>NW_017387733.1:999915-1018459 GCF_001664035.1 Metschnikowia bicuspidata var. bicuspidata NRRL YB-4993 | reverse complement strand
GTTTTTTTTTTTTTTTTTTTTTTTTTTTTTGATACGACTGAAGCCTTAACACGTGGAATTGTTTTTAACCGTTGGCTGGAGCGAAAATGAATGTTTAAGCACCCAAGCTAAGAGCGAGATAGGTTGTGTCTCTCGCATTCAAAATAGAAGACCTGGTGGCACGCCGATGAATTATGACATTAAAATACAGAAATTTTGAGTGTTCCTTTGAACGGATTGATTTGATTAGATAAGCAGTATCATAAGTTGATTTATTTTCATCGGGTTCCAAACTAAAGGCAAAGTGTCCATTGCAGCCCAAATGCTTAGACACGCGTTCACGAATTTAAATAGAATTAGTTCAACGAGTTTATTTCTTGCGAATCCAGTGAGTGCATACCGTTCAGATAGTGCGAATATATGTTGAAGTCTACTTTGTACTAGGCGAGCGTTGAAACTATACGCAGTATGCGTATCAATGACAATGCCGTAGGGTAAGCAGTCCTTTTGTAAGCATAAGGATCCAACTTATAGTACACAGAAGGTGTGGAAGTAAGGACAGAGCTAATAGTGAGCCCCGCTGGAGAAAGGATAGGATTAGACCTGAGTTTTATGTCATTATGAGAAGCATAGTCCTGGTCCTGAAGAGGGTCTCAAAACGACTCTTCTTCAGTATTAGATCCATTCATGTTAGTCTAGGAATGATTAAAGGTAGAAAGATTAGTTTGGATAGGAAAAATCCACTAGGGGAAAAACTGGAAGAGAGGAAGAAAAACTTCTCTCCTTTTAAAGTAGCTGCACCATAGAGATGGCTTCGCACTGGATGCAGTAATCCGTATGGGATATTTCATTAGGGTTGCTGTGAACCTCAACAATTTATCAGTTAGAACCTTCTATGTATTCGTAGCAGTTTTAGATCGGGGCCAATATTTTTTTTTTTGGTAGATTTATCTGATCAAAGGGGCAAAACTATATAAATAAGATATATAAAAAACCTTTAGGAAAAAAATTATGCTTTTGCCATCAGTATTTAGGAAAAAGTTTGAGGAGGCGAATTTTCCTGACTTTTATGTGTTCAAGAGATATAGAATCATATTGCTTTGTCTGTTTTGGTCTGTATTGAACTTTCGTTAAATTCCTACGATGCCTCGCATTGCTTCTGGGAATGTCCAGAAAAAATAGTCTGCGTCGTATTTTGGGACTTTTAGCCTGGGAGGGGTATCCACACATTTGGTTTCATCTGATTATTTGCACGTCATGAGCTTTCTCAAAGAGTTGGTAGATCCCGCAACTATCGTTTCCTTCTACGCTTCAAAAAGTGAACAATGTCTTTGTTGATGGTTCGGAGTCTAAGCGGAAACACGGAAGCAGTCTTGCGGATGTGAGACATTTATGGCTGTCGAAGGGTTTTGCTAAAGCGTGGCGAGGAATCAAGGGAGCAGATTAGGTAAAAAATAGCGCCGCCTGGTTTCGATCCAGGGACATCAGGGTTATGAGCCCTGCGCGCTTCCACTGCGCCACGGCGCTTGCTATTGGGCTTTTGTTATGATACGACATGAACAAGATTATAGATTCTCGTCATCCTGTATAATACGAAGGACGAAGAGTCTAAACATTCCTGATCGGGGTTACCCCTCACCTACTGTATAGAAGGGTTACGAACTATAAAGGAGCGTGAGGCTGAGACATCCCTGAAGAAGGATAACACTTTTTAGACATCGAGAATACGACAGATAGACTAGGCCTATCCACTAAGGCTGAACTATCTATAAACCGATCTACTCGTAGTTTAAGAGACAGCTCCAGGCTGTTTCATAATAGCTTTTTCGTTAGTAAGTTAAACAAATAAAACCATTCACGAGATCAAGTAGAAATCGAATGTACTTTCAGGGCCCTTAGAGAGAAACAAGACATATTGAGTTCACCTAAAGAAGGATGTTTCAGATGCCATCTTTGCACAGAACCTAAAATTTACCAAGCCTATGAGCTTGAACTCAATGTTGGCCCCAGCCGACAACTCATTGGAGAACTTAACAAAATTAAATTGATTCGTCACCACGATTTTCAAGGTTTACACCCGAAGGCGTGGCGAGTCGCAGGAAGTTGGCTCCTTAAGGCCGCTACAACCATCCGAGTTGAAGCGACTACTACAAGAGACCTATCCGAGGAGTCGATGACGTAATATCCAAACAGATACGGGCCATGAGGACCGTTCAGGCCGTGACTAACGGAAGGGGACGGGCCGAGCTAAGACACTTGGTACGTAGCTGAGAGCTGTTTAAAGGTGTTTATATACATTATTATTTGTATAGTTTTGCCCCTTTAATCAGATGAATCCATCAAAAAAAAAAAGATCAAGTGTCGTTCTAGTATTGGACTAATGGAAAAAGGGGCCACGGGGAGACTCGGGCTGATGGAAAGGTATAGCAGAGTTTCAAACACAGCCTGCATTCGAATCGTGACTACCCAACCTCGATATCATGAAAGTAAGCATAAGAGTTGTGATTGAATATTGACGGCGGAGTGTTAAGGATGACATACCCTTTTAAATTTGAAGAGTTTAGTACAAGACTCTAGATGTCTTGGTATTGTATGCGATCTGGTTTGTGTTGTGAATGTTAAAGCCTTATGGTTCGCTAATTGATGACGCTTCATTTCGGTGGCCAAGCGTGCTGATATGGATGGAGATGAGTCCATGCTTTCCTCACTCGATGCACCCCTCCCATAAAGAAAACAAAGTTTCTTAAGCAAGATTCGGGGGTAAAAGGTGGGGAATAGCAACATCAACGACCGCACCTGGTTCAGCAAATACCAACACCACCCAAATTGTGAACAAAAGAGTCACACCAAAAAATCCCACGCCGGCAACACATAAGACAAATGAGACCAAATAAACCTATGTGGGCAATTCAGCATGTGGGAAAAGCTGATTTACAGGATCAATTCTGTTCTTTGATTCGGTCCATCATTCTCTGTCGAGGAGGGGTTTTATTCAGAGTAAGATCAGTCATGAAATTCGCTGTTTCTGTCTCATAACAAGGGGGAGAATTTTCCAGAGACAACGAGTTATGGCATCTTCTGGGAAGATGGGTTTCTCAAAGTATACCCGAGGCTCGCTCATTCAAAGAAAGGATACCGTGGTCCATAAGAATCTTTCAGATAGGCTGGGACTTTTTTCCGAGGTGAAATTCTTTCCCAGCATTTTCGTTGGATTTCAAAAAAAAAAATCGTACGTTCTGACTGTTACTTCTTGTTGGATGATTTTGTTACGATGGAAGTCTGGGTGCAATGTGCGTGGCAATGTACTTCATTATGTGAATAAATATGACTCTGAAAAGGAGCTTTGACGCCATAGACGGTTTCCTCAACCATATTACGATGAATATAAAGCATCTAAATACTTGTGGTAAGACTTGAACTTTGCAGAACCCATGATTTCAAATGAAATGTTGCATCCACACGACAATCTTTGGAAAAAGTAATAAATTTGAAGCGGATCATCACCACGATCTTCAAGTGATACACTGGAAAACTGGTGAAGTCGTAGGAGGTGAGCCTAACCCTCTAACTTGAAGCAACTACTACAGGAAACTTATTAGAGACTGATGATGAGATTTCCAATACGTAAACAAAAGCGTGCCAAGAGGACCTTCCAGACTGTTATTAACGGAAATGAAGGGACTGTTTGTGGACACTAGCCACGTATTTGGGAGCTTTTCGAAGATATTCTATATATTGTTTTGTAGTTTTGCTCCTTTCATCAGAGGATTTTCCAAATAAATAGCAACAAGAAAGTTTGTAAGGGTAGTAAGGAAGGCTTATGCAATCAGGCTTAGACAGGTGAAGATCTTATCTTAGGCCCTTTTCTGGATGAAGTGCGAAACAGAGCCCATCTGATGGGCCACTTTTTGATGTACAGATTCATGTGCTTATGCTCCGGTCATCGGGAATATATAATCCAGATCTTATTCAATGAAAGACTTTAGAGAAGTCAAATTCTGTTTCTAGAAGACTCCTAGATTCTCTCGGTCATGCGCTCTACGCTTTTGATAATATGAAATCTTACTTTGTATGGTGTACGTGACCAACTCGAGAGTAGAGCATAAAATTCCGGATAATCAACTGTTTTTCCCCCTAAAAACACAAGAAAAAAAAAATGAAAATGCATACAGAGTCAATGTGCATCACCATAAAGCCGAAGAAGGTTTGATAAAAGCGTTTAAAATTAGATCGTTGTTCCAAGGGGGGGACTTCGCGAGCATGTTAAAGAAGTTTTGAATTTCTTTGGAGGTCATTTCTTTTGTTTCATATACCTTTCAAGGCTCAAGTAAAAAATGAGCTACGTAGATCAATCAGCTTGACATCAATCAAAGTCCATTTATTGGACAAATCCTACATTTCATCTATTTTTACTCAAGCCACCTTGTCCCTCGTTTTTTTTTATGATAATTTCTTTTTTGTTAAACCAACGATGGCTTATTGTTTCCCCGCATTTTCAGAACCTCTTGTTCAATCAAGGTCAACATTATTGTAGATAAAACGAGAGAGTCATTTGACATGTGGACATCTGATGTCTTTGGTGATGTTTGAAATATACGAATAGACCCAGGCACTTTTACACCATCAATCTTTCGATTGCCATGTTCAAAAAATGTCGCGAATGGTACTGGAGCTATTGATACTGCCAGGGATAGGAGTTTCAGTACCTCAGTGCGCCTCTGGCTAGCAACAGCGCCATAGAGCTTGTTAGATTTTTGAGCATTCGAAATGGTGAGATCTTTTATAGATTCCATAGATTCTATAAGATCCTTTTCCATGCCATCAACAAGAGACACAGATGAGCTGTTCAAAAGAAACATCTTCATTGCAGCATTACCGAAAGTGGAGGAAGCACCTGAAGCGCCAATGACCCGGATCTTGGTGTCCTTAAAAATGGCATCGCAATGAGGTTTCAAGGCATTGTTGAAGAGAACTATGTTATCGCCCTCAGAAAACATGAGCACATAACAAGTCAAATTATTTTGTAAAACTTTAAAGTAGATTTTACAATATTCGCGCTTCAGGCCCTTTTCATGGATAAAAACAGTGAGGACAGGCGCATTTTTTTTTATAAAATGTAGCTTGTTCAGCTGTGTGGAGAGTAGGGGTGGCTCTCCTTTCTTCAAAGCTGCAATAGAAGGATATAGTAAGTGTTCAGATTTGAGCATTCCTGAAACGACTGGGAGTTCTCTGAGCGTCGTGTAAGACAGGATGCGGTTGCGAAAAACTGGAGTAGCGGCTGCATCTAGCGTTTCGCCAGAAAAGACAGATTCGAGGTCATGTTCATTCTCCAGTACACTCAGGCAGTTTGCTAGGTATGTGTTAAGACTGTCGTCACTTTTGTCTCTTTGAAGCATAATTGACAGCCGTGAACCCGAAGTGAAAAAAAGTGAGAATGGCAGGTGGAATGCAGGACAACTTTTCGTTCGTAAAATCGCTCAAGCATGCATCAGCTTCTTCCTCATGGGTTGCGACAATAATGCTTCGAAAGACTTACTTAACTGAATAGCTATCATTTTATGAGCCATGGTGAATACTTCACATTATCAGAAACATACGTGTTTAAAGGAATACTATACGGGAAAAACAAAATGAAGCTTCGTGAGCATCATATAGCTTGTTATGGAGAGGTCTTCCAAAGACCTGTTTTCAATTCATGGTTGAAAATGGAAGTTTTCGGTGGATGCGAGAGACGATTTCCAAGTAGTGGGGCTCATTTTCCCAACTCAAGTAGCCGTGTCTGATCATAAAATCCACAATCACCAATGCGGAGTTGGGTTTGAATTCATCATTTAAAATCCTTTGGTGTACTTCGGTGATCAGCATCAACTTGAAATCTTCCGCTTCCCCATCTATCGGTTGGGGAATATTGTCAGTCTCAGAATCAAAAATCAAATCGTAAATGTACTCAACTTCAGGCTGTACATGCCCTTTGGGCCCAAATGGCTGACACATATATGAAAGCACACCTGCTCCAACCAAGTTTTGTTTCACAAAACTTTCACTCAATCCTCCTTCTTCGTAGCACTCTTTGATGGCATTTTCGGTGATAGAATATGGATACGCCAAGCCCCCAGCAATGGTGTTATCTAGTTTTCCAGGGTATGTTTGCTTTGTAGCCGAGCGCTTGGGAACCCAGATTTTCAAAGTGTTATCACGCGTTTTATCAGCCGGAACATATCCAGTGATATGGACGCCATATGTTACTACCCCTAGAAGACATGCGAATGCACGTTCAAGATGAGCGTATGGAGTAGCTTTAGGGAAATACACAGTATACAGCTCATCACGCCAACCCTTTTCGAGAGAAGGATCTGTTCTCCTCCAGAATAACGCAATTTCTTTAAAGGCTGCATCTCGTTTTTCAATTGTGTCCAATTTGTTGCTAATTTTGACACGTCGTATCGCCATATCTACATCGAAATAATGCGCATGGTCATTTCTCGTAAAACGTTTTGCAATATCAGGGGTGATGTATCCCAAAGGTTGTTCACAACAAGTAGTCAAGGTCCAGTAGAATTCGTTGGTCTCATACGGAAATGTGTCGACAAGATCTACGAGGTGAAGTGTGGAAGACATGGTAGGAAATAAGAATTGAGCTGAGAGGATAGACCTACCACCTGTAATGTGCTGATGAAGTCGCGCGGACGATTGGACACCATCTTTTGAAGTCGCAAATTACTTTGAAATTCAACAATACTCAAAAATGTACGACCAGTTGAAAGCTCCGCGGCCTGATAAAACTATCTTCTCAGTACTTATAGCCATTGAAGATAATTAAATTTACTACATGCAATTTTGTGCTGGTACAAGTAAATACCTGCCAGCACATACGTGATGTTTGTAAGAAGCTATCTAAATGAAAAGAAGAAAATCGCACATAAGAATTTCACAGAGTCTTCATACATGTCAAGGACTTGTGCACATCCATATATAGATCGTTCTGTTATAATTTTGTAAAGTTTAAGGAAGTCTGAAGATAACCTCGTGTTCATTTTAATGAGCTACACAGCACAATTTCTGAGCAGTGGGGCCCAGATGGCGCGTTTCTAAGGTTTTAACACGACCCATAGCTCAGACGTGTACACATCTCGCTTCTGTCTTCTTCACCGCCGCCAAGAATCACGTCTGAAACACCCACCCCTAAAATTTTGAACTAATTTAGAAAACTTTCGGATATTTTATTCTTATGTCGCATGAAGAACAAGCTGCCATAATTGCCGAACCCACAAACTTGTCTCTAGTCGCAAGTGAAACGAACACACAGATTGATCTTGGGCACGGAACAGCTGGTTTAAAAGATGACCTGAACGATTCACGCAAATCGTTGAGTAATGATGTGGGTAATGTTCTTCCAGAGACTGTAAATTACCCCTCAGATGGATCTGAGAGATCAAGATCGGAGACGGAGGATGGTGAAGGGGAAAAGTATGAGCTGGGCCCTTTGCCAATGGAATCTTCCACAGTGGTCACTGAAACTAAAACCTTTTCAACTGAAACTCAAACTCTAGAAATCTCCGCAGACATCCGGAAAGAAGATGCTGTTAGTGAAATTCTCTCATCAAAAGTCGAAGCCGAGAGTATTTGCTCTGCATCACGGAAAGGATCTATATCTTCGATTCTGTCGACAGATTCCACACAAAATCTTATTAATAATTTGTCGATGAGTGGCTTACGTACTTCTGAAAAAGAACACTATACTGTCGAAAAATTTGAGCCTGATTCCGGGATATCACCAGCTTCGCCTACCGACAACGTGATCAAACCCCGGGCGTCAAATCTGCTAGAGAGGACTGAATCAAAAAAGCCAATCAAATTTACAGTACGGAAAATTTCGAGGGAAGGAGGTATGCCCATAGAAGAAAAAGGAGGAAATTTACGACCCATTACTCAGCGTTACGGGAACTTACCAGAGAACAAATCCCGTGCGATTGATAGGAAAATGGGTGACAAAGCGTATCAATTAAAGCACAATCAATCTAAGTACGATGAATACGTGACGCGCATCGACAAGATCGAAAAAGAAGTCCGCTTTTTAAGTACTCTCCTTCCGCCGTATAATGTGGAAATTGACTACCCAACTCGCCTGAAGATTACCCGGGCCATTGAAAAATTGAGAAGTAAAAAGGATGAAATCGAGAAGAGGAAATATGATCTTGGAATGTCTATTAGTCGATTGTGGCGCGAATTCGATGAAAACAATACTTGGGTACGATCAGTTAGCAAACACTAAGTAATACTCTTGGTTACAACTCTAGAGAAAAGCCAATATAATTGTCGTTACTTCATTACTCATGCTTCACATATCATGCTACAAATTACCTGCTGTGTAGAGAGGAAGTTTATAAGATCCGATTTGCCCTTAACTAAAGGCGATGCAATGTTGTGATCATTTTTTTATCATTTCTTGTGCCAAAGTATTGACGACGTTCGTCTCAGCGATGGATGAATCATTATTGCTCAAAGTTTCATTTAGATTCTCAGCGCGGGCAACCTCCACAAAAGAAGTATAAAGACCAGTAAGATCTAATAAGTCGGTGATTGAGTCTGGCCTCAAGTCATATATAAGTTGCTGAAAGGAATGCAGCTTGAGGATACGAATCGGGAGCTTGTTTTCAGCTAGAAACTTGAGAAGATGACGATGAAAAATAGGTCCCGAATATGGTGCATTTTCGAACTTGGACAGAATATATCTTCGACTGTGTTGTGTCTGTGAGTTGGAGTTGGGTGTATGAAGCTGTGAAATGTGGACTTGAGATTGTGGATGAAGCTGTTGCGTTTCTGACGAGTACTCAGTCATTGTATTCGTTCGTCTATACTTTGAACCGTTTTGCTGAAGTTCAGGAGCGATGGACTCAGAGCTTGCATGGCGTTGGGGATTTGACAGTTGCGCATGAGACAGCAGAGACTGTAGTTTTTTATGTCGCGTGACAGTTTGTTGCGGATGCTGAGAAGGCGAAGCCAATCCTATTTGTCCGGGAGTTCCCGAAGAGACAACATCATTGATTCCGCTGTTCCCTGATTGTTGCGGAAAGGGGCCGGCATAAGAAGTCTGAAGGTTGCTCAAGTAAGAGTTCCCACTGCCATCCATTGGAATGGGGCGAGACGCATTGATCAGGTCCTTTGTAAGCTTATGTGTATGGAGATGCTCTACCAATTTCTTAGGCAGGCCCCGATCGCTAGTGACACGGGTGATTACTTTTCCACAAAAGTCACACACTGCAACATTTTGGTCGTTCAAATCTTGCACAAACCACGACCATACCCACAGTCTCTTCTTTGCCCCAAACTTTTGTCCCGGACGATTGACTCGATCTTTTTTTAATGACGTTTTCTTCGGACCGTCTTCCGCACGATTTTTTTTTAAACTCTGTTGTGATCTAGTGCCACTGGCCGAACTTCCTTGGGCATTGCGCACCTCACTCTCAGAGTTAATGTATTCGTCAGCTTGTCTTGAAGCTGGATTTTCACCTTGTTGTAGAGGTGCGCTTAAAGAAGATTCACTGTATTGGTTCTGTAGTTGGTTCACTGGGTTGTTTGCAGGGCTAAGGCCAGTAATGTTTCGTTGTTGTAAATTTTGTTGATTATATGACGGGAATGCAAGAGGATTATTTCCCGATGACGAACCATTGAAATAGCTCATTGCAGGTATTTCTGACAAGAACCAGTAAAAAAAAAATAGCACAGGGAGTGAAATATTTGAAAAAATGGTTTCTGACTGACTTGTTTTGGATGCAGATTTCCCCAGATTACTAAAGTAGAGGCCGGAATTGGAGAGGGAGGGGGAAAACGGGGGTGGTGAGGTAGGACCGGAAGTCGTGGCCAGTCAAACCGAGGGCGAATAAATCGCGCCAGCCGTTCAGCATTTTGCTGGTCTTTTGAAACAAGTCGCGTGTGTCAGATTAAGTGAAATCTCCAATTTTTTAGAAGAGAGCACATGCTGATTCCATTAAACATATTCAGATCCCTGTAGGAAACGCATATTTTTTTTATATAAAATAACAGCTCCAATTTTTACTTTGATGGAGGTTTTGGGCTTTGGTAGGTAGTGAATGTAGGAATAAAATAACTTATCTTTACCAGCGAACACTGTAAAGCGTGTCGGTATTCGCCTTCAAGGCATATAGTTATACCCGCCGAAGATAGAAGTTCGCTTACTTTTTCGGGAATTTTCTTACAGATGCTGGCAACTTGATCAATTTCCCAAAACGGTGCGCACAGGCCAGCTTTAACTGCATATAGTGTGGCTGGCACCCAAATTCGAATAGAAATTCGCCTTTGCAAAATTATTCGACGCTTGCTGCAGGTATTTTATTAAAGCCTACTCGAAGGATGCTACAGAGAGTTGTAAACCATTTCCTTTTTGAGACTTGGGTACCAGCCGCTGCTGGCTTTCCACCACACACGTGGGTAAACCAGCAAAGAACCAGCAAGCAGTCAGCATGCACTCGCAATAGGACACATCTTCACTACATAATCACATTAAAATCCCCTAAAGTACATCCTTCGGTTTTCAAAATTTCCACCTCTCCTCTTAAAAAACAAGAAACAATAAACCCGAATACCCTTGGTTGATCTCACACAAATTTCCGCTCGCCAACATCTTAACCCTAGTCGCTCTTTTGCACCCACCCCAGTCATTCATTTAAATAATATTTCATCCAATTAATAATGAAATTTTCCATCCTTCTTTCACTTCTTTCACTTGCTTACCTTTCTATTGCATCAGACAATAAAAAACGTGGTGTCAAAGTTATAAAAGTCACGAAGACAGTGGATAAGACGGTGACCAATACTCACGTTGTTGACGCGGCAACTTCGACAGTGATCGATTGGAGTACACTGACATCAACATCAACAACTACTCGATACACTTCAACTTTTACATCCACAATTTAAATAAGTGTATATAGCTCCGTTGTTGCGGCTACAGGGACTGAAGCTACCCAATCTCCTGCCGACACCAGCGAAAAAGAAACCGAATTCACCACTCAGACTTTGGAGTCTGAAACCACGCAAACTCTTGCCGAGACCAGCAATTTCACAACAGATCAAGAAGCTGAGAAAACTACTCAAATAGAAACTTTGGATCCTGTTACTACCCAAATTCCTGCTGAGACCAGCAGTTTCACTACAGAGAAAGAAGCTGAAGCAACGACGTCACTACAAACTTTGGATCCTGCTACTACAACTTCTTCCGCATGGACAAGCACATCGGTTATGACCACAAGCACCATTGACAAAAGTCAAGTAACCTCTTTTCCGTCGGTTTGGGACGGATTTACTCTTGCTGAATCTCTGACCCATGTGGTTTCGGGCCTGATTTGCATAGTTGATTTTGATTACTATTCGGAGGGAACCGAAACAATTACTTCCACGCAAACTTTATACCTTACTGTATCTACATAATTTATGATCCATATCATTCTAGATTTCTTTTTGTGTTTTTGAGTCATGCCGTTCAAAATTTGTAATCACAGTGTGCTTTTTTGGGCTGACATTTACGCAGTCCTGCGAGAAATGCAACAAGAACTCCCGCCGCAGTATCTAGAAGTTTCCGCCACCTCCATTTATGCTGCGCATTTTCGAATTTTCTGGAAAGTATATGTGATATCGGGATACCTATTATTCTAGAATGTTCTTACAATTTATAAGCAAACTAATACATATATTTAGCCATAATTTGGTCGGGTGGTAAATTTGGTTTCATTTTCATCTCTTCATCAAAAACACAATGCTTACCTGTATCACGCCATCATCAGCAATCTTTCTTGACGCGTTAATGCACAATGTTCAGCAGACGCAATATTTAGAATGTGCTATTCTGCAAAAACCGAAATATATAAAGAGAGTTGAAACCGATGACTTATATCAAATTCAATTATTCAAGGATCTTGGAAATTTCCGCTCTTACAAGTTGAGGGTATCAGCAGACTCAAGGAATCCCTTTGTCGTGAACTTAGTGGTCGAGTCGTTTGTTGACGGTTTTAAAAAAGTCTTTCAATTCTTAAGCAAAGACATTGACATTGACCGAATCAGCTGGCAGCAGTATGAGAGGCACAGTGCCTTGATTTTGAATGTCCCAAAAAGACGCCAGATCTTTGTTGATTTATTCAGTGTCATGCCTTCTAACTTGACGTTCACAACAACGCCCAAGGCTGATTCAAAAAAAAGTCTTAAAAATACTGATTTTGCTGGGAGAGAAGTCCCAGTTCAAGTAAAAATGGATATACCGAACCAAATCACACAAACTGCAAACATCAATATTGAAAAGCTGAACAGAGCTCGCGAATATTATCGCGACGATACATCGAACCAATTCAGCACCCCTAAGCGCGAGATTGCAAGCACTGAACATGGGGCATTTGAAGCAGTGAAGCAAGCTCAACTTAAACAAAAACGCAAATGCGCCCATGAAACACATAATGAAAGCATCAGTCATGCCGCCAAGAAGGATGGAGAAAAAATATCTAAGCTGTCAAAGTTTGAAAAACAACAACAATTGAACAAAGAAGAGGCTCAAAAGTATTTATACGCATTGATTGGAGGCGCTTTAATCACAGGAAAACATGGACTGAACCTTGGAGACAATGAAACAAAGAAAGCTACTGGGAATCTGAATTTTGAGACAGAAGTCAGCTCTTGTAGCTGCCAATCTAATGAATCTAATGAGTATTCTTTTGTGCCCGGTAGTTCTTCTGAACTATCCGCATCTGCTGAAAACTCAATCTCGCAAGATGAAGTTGAGAATACTAATCAAGAAACTGAGTCGATAAACTCTGAGGAATGTGAAAGATTGGTAGATGACGATACCAATTATTTGAAAAGACATCCTTCTATGGAGGAAGTAGAGGACGAGGAATTCGTCTTTTTACGCAAAAAATTTAGTGAATGAGCGTTCACTGGAATCTATAAAATGTATTCTGTCTATATTTTTTCAAATCCAAATTTGTGTTAAGCAGAGATCGTAGTTGCTAAACTTTGAAGTTCTTGTTGTAGGCTGTCCGATATGTTTGTGCACTTTTGGTGGCAAAAGATCGGTTTTCAAGCTACAATGCACTTAAGGGAGATGCTAGCTCCCTTGAAAACTTCCTTTAACAATTTAAGAAACCTTAATTGATTTGTTAAAGCCGTTCGCATGGTTTATTTGCTTAGGGACCAGGAGGCAAAGACAAATGTACGTCTTGCCGCCTTGCCAAATGAACTGTGGCTACGGGCCCTCAGAAAAACATCCCCTATGGGACGATGACATTTGGTTAACTTTATTCAAGTGGTTGAGATTGGTCATGGGCAGAAGTCTTTTTGACATTCTCTTTGGGAGATTTCGTGAATTGGTGCTCGCGCCTTCACACCTGAGCCAATGTTGCGATCTATTATAGGTTTTTTCTTTATAGTTTTTCGTTAGTGGTGGGGTTTTACATCTCTCCAGTGACACCCTATAATATGATGTAATGTGTATGCACCATCACATTGCGAGGTTGATACAGTCAATTAATTACACCAGCATGTAGTCCTCTACTGAGAAAGTTACATTGCGAGACAAATTGAAAGCCCATGCAACTTTTGTTTTGATTTTTCTCCCGCTGTCATTCAGAGAGTCTCTTTTCAATTGTGAAGAAGACCGAAAGTTCGCTTAATACATCGTCAAGGGATTCATCAAGAGACTGTATGCGGGAAACACACTGGCCTATGAAATAACGCGAAGAACCTATGACTCTCATACTCTGATTCTAACTATATAAATGGTACGTTTCATGTTAATATATTAATTGGCCCGAGCAAATCAGAACGTCAATCAATAAAATCCTGAAATCAGCATGAAAGTAATATCAAGAAAATACCAAAATTCTTCTTGTATAGAATATCCCAGATCACCAAGCGAGTGAAGTGTGTACAAGCATACATGATTGCTTACCGCGGCAACTTGCTGTTCTGTCGCCACTCTAGCTTCCACCATCATTTGAAAACCTACTTTAAGAATGAGCTCAATTGCAGTCTTGGGTGGAAACGGATTTTTGGGGCGTAAAATATGTGAGATTGGGGTGCGTCAAGGTTGGTCAGTCACTTCGCTTTCGAGGTCAGGAGCTGCCCCAAAGGCATTGTCTCACATGGACAACTCATGGATTTCTAAAGTGAATTGGGAGAAAGCAAACCTTTTGGAACCTGAATCGTATAGAGAAAAGCTAGCTGGCAAAACAGCGGTTGTGCATTCAGTTGGTATACTTTTTGAAGACCTGGACTACAAGTCTAGTATCAATCTGAATTTTAGTTTTTTGAATGATGTACAAAAATTGGCGAATTCTCTAAAGGGGTCAAATCCCATGGCCAGAAAACCTTCGAATACATATGGGGCTATACAAAGGGATCTGGCTGTTATTCTCGCCGACTCGTTTTTGGATGTCAGTCAGAAGGAAGGGGCAAGTGAAAAAATTCCCGCATTTGTATATATTTCTGCGGATGCGAAGCCTCCTATCGTGCCTGACGAGTACCTTTCTACAAAGAGAGAAGCAGAGTTTGAACTTTCATGCAAAAAAGGCCTCCGTGCAATTTTTATGAGACCCAATTTCATGTATGATGCGAATGAGCCAGTCATGAACAACAGAAAGATCTTAAGCAGATTCATTGATTTGGGTTACAATGTCAAAAACATACTTTTCTCAGACAAAATTGCACCATTGAATGATCTTATACGGCCACCAGTAAGTACTGAAACCGTGGCTTTGAAGTTATACGAGAAGCTTGGGGACGCAAACTTTCAAGGGGTGGTTAGCTTGGAAGAAATATTAAAAAAGAGTAGTTAATCGATTCTTTATCATGGATAAACAGTATTGAAGTGGGTATGTAACTTATTGTTTTATACGTATGGATTTACATCATAAAAATTTCAAACATTGTAGTCAAAACCATTGTACATCGTTCTCCTTTTTAACAAATACTTCCTTACCTCATCACCAATGAAAACGGTACTTGTGATTATCAACAAATTGATCAAATCCCTCAATGTGAGAGCCTCTGTTTGAAAGATGGATTGAAAGAACGGAACATATATCGCACACAATTGCCCGAAGAGAGAGCCGAGCACCGCGAAATTAAACATCGGGTTCGTGAATCCCAACTCAAAAAGTGATTTAGAGTAGTGACGACAAGACAATGCGTTGAACATATCAAAGAAGACAAAACATGTGAACGTCATGGTAGTATCTCTTGCCGTAATCTGGTTGTCCTGCATCTCCCGAATAAAGATGTATAAAGTGCCAAGGATGATCATGGCAGCACTTTGTAAAACCCTTTTGATGACGTTTTGCGTCAAGATTTTATCATTTCTTTTTCTAGGCGGTTTGTTCATGACCTCATGATCAACAGGCTCTACACCCAACGATTGAGCAGGGGGCCCGTCCATAAGAATGTTGATCCACAAAATTTGCATGGCGTTCAAAGGGTTGGGCAATCCAAAAAATGTAGCCAATGCGATTAATGTCAAGGCAGCAATCGACGTCGACAACTGGAAAGTCACGAAATTTTGAATGTTGTAAAAAATGCCTTTCCCCTCTTCAATTGCACACAAGATGGTGGAGAAGTCGTCATCTGTGAGAACCATGTCTGCAGCTTCTTTCGCGACATCTGTTCCATTTTTACCCATGGCAATACCGATGTCTGCTAATTTCAATGCTGGTGCATCGTTGACTCCGTCACCAGTCATGGCGACAATATCGCCTCTTCTCTGTAAGGCTTTGACAATCGTGACTTTATGCTCAGGTGTGGTTCTTGCAAATACTGATACATTATGTATCGCGAGACTCAAGCTTTCCTCATCTAAACTGTCTAACTGATCTCCAGTCATGATGGAATCTTTGCTTGTGAATGGTATGCCAATCTGCTTTGCAATATTGGCCGCGGTAGAAGGCGAGTCACCGGTAATCATGATCACATGAACTCCTCCTTTCATCAACATGGATATTGCATGTCCAACATTTGGTCTTGGAGGATCCTTCATACCAATCAATCCACAAAATACCAAATTCGAGGGTACAGGAGAATGAATCTCCTTCTCATCTGTAAATAACTGTCTGTTTTTGGCGAATGCCAAGACTCTCAATCCTTCCGATGCGAGGGCAGTTGAATTTTCATGAATTCTTTTCAAAATATCTTCTGATATATTTTGAATATTGCCGGACTCATCCAAATATCTAGTACACATTTTAAGGACGGCTTCAGTAGCACCTTTAACGTGGGTCTCAGATTTGTTGATGTCCCCACCATGGACGCATATAGCCATAAATTTTCTCTCAGACGAAAATGGCAACTCATATACTCTTTGTTTTGTGCCCCTCATATCTTCCAATCCAAAATGAGGCAAGCATTCCATGATAGCAATATCGGAAGCGTTTCCCACATATTTATCATTTTCTCTCGAAAACTTCGAATTATTGCAGATGTTTCCTACCTCCAATACTTGAGTCATGTTAGGTGTCAAGGAGTGATGTAATGTGTTGTCACTCAATTTATCGACAAGTAGGAAAGGACTATTAAACGATCCAGAGCTCTTGAAGTCAAATGCCCAAGTTTTGGTGACCGTCATGTGATTCTGTGTCAAGGTACCCGTCTTATCAGAGCAAATAACATTGACGCTGCCCAAAGTTTCCACGCTGGGTAATCTGCGCACAATTGCTTTTCTTTTGGCCATTCTCAAGACACCCAAAGCCAAGGTCACAGTAACAATAATTGGTAATCCTTCCGGAATAGCTGCTACGGCCAATGAGACAGAGATCTGAAACATATCTAACCACGCGCGGCCTTGTATGATTCCCAATAAGAAGATGATTCCAATGACAATAAAACTGAAAATTGAAAGATCTTTTCCCAATTTGTCCATGGCTTGTTGAAGCGGGGTCTTGGGTTTCTCGATTTCTGACATCATCTCAAAAACAACGCCAAACTCTGTCTGAGACCCAGTAGCAACTACTATCCCTGTTCCGTGCCCATCACGGACCAATGTACCCATGAAGGCAATCGAAGTTCTTTCAGTGACTGGTGCATGGTTTGCGGCATCGGAAGGAATACTAGGAATCGCATTGACTTGTTTCTTCACCGGCCTGTTTTCACCTGTCAAGTTGGACTCGTCAATACTCAAGTGTACGGCTTCTGTCAAGCGAATATCAGCAGGAATGCGATCCCCTTGCGAGAAATGAACCAAGTCGCCAGGTACTAAGGCAGATGCCAACACGCTGGATGTGTTGCTATTCCTTGTTAGCTTTGTCACCGCTGGAACAAGTTTGTTTAACGCTTGCAAGCTTTGTTCCGAGCGATATTCTTGGACGAAGCCAACAGTGACGACAATAGTAATCGCCAAGGTGATAGAGACTGCATCATCGACGTTCCCCATCCAGAAACTGAGCACAGCGGATGCAATGAGTAAAAGAATCAATGGGTCTGAGTAAAAAGACGAAATAAACTTCATCACCAAAGACTCTTCTTCATCAGAGCTCAACTCATTTATCCCATGAAGCAGCCGCCGATTAAGTATATCCTGACTATTAGACAAACCATTCTGAGAATCAGTTTGAAGTTCTGTGATAGTATCTGACACAGAAAGCTGGGAGTATCTAGCGGACGGAGTCGACAGCCGATTTTTCAGGAGCTTTTCGCCTAGTAGGAATGGATTTTCGCTCATCTTTCAATGCAAGAAAAAGTTCTACAAAATAGCACTTTAACCTGGAACACAGAGCACCTCTATCCACACAATTGACGGCCAGTTCTATTACAAGCGGAAGCCTCGAGCGAGTGGCTGTAAGATACTGCTTGACAGTTTGAGATGGTAAAGAAGCTTACCTCTTAGCAACTGTTGGTGGCCAATTTTTTTGAACAGAAGATGGCGATCGCGCTCGGCACCCTGGCTGCGGTCTACGCGCGTCTTTGCCTGCAAACATGTCACGTGGTATCCGCCATGTAGGCATCCCTCACGTGGCAAGAGGAAAAAAACTTCCGTACAGGGAAAGTTTTTTCCCTTTCCTTTCTTCCTTAAGGGTTTTTAGAGAATAGTAGTATCCTAAGGATCCGAAGTACCGTACATACTTGAATTGAGAAATCTGATACTGAAAAAACAAGAACGTGCCACGACGCACCTAGTCAATTTGATGGCGATTAAAAGAGATTATCGGATTGTTCTTCATTTTCATTGAATCCTTTTCTAAAAAGCGGCGTAAAGATATAGAAATAGCCCTTACTTTTCAAAACATAATGACACTATCAGTTGTAGGAGGATCTCAGATCCCAATGCCGAAAGGTATAGTCGTGCTGAGTCGCGCACCTATCTAAAGCCTTGGTGATGCAGTTTGTTAAGATTCAGCACATGCACACTTGAAGTCATACTTTGCGAACAAGTACATGAAGTAAACGAAACTCTTGATCCGAGGCATAACAAATTCTCTTTTTCCAAATCACTGAGATGCAAAATTCATGCCACAAATTTTTCTACCCCAAATAGCATTGTCCATATGCCGACCAGTACTATATATCGCTATCATGA
>NW_017387733.1:999085-999895 GCF_001664035.1 Metschnikowia bicuspidata var. bicuspidata NRRL YB-4993 | reverse complement strand
CATAAAAATGAACACAATAAAAGCTCTGAGTACTATGAATTGAGCATGTTTAGCGGAAAAGCTATTGACGGGGAGAAATTGTGTTTTGCCAATCTTGAAAGCTCAATTAAGCACTACCTACAGATCGTCGATCTAGAAAAGCTGCATATTCCCACCGAGGAGTCTACTGACCATGAGATCAATAAGTCCAATGTATTTATCTCCATACAGCCCATCACATCAGGCAACGTTGACCAGCAGTCCAATGAAGAAGATAATATGGGCCCCGCCTATATTGAAGGTAACAACAGCAACTCGTTTACTTTCACAATGATATTGAAGGATATCACGAATAATATTACCATTGTGAGCAAGTCTCAGCCATTTCCTTTGAGATGGGCACGATGGGTTTCAGGCAGGCATGATGATGTGGATTCTGTTTTTCATTTGGGGGATGACGGTGAGTCTGTTGATCCAAGTGATTGGGTAAAGGATTGGATCCAAGATGGGTTGGGGTTGACATTTGCCGTCTTAGCACAGGAGTATGTCACAAGAAGGATGGGAATTTAACAAAGCAAAATGAAGCAAAAAAAAGAGAAAAAGAAAAAGTTAAGAAAGAAAAAGAAGATGAGAAAAAAGAAAAATATACTGAACCCATGTATTTCCTTATTCTATTAATCAAAGCACTACATTCACTGATACGTAGTGCAATATTCATGGACTCAACATGTACAAGCGTACCACGCAGACGAATCTCAGTAGAGGTCAGCAAACTCGGCAATGTGAGGATGCACCACACAACGAGCGGCCGTAGCAGCAGCAGCAGCAGCC
>NW_017387733.1:935289-999075 GCF_001664035.1 Metschnikowia bicuspidata var. bicuspidata NRRL YB-4993 | reverse complement strand
GTAGTATCCTAAGGATCCGAAGTACCGTACATACTTGAATTGAGAAATCTGATACTGAAAAAACAAGAACGTGCCACGACGCACCTAGTCAATTTGATGGCGATTAAAAGAGATTATCGGATTGTTCTTCATTTTCATTGAATCCTTTTCTAAAAAGCGGCGTAAAGATATAGAAATAGCCCTTACTTTTCAAAACATAATGACACTATCAGTTGTAGGAGGATCTCAGATCCCAATGCCGAAAGGTATAGTCGTGCTGAGTCGCGCACCTATCTAAAGCCTTGGTGATGCAGTTTGTTAAGATTCAGCACATGCACACTTGAAGTCATACTTTGCGAACAAGTACATGAAGTAAACGAAACTCTTGATCCGAGGCATAACAAATTCTCTTTTTTCCAAATCACTGAGATGCAAAATTCATGCCACAAATTTTTCTACCCCAAATAGCATTGTCCATATGCCGACCAGTACTATATATCGCTATCATGATTTGTAGTCCCCCTCAATGATATCACTAGCTGCTTTGGAAAGTCTATTCATGACCGCTAGACCATCTCCCACTTCTTCTACACCTTCCACCAAGATGTAGTCCACGCCCAATTCATCCACATCACGTAGTTCCCTGAATAAACTGTGTGCGATTTCTGTAGCAGAGTTACCGAGTTCACGCTCGATAACATTTGAAACACCCATCTCTTGAGCCAGGAGAAATCTGGTTGATTTGAGAATAGCAATTTTACCTTCCTTCTTTTTCAAAAAATGCCGGACTGATTCTGCGCCATCCCCACAATTGACAAAAAGTATAACCTTTGCGGTAGGTGAATAATGTTTGTACTTCATCCCAGGGGTTCTTACAGACTCAGATTTTCCAGCACTCTTCTTTGCAATCACAAGGTTTTTCCATTCTTCTCCTCCATACTTTTTTATGTCCTCGGCTGACACACCACCTGGGCGGAGCAACATAGGGGGACTGCAAAGACCATCGATGACGGTTGACTCCACGCCCACAGAGCAGGCCCCACCATCTAGAATATAAGGAATTTTACCATTCAAATCAAACATCACATGGCTTGCTAATGTTGGGCTAGGTCTAGTCGATGCGTTCGCAGAGGGCGCAGCCAAAGGAGTATCACTAAGTGCGATGAGTGCCCTTGCAATCGAATGATCTGGCATTCGAACACCCACTGTCTTTTGACCTGTTGTTACCAACTCAGAAATTGGGCAGTCCTTCTCAATTGGCACCAAAATAGTTAGAGGTCCAGGCCAAAACCTTTGCAAGAGCTTCTCATAGACAGGGGGGATTTTATGCAGCTCGGTTAGTATGACTCTTTGAACCTGCTCGATGGATGAAACATGAACAATCAAAGGATTGTCTGCCGGCCTGTTTTTGGCCTGATATATTGCTTTGACAGATTGATCATTAAGTGCAGAACCACCTAAACCATAAACAGTTTCGGTCGGAAACGCAACTACCTTGCCCGCTTGCCTGACTGCGCTCGCTGCCATGCGCATATCCTTTTCAGTATTCTCATCATTAAAGATAGGCTTTTCATTTAAAAATGAGATCGAATGCTTCAGTACTGCTAAAATTTTGGTATGCATTGCCCTTTTCAATAGTTTAGAATGGCACTTTACCGCTTGCATTTACGACAAACTTGCGATGTGCAATGACTCTCGAGTCTTGAGGCATTAAGATGGGTGTGCATATGAACTTCACTATTCATGTATCTATAAATTTTTCACTTCTCCAAATCTGCAAACTTAGAATAATGAATTTCAGGTTAAGCAGAGCCCCGAGAAATTTTCAAATTGTTGAGAAAAACTAATATTGGAGCCGGAATTTCTCAGCATCGTACACGTAGCTTTGTCGGGAGCTTCTAGCGGATTGAATACAAAAATGTGTGTTACATTTTTTGTAACTTAAACCGTAGAACTTGTGGAACTGATCCATTGGTATAGTCTATTCATGCGACGAAAAGTTATTTCACGGATTACTGCTTTAGGCAAATATCACATTTTCAGATATAGCAGCTTTCTCATCGTCATCCAACATTTCGTAGTAGAATTGGAAGTTCGCAACATTTTTTGTGATACATTCTTTGAAGAACTGGACAAGTGTATCCTTGATTCCTTTATCTGACATTTGATCATGTTCTTCCTCATCAGAATCCACATAAGATTTTAGTTTGTCGTAGTTGGGAATTCCCATTCCGTCCATATCCTCCCACCCATCTTCGTCATCACCATCGTCGGAATTATGGAGAACATAGTCATCAGAGTCGGGCTGCAGAGACTGGAACCTGAGTTCACTTACTAACAACTTTAAAATTTTCTGTGAAGCTGAAATTCGCGTAAATTTTTGCGGCATTGACTTCGCCATAGACCTTGTGATTATGAGATCACCGTCATATGGTATCAAATCACCATTCACTTTGATGCTTTCAACTCTTGGGTCTCCAAGTGAGAAGATTCTGCCCAACGCGAGTATGTTCTTTTGAATTTTTTCAACACCTCTCGTCACTTCAAACGACTCAAACCAAATGGGTAAAACCGTTCTCAAGCCATCTTGCAAGTTTCCAGATGAATCACTTATTTGCATACTTATGAGAGCGTCAATCATAAGATGAGTAGCTGTGTTGAGCGCTAGGTTGCAAAATACTAAAATTAGATTTTCGACTGTGAGAACTTCTTTCGCAATGGCAACTCGTCTGACTGTTGCCTCAAGGAGTTGAAAGAAAAAGTCACTGTTCAAACATGTCTGAAACCTTTCGAAAATTGTTATAACTATCAAGCCACAATTCATCGCTGCTTGGTCGCTTAAATTCAACGAAAGAAATTTTGAAGCAATATGAAGCAAAATGTCTAGTCCTGATTGCCCAGTATCTGGATCTGAGTACTTGATGAATAAACTCTCATTGTTTTGCATCAATTTGTTGAATAACTCTCCGGCGCTCTGCAAGATTTGATCATCACTTGCTTTCAAGATCAAGTCTCTCAACACTGGAAAGATATAATGAAAAATGTCTTTCGGGAGTTTCGGACAGGGAGAAGCTTCAATCACGTATCCTAGTAACTCTAATGCCAAATCCAATTGAGGAGTATACTGAACGCAATTTTGAGACAATGTGGTCCTAATGACTTCCACTAGAAAGGGGACCAGCTTCTGACAAACGCCTAGGAAAGTCTCCAATCCTATATTAGATAGCAAGACCTGCAAGCATTCACTTGAGTCAATCGTGACTTGAATATTGGCAGGATCCTTAAAAGATACCCGTAAAAACAAGTCAACAACCGAAAGATTCTCTTCTATTTCACACTTGAAAATAGTAACATTGTCTATGCTTATAGCAGCAGATATTGCTTCGAGAATAATGGGAAGCGTATCTTCGTCACTATCATCAAGAAGTAAATAGCAAGTTTCCATGATCGAAGATTGAAGCTTCAAACCCATTTTTTTCAAGTCGAAATTGTCTAAACTCTTCCACAAAGTCACGCTTATCAAGGCACTTGCCAAAATTAACTCATCACCTTTTTTCACAAGACCTTTTGTGCAAATGTCAAAAATTTTTTCGAGCCAGCTTGCACAAAGAGAATCGGCGGAGTTGTGCTTGGAAAAATTTCCAAATACTCTTGGGACCAAAAGAATGACTCTCGCCATAAGCAATGGTGGAATCTCTATGGAATTACTCGACAGGATCAAGGAATAAAGCGACTCCAAATATGGTGTTAAAGAGACACCATTGTCTGAAGTTATCGAATCCTGATCTAAAAAAAGTCCCTCACTCAAAAACAACATGGCTTCTAGTTCTATCCAACTTTCCAGACCCTGAGATAAATATAATTTAGTCAATTGGAAAATTGCGACCGCATCTCTTTCATTCAACTCACTAAGTAGCTCTTTAATCGAGTCACGAATAGTGGTTTGTGAAGATAATCCTGTTTCACTTGTCACAAAGAGATTAAAGTCTTCTGTGTAATCATGCATCGTTACCTTTGGGTACTGAGCACACATGGATAAAGCCACTGTAAATTTCTCGAATTGTGCCGAATCCAATGTCTCTCATATTTTGCGAAACCCTTGTGCAGCCGAAAGAGTCTCAAGAAGACTCATGAGATATTGAGACACAAACCTTTCAGGTTCATCCAGATTTTCGGTCTTTGAAATAGATACCAATACCTCGTCAACAAGAATTTGTTTCACCACTTTAGACCCCAATGAGATATCCTCATTCAATACATGTATAAGATCAGAGATCTCGCACGACAGAAATTGTTTTCTAAAGCTGTTCAAAATCTTTGTAAACACTTGGTACAAGTATGATCTGAGAGATAGCTGTACTAGCTCGACAGATATACTGGAGGAAGACAAGTTGATCAGATCCTTGACAAGTGAAAGTAAAACCTCACTGAGAAATTTGACATGACTTGCGACAGATCGCTTGCGCTCCTCCAGTTCATGCGCTTCTGGACTCAGTAAAGTGTCTAACACTGTGAGGTGTAATCTGAGTGCACTTATCTTGATTTCTGGCGACATTCCTGGTTGCTGAAGAAGATAGCCAACAAAGCTAATAAGTTTATTCCCAACTCCTCCTTCCCAAAATTGGCTTTCGCTTATCAAATCATCAAACAAGTCATTGAGCACGGACAAACTCCCCACTACCGATACAACACTCTGATTCTCAGTTGCACGTGTATATATCTTCTCGAGAAGGTCTGGCCACTCGTCTGGGAAGTCAACGGCTGCGATTTGTACAATTACGTAGGAACTCCCAGATCTTATTTTCGAAGAAGTCGACGACGTTGCAAGAAGAAGCAAGCTTTCACGAATAAAGGCCTTTGTCTCTTGCTCAATGGGTGGGCCGATGAACAGTTGAAATCCTGCAGACCAAAATTTGGGTACTAAGCGTTTCAAATGAAGCAAGCATGACTGTTTTACGTCTATCGGATGTGAACTATCGTGTGCGCAAGCCCGAATTAGTTCATAAACAGTTCTAGTGGGATTTTCCCCAGCTGTTCTATTGAATTCTAGCTCGGCATGGACCCTCAAGTTGTTGTCCGCACTATTTTGGCTGATGACTAATTCAATAAGATTCTCTTCTTTATTCATTCTCGAGCTACTGAGTCAAGAAAACGATTCTTGAGGTGATTGTAAATCGTTTTGAAGAAAAAAGAATCGCGATCACGTGATTTGTCATTTGAAATAGAAGCTTGTATATCTGACTCCAGAGAGTTAGAGTAACCAAACACGTATAATTAAATACTTTCTCGCCTTCAACTGACTTCAGAATTGTACTTCTTCTTTGTGCAAATTCTACGTTTGTTAAATTATACATTTTTAAACGCGCCGAGATAGCATTTGTGGTGCGACGACGCGCTAGATTGACTGCACATTGCTTTATTCCTCAATTGTTCACTCCGTCTGTTCTCTGTAACAACTGAATACTGCTTCAACACTATGGAATCATTTGACGGGCTGGACTTGAACGTGGTTTTCAAGGCTGCAAATTTGGCTGTCGGATCTTTAGCCGTAAGTACCACATAAACAAGAAGCTCAAAATCTATTTGCCATACTAACCACACAGGTGCTATCCGGTTTATCTCAGTTATTTAGTGGAATGTAAGTACGCCGAAATAATACTCCTTTCTTCCAGAACTTGAAATACTAACAAAATAGTCAATCTGTATGTCTTTTTCGAATAATCAATCTACAAGAAAGCGGTTTTTTCGGCGTATTATAAGACTGTTTTCGAGATGAAGTACTAACTTTAGTTTATTTTGGGTGTCTACATAATTGGCTTTGGAGCTATTGTTGGTATTCTTGGTATGTAAATCACACTTCGATGCGATGTATAAAGATGTCAAATCAGACAAAATGTCAAATCAGACACTAACAAGACAGAATTTTCGATCCCTCCTGAGGCTCAAACTTACGGGCTGTTTCTTTTCTCATTTGTGGGCCGAGGCGTTTGTATGTATAAGTTTCCGAACAGTTTGGTTCTATGAGCATTTATCAGTACTAACTTGCAGTTTACACTCTTATTGGTGCCAGTATCAATGGTGCCAGCTGGTTCAGACTTTTAGCGAGCCTTTTGATATTTGTAGTTGGGTTGGTTTATATTGCATTAGAGGCAATTCCTAGTATTTCTCCCCCAGAAAACATGAATCCTGAGGGGATTTCCATAGGAATTCAAGATGAAGACGTAGTGTAAAGTGGTGTGCCATATTTCGGAGTTCGAATTTTTAGTCGATCGTATCGAATAAATACAAACGTGTCTACAATGCCGTAATTTGTCCCAGCCACTTTATTTTGAGTGATAAAACGAGTGTTTCACTATTTCTATGTAAGAGCATACAATTCATGATAATAATGTGTTCCATGCGGTATGGATACTCGTGGCAAAGAGAGACCAAAGAATTTGCTAGTAATCAAGCTTCTTGGCATATATCAAACAAAGGGGAATCAAGTCCTGATCTCCTGAGAAGAACGATGATAAAGAGTCCCCAGATCAGCTGCAAAAAAATACGCAGTTGAACTGGGTTAGTTTTAGCATATCAATACGTCGTTTTAATGCCTGAAAGTGTGACATCATGAAATCATGAAGAAATTGTATATTCATGTTCCCGCACCTCGCATATTATTATGGACGCGTGCACTTAGAACTAGTCTCGAAACGAGGCCGCACGTCTCATGTAGAAGTCTGCTTGAATCGCAAAGCCGACTGACAAGAGGTTTATTTGGTGTGGAGTTCCAAAACATACATGTCACATAGCCCGAAAAGCATCCCGATCTCTCGAGGGTTTCAAAATTAAAAACAACAACAACAACAACAACAACAGCTTGGTCACCTGGGTGCTTCAATGGCCCGCATCCAGGAAAATGTCAAGGACTCTCCATCTTCATTGCAACAACAATCCCACGATGCCACGAAGAATGATCATAATACCATCCAAATACCCACTTCATCCTTTACTGCATTCAGACTTCTTTATGCCACTTCCGCTGAAGTGAGTCATTTAGCCTCCACTGTATTCCTTGGAAAAGTGCCCGACACTTGGATAAAGTTGTCTAATGCGCCATCTCTTTTTTCGAATTCAACATCCCATAAGTGTACCGCAAGACTGAAAATTCCGGCCACTACTTTGAGTCTCAAGAAGCGTATGAATAAGCTCACGGGTCTAGGCTCGTCACCGATCGAAAATTATGTCACTGAGAATACTCAAGAGAATATTTCTGAGCAAAGACTACCATTTGATGCCTGGGAAGAAACATCCTCAAAAAGCTTTTTATCCGACGAGACTGTGCTACGAAATGCAGTCACAAATTCGACAGCCTCGGATGATATGTCATTTGATAGTGGAAGTTTCAATGATATACTATACAGAAAAGCCCCAGATGATAGCTTGAAAAATTTACAAGATAGTATAGATGATTCAGACGAGGAATATTCCACACCAACAGAAGATCTTCCCTCTCTCAAATATAACGAGCATGCTAGGACTCAAATTCCTTATTTCCTGAACAAACATATCCCCGATGGAGGTACCAAATCGTTCCGGATTACAAGAGATAAATTGATGCAAAGGGACGATGAAGTCTGCCAAGAAGATATCTCCCCAGCTAATGTCAATATTTCAACAGGAAATAATGATGAACCCAAGCATGAACTAAAATTACTGATGGACTCGCAATGTGGAGCATATCCTACGAAAGACAAGCCCACATTTCACGTGAAAAAGTCAATTCCCTATTTAGCCAGCTCAGAGCTTTTCGGGGAGCACAAGAAGTCCTCAATGAAAGAAAGAAGTCTGGGTGAGTCTTCGTCTATGCGATATAAGTCTGAGAGGGCTGACGACAAGAAACTTAAAGTGCAGTTCGCAAACCCCCAACCAGAAGAAAAAACATCTAATGAAATCTTGCAACAGGAATACGTCTTGGCCGAACGAGAACACTATCGTGTCGTGCGGAAAATGCAGACGCTTGCTCGTAAGTCAAAAGGGAGAGCACAACTGAGCAGCTCAAAACTCAAGCTAAAGATTGTTGATAACATATTGCAGAAACGAAAGATTGGAGAGATTGTTAGAGTGGATAAAATGCTTGTTATGATACGAAAGGTTAGTAACATTTCAACAGTACTTTCTTTCACAGAGCGGAGTGACGCAGATTCTACCATTCAAGACCATTGGAGAGAATACTTTGTTGTGCTAAGAAACACCGGCAGTCATGTTAATCCTTTGCATGTTCTGTTGTTTGAAAGGAACAAAGGAAAAAATTTTGAAGAAAAACCTGAGCATTCCTTCGACATCAACGAAGACATTCGTGCAGACTTTTTCTCCCTCACGGACAAGACTATCAGTATTGCTAATCTCGTCGAAGATGGCTTGAAAATATTTATCATGAACATGAAGTATACAACAGTGGCTTTCAAATGGCTTTATATGATAAAGGAAGTTCTTAAAGAGGATTTCTTTTCTACTGTGAAAATTGATATTGCAGGAAAGAGGACGCAGATTAAAATTGACGTTCCTCGGCCACTTCTTGATCAATCTCTTGCTGGGGCTGAGCTTTTGAAGTTACACGAGCAGCCAACTGGATACGCAGTAGAGTCCGATGTTCTATTTTCATACTTGAGTACAAAAATCGGTACATATATGAGAGCTTTTGCAAACCGCAGTAACTCTGCTTCTGAGTGGCTTGAACAAAACTCTACCCCTGCATTTTGCTTCAAATATTATGACAGACTTGAGTGGATCCCCAGTGATGGAAAGTCGCTAGTCTTACAAAGTCAACTTTTGGGTGAAGGAGCCACTTTGGAGTACAGACAAATGACTAAGATTCCCTTGTCTGTAAAAGATACAAAGGGGAGAGTTATATCACGCCCAACTTCCATCGAAGGCTTCCTCTCGAGGATCACCAACACCATGGGAAAAGAATACTCCAAGTTCCGTTCTTTTTACAAAATTCAATACTTTTTCTCCTCAGAAAATATTCTATTTTTTTCATCACTACTCAGAGGAGTGCCTCCATCGCCGCAGAATCAACTTTTGAAAGAGGGTGTGGACAAAGGAAGCTTGTGCAACCTGCTACCTGATGTTTACCCAAAAACTTCTTTCGAATTGGATGATCACGAACATATCAGCTGGTTATCGAAAGCAGATTTCGAGAAATTTGATAATGAGGCTGTCGAAGAGTTTTCCAGAAAACTACGTCAAATAGTTGGTGCGAGGGCTATGGTAGATATTTGCATGATATCAGCGGTGAAAGCAATACCTTTTGAGAAAATCCAAGCCCGCCATCTTTATTTTCAGCTGTATTTGTGGTACTCGAGTCCAGTTGTCTTGGATGATATGAATATCATGGATTGCGGTTTCGAGATCGAGCTTTTTGACGGTAGTCAACTAAAATTGCTAGCACCTCTGAGAAATATAAGGGATGAGTGGGTTGAAAGGTTAAATGAGTTGGCAATATACTGGAGATCACATATGGCTAAACTTTCTTTAGCAGAAACATCAAGCAAGCTTAAAAATATGGCAAAGCTAAGACTGGGAGATTATGTGGATTCAAATCTCTCTTTCGGTCACGACAGTCTTGAGGTCGGTAAATCTTTTGCGAACGATATCACATTTACGTCTTCTGGGCTAGCAATGTCGACATGTGTATTGTGCTCTGGGTATCTATACCAAAAACAAAAAAAGCACTCTAGCTTTTCTCGATACTTTGTTGTGCTTTGTTCAGGATATCTTTTGATATATTCTCTATTCAAGCGCTCAAAAGTGACAGGCGTTCAAAAAGATACGCCTTACTACGAAAGATACATGACGATACCAATTTCGGAGTGCTACGTCTATTCTGAAAGTAGCACTCAGCTTGATCTTGTCGCTTCTCAAAAAGTTAAATCACCAGGAGAGTGCGATCTACCTAGAATATATCCTGATGGATGGAGATCGTCTGAGGAGGAATTCATGAGATGCTTTTCTATTTGGTTCGGTGGTAAGCGAGCATTACGACACAGCACGAAGCGTCAGAGCTCTAGCACGATACATGGAAAAGTGGACCTCAAAAATCCTGGTATGATGCACATGACCCGGAAGCTGGGTGTCACCGGAAAAATTCTTGTTTTTTTGGCAAGATCTAGGCAAGAGCGAGAACATTGGGTCTACAACATACTACAGGAGATTAATCGATTCTCTGCCAATTGATGTGTCATTCTGACATATATGAGGTATAGCTGATCTAAAATATTATAGTCTTTGCTTATTCATGACCTCGCTGATTAGCTCCAAGTCTGAGTCCGAATCAAATTCTGAATCTGAGTCAACAGAATTAGCATTTTCGAATAGTAATTTTGGGGTTTCCCTTTGTGGTTTTATGATGTTCAAAGGGCTTGTTGGTTTGGTATCATAGAGATCAGTGCAAGGTACAGACATTGGCAAAACACCTATCTTCATGAGCTCTTGTTCGAAGTTATCCGAGCGCTCACTCCATATTTCTTTTGGCTCGATACTCAGTACTGTTGAAATTCTTGGACCAGCCCGCTGATTAAAGACATTTTTTCGCTGCGATGGAAACTCAATAACATTTCTCTGATTCGGGACGATATTTGTTGATGATTCTTCTTCCACTATGTCAGACATGCGAATCGAAGATGTGATTACATCTGAGGGAAGTATTAGCAGATGATCGGACAATGCTATGCCCCATTTTTCGATTATCGCATCAGTCTCCGAATTCAATCTTAAAACAGGAATCTCTCCGCTTTTTGTCACAAATTGAATCACAGACGTCTCTGGGGTTGTAATGATGTGCTCCTCGTTAAGTGGAAACAATTTTGGGGAAGGACCTTCAGTCTCGATGACTATGAAGTTTGAAAATAGATAGACAATTAGCAGTGTAAACTGACTCTCACCAAATGCAACTTGAAGTTTATCGACTAGTCTCAAAGACCCCAAAGAAACTAAGACCACAAGATTGAAATTTGAATACCTTTTAAGCATATGCTTGATAAACTTATTCTTGATCTCTTCAAGCAGCCGGGTTGTCTCTTCATTGGATATGAATGGAGGTCCATAACTCCTAATGGAAGAGTCAGCCATAAACTCCCGTGTATCGTTCAATATTGAAAAGCTGTACTGTGATTCTCTACCTGCATTTGACTTTGGTCTCAACAGTTGATTGTCTTTAAAAAAGTACCTTGAGACACGATTTTCGGTACCGAAAGTCAAAGCCGAAGAAGAATCAGAATTTTCATTTTCGGAAGATATTGTCGTCAACTTCACAGACAACATGACATCTTTCATGAGATCGGAAATTATGTCTTTCGATATTGGGCAGACCTGATTCTTTTTTCCCTCTAACTCACAGTGTTTCCCTTCACACACTGGTAACACATTTCTTTCCACTACATTTTTGTGAGTGAACCTGCTGAAGGCGCCCTTTTTGATTGATTTTTCGAGTAGTATTTCAACGTTTGTCTGAAGGCATTCGCCGTGAACACAATCTCCACACTCAAGCGGCACCAACTTTTCAGAGTCAAGCTTTGTTTCCAAAATATCTTTGCAAATAAAGCAAGTTTCCTGATTGACGTTCAAGTCAAGTCTGGAGGCTTTTGTGAAGTAGGGTTTTATTCTGGGCCCTGAAATTGTTTTTGCGGGAAGAAGCTGAGGCTTGTTTGTATTTAAACCTGTCGTTTTTCTTGGTGGGGGTGGAGGGATATTCCAGTCACCAAATAACATACCAACCTGGTTGTCCAAAAGAGTGTTTATTTCATGATCCAGGTCAAGAACATCGAGCGGAGTCAAAAAACGATCAGAATCGGGATTTTTATGTTTCAATGAGCCGGGTGTCAGAGTGGGCGAGAAGGAAAGAGAAGGCATACTGGGAGATCCTTTAGGGGTCCTTAAAAAGGAATTTTGAGCCTGTAATGATTTACCTGACGGGGAGCTTGACAGCCGCCAAATTTTTTCTCTCCAGTTCGACTTTTGTTTAGGAGACGAAGTTTCCGGGGAATGAAGCATTGACAAATACTGGATGGCTTAGTTGAAAAGTGCTTCTGATAAATCTCAAAGCAAGAATACCATACAATGGCGTGTAATTTAGGCAAGCTGTTGGCACTTAAAATGGCCATAAAGATGAAAAGAGTATTTAAACTCGAATTTCGAAGAGTTTGGTGCAAGTTTGAACATGTGTATGGGTGTAGCCATTTCGGGATAATTGCATGCATGTGTGCAAATCATACATGATTATGCGTTATTTATCTTGGTTTATGTTGGGTAGGCCGCAGAACCAATCTCAAATGTTAAAATAGTTCGTCTTTAGCTGGTGTCTGAAAATATATAGTGGTTCCGATCTGCCTAATCTGGAAACATTGTCTGACTGAATTGAAGTTGTCATCACAATCATGAGATATTTTTATTCCAGCAATTTAAACTCTATCCTTTTATTCTCGTATTCCTGCATTTTTCAACTCTCACTTTTTTTTTACCTAATTCATCAGAGAAATACATGAATGCGACCAATTGCGGAGGGGGGGGGTGCAGCTAGAATGCACGCCTTGCCTGCGGATAATTCCAGCGCCACGAAACTTGAACATACAAGAATTCGATATGATACGTGTGGTCGCTTCTTGATACTCAAGAACAAAACTAGGCCGTTACGAACTTTCGAAATATTCTTCTAGAGCGATAAGACTTAAAGAAAAACTCAATCTATGATTCTTGTGGAAGAATTTCGATTTAACTTATCGTATCGCACTTTTATAATTATTATTTTCGTAGCTTTTCATCTCACAAAACATATGATACAAAGTTCCTAAATATTTTTTGTTATTTTTTTCTACTAAGAGTAAGAAAGCAGCATTTTTGATTAGCGATAATGGTATCTGTTGTATGAAGCTTGAAAATGATCAACTTGACGACGATATCAAAGATTCTGAATTAACAGGATCAAGTGATCTCCGGATGATGCATAGAATCAAATAAACACATCATCGAGGACCCAAGTTTCTCTGGACCAGTTTTAGAGCTGTATATTATTATATTTGTAATTGGTTTTTTTAGAAGCTTCATGAAATTCATCTCTATTACACATGATTTCGTCTTTGACAAATTCATCTTTCACATCTTCGGACTAGTTTGTTACCAGAGAAGAAATGATTTTTTTTAAAAAATTCAACAATCTGTACTTTAACTTGAATTGATCATTTCTAGAATGTTAAATGAGAACACTCACTTGCATAAGTCTCCTCAAATTTTTCACCGCTCAAACATTTGAAGCTCACTGAAGCGAGGATTATTCTCAGCACCCGTGCACCTCCAGACTCCTTGAATTATTCCGTAGTTGAGGCAACCAAACTATTGTCATAAACTTTAACCATGAGTAGTACAGACACCGATGATGTTTTGGACTTCATAAACTCTCTCCCTGATTCTAAGACCAATACGCCTGCACCTATAAACAAAAATACTGAATCTAATGATGAATTCTTGGAATTTTTGGACGAACTTAGTGCGCACGAGAAAACAACTAAGCCGTTAGGAAATTCCAAAGGTAAATTTGAACCAAAGAGAACCGAAAGCGCCTTGCCCCAGAGGGGAGACGAAAAATCCAATCTTAATGGTCAAAATAAGAAGTCTGTTGCTGCTTCGCTGCAAGAAACTTCCAATGAAAGCGAATACCGAAATGTTGACGTGGAAACAGGAAAACTGTTGTCCACATACGACCAAGCGGATCACAAACCAGTTGGTGACAAAGATAAGAGCAATACAGATCATTCCAAATTGTCGGCTTCCATGGAAGACGAAGCAGTAGACCCAATAACATCTATCTCTTCATGGTGGAACACGGAAGGGTCTAACAAAGTCTCATCTCTTTGGGGATCACTAACCTCAAACGCTCATCAATTGAGTGAAACTACGTTACAAATAGCGTCTAATACTTCACATCAGTTGTCCAATCAAAGACATAAATTTCTCACTGAAAATAGCAGTGTCGCTGATACCGAACAGATTTTGCACATTACAGGCAAGTTGAATTCAATTTTGTCTACAATGTCACAGCAAATTAGGGATGGATTAATTGATAAAGAAGACGAGCTCATGAATATTCTTCTCGTCTATGACTTAAACAATGTCAACTATTTGGACAGCCTTTGTGCCACAAAATTCAATAAAGTCATGAGCCAGGTCGAAGGTGGCATTAAGACCACAGTTAGCAATTTCAATCATAAAAATGAACACAATAAAAGCTCTGAGTACTATGAATTGAGCATGTTTAGCGGAAAAGCTATTGACGGGGAGAAATTGTGTTTTGCCAATCTTGAAAGCTCAATTAAGCACTACCTACAGATCGTCGATCTAGAAAAGCTGCATATTCCCACCGAGGAGTCTACTGACCATGAGATCAATAAGTCCAATGTATTTATCTCCATACAGCCCATCACATCAGGCAACGTTGACCAGCAGTCCAATGAAGAAGATAATATGGGCCCCGCCTATATTGAAGGTAACAACAGCAACTCGTTTACTTTCACAATGATATTGAAGGATATCACGAATAATATTACCATTGTGAGCAAGTCTCAGCCATTTCCTTTGAGATGGGCACGATGGGTTTCAGGCAGGCATGATGATGTGGATTCTGTTTTTCATTTGGGGGATGACGGTGAGTCTGTTGATCCAAGTGATTGGGTAAAGGATTGGATCCAAGATGGGTTGGGGTTGACATTTGCCGTCTTAGCACAGGAGTATGTCACAAGAAGGATGGGAATTTAACAAAGCAAAATGAAGCAAAAAAAAGAGAAAAAGAAAAAGTTAAGAAAGAAAAAGAAGATGAGAAAAAAGAAAAATATACTGAACCCATGTATTTCCTTATTCTATTAATCAAAGCACTACATTCACTGATACGTAGTGCAATATTCATGGACTCAACATGTACAAGCGTACCACGCAGACGAATCTCAGTAGAGGTCAGCAAACTCGGCAATGTGAGGATGCACCACACAACGAGCGGCCGTAGCAGCAGCAGCAGCAGCCGCAGCAGACTGATTGTATTGAGGGCCACAAGTTTCTTGAAGGGAGATCTTTGGAGAATTGAATATAGGACTGTTTCCAGAATCAGGTCCTTGGTGTATGGAGTCACTTCCTTCAGGTAAATGTACCTTACTACTCTTTTGCATTCCACACGAGTAATAGTTTTGCATGATGGTGTCTAAGCCTTCGTCGTCCACAGCCACTAACTTGTTGGCCCAGTCCACTACGAAAGGTGATAATTCTGTCGCATTATGAAGAGCAATATTATCCAGATAAGACGACTCATTCACCAATTCCAAGTCTGGAACGAATTGTTTCAATTTTGATTTTGTCTTTACTTCAACATTGCAAAACAGGTGACTTGGCGAGGCAAGTAACGCTGGAAAAATGCGTTCGAAACTCCGGTTGTTCTGGGGATGAACATTCATACACTCCTGGTGGATGAAGGAGTACGTTTCGTACAGTGGTAATCGATTCTGACGGACATCTAGCAAAAAGCGGGATTTGTGGATGGTCAAACGCTCGAGCAAGTGATGAGAGAGCTTGGAATTTGTATTGTGGAAAAGCGTAATAGTTGGGGATGCTGAGCCCGTTATCAATCTGGCAAATCTGAGCATTGCACGGTTCAACACAAAAGGCGAGGGCGTTAAGGCTGGGGGAAAAGTCTCGAAGAATGGGAGCCCGAGACTAATAAGTGGCAGCGGGACCAAGAAGGGATCAAGTTGACTTTGACTGCTGAAGCAATTTCTTAAGAAATGAAGAATGAGGTTTAGATTTGAGAAGCAAAAAAAAAGATCTGGAATTGGATGGCAAAAAGACCAGTATTTATTCCTGACCCTGTCGCATATCTATACGATAAGAGGGGAACGATAGGCGGAGCATATACTGCATAGATGTGGGACCGACTCCCAAAGTTAATCCGAATTACTCATTGCCTTGCTAGCGCGCTCAACAAAAGAGTGCATTCAACTCAATGAATTATTACCCCTCCGTCTCCCCTCTCCGGCATAAAATTGGACATTGCGGCGCGGCTAGGCCTACGTTTGTTTAGTGGCAAGGATGTTATTTTTTGTTATTTTCATTGCAAACTACCAAGCCTAGTATTTCCATCAAAACATATCAGGATAAGACTCACTATGTCCTTCGAATTCTCTGGTACTTCCAGAAATGAATATCAACAGTTTGACAAAATCTGATTCAAGGCCTCTTTTACAATCAAGATTTCAGGATGGGAGTGTTCTTTTCATGATTGCCTTCTTTCAAATCCTGTACGAAAGCTTCACTTTTTTAAATCTTGCACATTGCGAGGCTTCACGGCAATCATTGCAAAAAAAAAAGCAATGCCAAGCCGCGTGAATTGACACGCTTCATTTTTTGATATCGAGTTATTCCTATTACACGTGCGCGCCCTTATTTTAAGGGTGGGAGGCAAATTTGAGGATGGTTATTTCAAACCAGAAGATCTGTTCACGTTGCGAAGGTCCGGTATTTCCGCTATGGTGTCCATGAATGAGGTGGATTCTAAGCCAAAGACTCATATCATTTTCTTTCCAAATGGATCTTCTCACGTGATGTTATTCATATTCGAGGAACTGTTTTTATCGATACTTTTGTATCCCCCTTCATTATCTTTTCGCATCTGTATGCAACATTGACATATAGGCAAGTTTTGGCGATCTAGACTTGGATTAAGTATCAAAATGCTCAGATTTTATGGCACCACAATTACATACACATTGACATCACACCAGCAACACTTGTTTGATATACAAGAAATTCGGGTGGCAACGTTTTGCTATCAGATCTAATCCGACCTGATCAACTACTATACACATCTGGTCGCCTGTGAGAAAAGACAGGCAAGTTAGTTCGAATCTTTTCTAAGTTCTCCAAATTAATCTCTGCATCAAAAATTTCATAGTAATCGCCTTCGGCATCGACGGCATCACTGCATTCAGCCTCCAAATACGTGGGTCCTTTCGCCAAAATATCGCCCCACGGCCCAAAGATTACTGATTGGCCGTAGCTGACCCTCTTGGTGCGGTTTCCCTGAGGATTATTGTCTAGCTTCTCTTTACCTTCAAGGATGTCAGCATATATATCATGTTCGCCACATTGCGCGGCCATAACCACATAACATTGGGAGTCAATTGCACGGGCGCGTCCTAGTTCTAACCAATGCGCCTCACCTGTTTTTGTCGTGAACGCTGAAGGATAAGTGAGAATATTAGCCCCCATTTGTCTGAGTCGTGCGGCTAATTCAGGGAAGCGAATGTCGTAGCAAATGGAAAATCCTACTTTGAATCCAGGAGCGTTGTCGCTAATTGGGAAGGGACACAAAATCTTATTACCCGCCTCTACTGACCTTGACTCCTGAAAAATCGGACCATTGGGAATGTTGATATCGAATAAATGAATTTTTTGGTACCTTTGCTCAATAACTCCCAGCTCAGATATCCATAATTGATTATTTTGAACTTTTGTATCTTTATTGACTCCCTTAGTTGGCTCGTGAACCCCAACAGCCACGCAAAGCGCACCCAGAGATTGCTTTGATAAGACAGACTGTAACTTTTTCTGTATAATATTAATGAAATCTGCTTTTGTTTGCTTAGCTAAACTTACAGAGTGTGCAGCGTCTCTGGAGATGTAGTCCGATGCCTCCGGAAGAAAAAGTACTTTCGCCTTTCGTTCAACAGCACGATCGATCAACTTGCAAACAACACGTGAGTTCATCCTAACGTTTGAGGATGAACACATCTGTCCAACAGCAATCCGCAATTTTGTGCTCATTTTCAAATGTGGTTCCTTTGAAAGGGCTTGGGTGTGTGTGTTTAGGCCTTCCGAGATAGCTGTATTTTTGGAAGGTGGCACTGCGTCCGAGCAAATTGATAGTCTGGGTCACGTGCGGGGGCGAGCGATAAGAAAGGCTGAAGGTGGGGGGTGAATCTAGAGTCTGCCTCTTACGAACTGTATTTGAAATTGTGAATTTTATAGAAAGTATTATATCATTAATCGTATTTGAATTTATCCTGTTTCTCCATTTCAAGCCCTATTCACTGGACCAGCAGTGTAGACTTCCCCCGAAGAATGAATAGTGGGCTCGAAAATGGCGTCACTATGGGCCGTTGTGGACTGCGAGGACATTATATTGTCGTTTGAAACTAAGCTGACGCTTTCTTGTTCCGAACCCTCGGACTGGACGGACATCGTCTGAAACGAGAAGAATCTGCTAGACGACAGTTTGGAAATCGCAGGAAGCCAGCACTTTGAAGCAGTCTTGAAGGAAGCAACTGAGAGGAATTGTCTTTGCATTATGTATTTGTAGTGTGATGAAATTGTTAACTAGTGCGTGTAGTGTATATTTCTCCTTGTTTGGATTGCTTAATGTAATGAGGAAGTGAGGAGGTGAGGAAGGGAGACGTTGGCAGACCCCACCAATATATAGATTCTCGGAATTGCGCATCCTCTCCGTTACCCCGAAGTCCGCTCCACCGGGGTCGAACATTCTCCAGATGATACTGTATGTAGACATCCGCGGAGCGTGTGAATCATTCCTTTCAGCCTGCATCGTAATACAATCGAAGTGAAGAGCAAGTCTTACAAAGTGATCTGATCATGCGCAACATATCTGCATGTAGCGGATAGTGGCATGCTACGGCCGGCTGACCGGAGGCTTCAGACTTCAGATAATAGGACCCAAGACAAAAACATGGTGGAAGATTTGAATTCCTGAAAAAATCATAGCCCACGAGTCAGACGTGGTAACTGCTGGCGTCAAATTTTTAATTCCATCAAATTTGGAAGTTCTTCAGGTGCTGCTATTGATGGATCCGTGACTTCGGAGGACCGAGAAGGTGACCGACTGCACGGTTTTGAGATTGGCTTGGGCAACTGGTCAATTGCAGAATGGCACTCGTAATTTTTTCTCGTGGAAGTGCCGATGTCAATTAAAGCAGAGCAGTTCTTGTTGGTCCCCATGCTACTCATTTATGTACATGATTTATTTACTACTACATTCCTCGAAATACATAGCTTGCTTGCATCAAAGACTGGTTTATTCGAGAATTATCGTGGGCGATGAATGACTAACACGAGATTATCTTAACCCCCACTCAGGGTGGTCACATGACCGGCCGGCCCCGGACTTGCGTGCCCAGTTTTCTCAAGACTTCTCTGGTAATGACACACCTTTTCTTCCTTTAGGCCGAGAAATAGAATTGACAAATCAACGAGCAAGATTTTTCGGTGGACTAGGTTTCGAATCCGAGCCTCTGTCCAGTCTCAGTGCCCGGAGTTCGTAACCGATCCATCTTCAAGCACGCCCTCATACAATGTCGGCGCTATCCCCGAGCTTCGCACTCCCCCGCAATTTTCACCGCGCAGGCCTCGCCACAACCCTCGGCCGCGCGAGTATCTAACAGACACAGCCAGAACGGGCTCCTTAATCAGATACGACTTATACTCCATCTTTTTTTTGAACATTACTTCTTTACCAGTACACAAACTCAGGAATCATGGGAACTGGCTGGGAACTAACAAAGCATCTTCGAGATAACATCTTGAAGTATGCGTCATACCCGCAAACGTCCATTAGCATCAGGCAAATGGTTCAATTTGGTCCTTCACCATCCCCTGGCTCGATATTTCTTGCCTCACAGTTTATTGTCGAAGAGCTCCCCATTCGTTTGGCCTTGAAAGTCAGAGACTTGGAAAACGCCCCTCTTGGGCTTCTGAAAATGCCCTCCACAATCAAAGTAAAAAATTGGTATGCGCAATCGTTCGAGGAGCTCACTTCATTGCCAAAGCCAAAAATTGACGAATCCTTGCGGAAACAATTGTTCGGAAATAAATATGGTCATGATAGTTATCAATCCTGCTCCCCTAACGAACCGCCAAGAGACGACTCGGGCGCGTTGCTGGACTCTTCAAATTTGGCACAGGAACAAAAGTCGAATCCAGCTGTTAACAATGTGTTTTCTGACGATGGGATTGTGGTTCGTCCGTACCAGGCCAACTCGTCTTTGAGTGCCTCAAACCCCCGGTCAAGAAAAGAGTCACCCACATTTGGGAAAACATATTACAACCCTTGTCCAACGAATATAATTTGGCCTAAGGAAGTTTACGACTACAATAAGTTGGTGTCTGAAGCGCTTAACAAAATCAAGAAAAGACATGATGCTACAGTAGCCACCATGGCGCAGGGCGTTCAAGAGTGGAAGACGGAACATCAGTTGGTGCAGGTGAACTCAGCCATACAAACGTTTTTGGATCGTTTCTACATGCTGAGAATTGGAATCCGGATGCTTATTGGCCAACACATTGCACTCAATATGGCACAAGCTCTGCCGACCAGACAGAAAATCTCCAAATTTTTCAATGGGTCAAATGGTTCTAGTCAGGGGAAGGGAGCAAACTCTCATTACGTAGGTGTGATTTCCACCGAATGCAACGTCAAGGAGATTGCCGAAGACGCCTTGGAAACGGCTAAGTATATCTGTGAAGACTATTATGGGCTATTTGAAGCACCTGAAGTTCAATTGATTGCGCCACAAGAGCTGGTGAACTTCATGTACGTCCCAGGGCATTTAATTCACATGCTTTTTGAGGTCTTGAAGAACTCACTTCGAGCAACAATTGAATTCCATATTCCTTTGCTCAAGCAAAAGCTCATTGAAGAAAACCCCGAATTGAAACCAGAGGATATTGATTTAAATGATTTGAAGTTCCCCCCAATCAAGGTGATCATTTCAGAAGGAAGTGAGGACATCGCCATCAAAATTTCGGATGAAGGAGGGGGTATTGCTCGCAGTGAAATTCCCTTGATCTGGACGTACTTGTACACAACTGTGGACAAAACGCCAACCTTGGATGCCGAATTCAACCAAACTACGTTTAAAGCACCCATGGCGGGGTTCGGGTACGGTTTACCGATTTCGAGACTATATGCGCAATATTTCGGAGGTGACTTGAAGTTGATCTCAATGGAGGGTTATGGAACAGATGTTTATATCCATCTCAACCGCTTAAGTAGTTCGCTGGAACCACTTCCATAGCTAGCTTTGATACGCGAAGGAAAATGAAAAGTAACATGAACAAGTACTCCTGCACTGGGCGACTGGTGCATACTACCCGCGGCACAAATCAAAGGAAAAGAGTCACGTGAAACCCCCACACCTGCATACAGACACACGATTTGTCAAGCCTGACTGTTTGAGGAAAAAAGTCCTTCTGCCCCAAGCCAAGCTCACCAACGCTTACTAGTAAATATTCAAAGCTCGATGTCAGTCCCGCGGACGAAGCCATGGGAAACTTCTAGTGGCACTTCTGCTGCGTCAAATGCAGCCACAGATTCCCCGGGCTCCTTAGGTACATCCTCGGCAATCATTCCAGAACGGCCCACCTCGATCTTAGAGCAAGACAATACCATGGGATTTGGCGCCGGCGGTATGTCGTCTTCATACGGAGCTGGTAATTATGGTGGTGGATATGGAAACTCCAGGTATAGCGGAGGATATGGCTCATCTATGTACGGCAGTGGATATGGGTCCTCGATGTATGGAAGTGGATACGGATCAGGAATGTACGGTGGATATGGAGGATACGGCTCCAGCATGCACGGCGGATATGGGTCAGGTATGTATGGCTCAAGCTTCGGTGGTGGGATGTATGGCCAAAATGGAATGAACGGTATGAACGGAATGAACGGTCCAGGTGGTTTGGCGGAGGGCACACAGGCGACGTTCCAGCTCATTGAGTCGATCATCGGAGCTGTCGGCGGCTTTGCACAGATGCTTGAAGCAACATACATGGCCACGCATTCGTCTTTCTTCACAATGGTATCATTGGCCGAGCAGTTTGGAAACCTAAAAAATACCCTTGGTTCCTTGCTTGGGATTTTTGCGGTGATCAAGTTCGCGAAAAGAATATTCTTCAAGATTACAGGGAGGCCATACAATCACGGCATAAGTCTAAAAGAGTTCAGCAAGTTTGAATTGAAGCAAAAGAAACTCGAGGACAAGATTAGACGACAGCAAGCCAGTGCGGGAAAACCTGCCCGGATATCCTTTAAACCATTACTAGTTTTCTTGGCCGCCTCTATTGGATTTCCTTATCTCTTGAGTAAGGCGATACAGACGCTTAATATGCAACAGCAAAGGCAACAACAGAGAAGACTTCAAGATCAACAGGGCATGGCTGCTGGCACTCGTGGACCTATTGACCCAGAATCATTGGAATTTGCAAAGGCTTTGTACGAGTTCAACCCCGAAAATCCCAACATAGAGATTGAGTTGAAGGCCAAGGAGCTTGTTGCAATCTTGTCAAAACTTGACCCTCTCGGAAACGAGAGCAAGTGGTGGAAAGTCAGATCTCGCACAGGCAAAGTTGGGTATGTTCCGCTGAATTTTTTATCCATCATTGAGAGAAAATCCGTGAAACAGGTAGAGGCAGCTCCCCAAATCACCCCTGTCAATGTGGACTCTTCAAAGAAAGTGAGCTTCGCGGACGGCTTTTCAACAACCTAAGGATCGCCATCATCAGTACACATGACATCATTGATCCATAGAGTTTAATGGCGACATCGACCCACACATTTCATCAATATTCTTAGCATAACACTATCGATAAAATCTTGAAAGGTATCTAGATGTTTTTCTGCGGCTATCTACATACCAAATAATCTCAACAGTGTTGTTTATTTTGGGAGGTGTATAAATTTGGTCTTAAAGCGAATCTAAACGGCATCATCAGGACGGTTTTGCTCAGTCTCCACCTTAGAACCCTTGTCCTGCAAGTTTTCGTAACCCCTAGCGTTTTCAAGGACCTTCTTCTTTGCGTTCGCATGATCCTTCATGTCAATGGTGGTTTCCTTCGCTTTATGGGAAAACTGTTGTGCACCTTCCTTAGTCTTTTCGGAGATATTCTCTGCGCCCTCTTTTGCCTTCGAAGAAAGGTTCTCTGCAGATTTGTTTGCACTTTGAGCAGCATCCTTTGCCTTCTCTCCCAAGTTAGCGTCAGTGGCAGTTTGTTTGGCCTTGTGGCTAATGTCTTCGGCCTTTTCAATACCATCTGCCAAAACATCTCCTGCCTTTTGATTTGCAGCCGAAGCAGCGTTGGTTGCAGCGTCTTTCACTTGTTCACCAGAAGGTGTGACTTTTTCGGTCGTGTCAATGGTGTTAGCTAGCACTTCACCGGTCTTTTTGTTGGCTTTGTGCAATATGTCTTTGGCAGTGTCGACTACACTGAGATTCACACGAGAATATGAAAGGTATCTCGCGTTTGGAGAGACTCTAGCAGAGAGAGGAGCAATGGTTCTGGAGGCAATTTGGCGGAACATGTTTGAAGATATAATTATAGTTTTTAAGGAGAATTTTTAAGACATAGGAATGCTTGGCCTTATTATATGTGTTTGAACGTAGCAATATTAAGCTGCGGAAGTCGCTCCCAGTCATTTGTTTGGCAATATTGCTATGATGTAAGATGCCTGTATGGCTAGTGCGGGCTTTTCTTTGCTGTTGCATGCATAGAGCTACGCTAAAGTATGATGGCTGGATAAATGGATCGAGTCATTGAAGTACAAAAAAGCCTATATGCATTCCGACTATTGTCGATAATAAAGCTCATGTTGCGAAGTAAGCAACAATCGTATCAGCTAAATTTAGTATTATGGAGCAACCCACGTATACCGCGTGCGAGCGCATGTGCTTCGCATATTCAGGAAAGCAAAAACTGGAGTAGAATTTCGAAAGACATCACTACCACCGCCCAGCGGTAATCATAGACTATGAATTCATTCCTAGGATAGTTTTGGAATTCCCAAAGAATTCGACCTGTCCGAATTTTTTAAAAAAAAAAACAACCTGGGATATCAAGTTGGATATGAACAACCGCCATCTAAGAATCAGTTCTCAGATTTTTTTTTTTTTCATATTCGGCTTGCTTCATTATAAATGTTTGAAAAAACCACTTTGAATTTTCTTGATGTCATCCGTTAGTTTTTTGGGCTTAAAAGGACATCATTTCTGCGAAAACATTGTAAAAGATCGGTTGCTGCTTACAAGAGGGCTGCGATCAGAGCCAGTTGAAGTTTCACACTGCTTCAGATTACCAAGTCTTTAAAAAGATTGCGTTTGAATTAGCACATATACTACTGTGGTGTTTAATGATAAATATTCCAGTTAAGCTTCCAAGCAGTGTTCACCTATCGAAAATTCGTCATTTGTTACAACCTTTTCCTAGATAAGAATCATATGATGTATTCGATAGACCAACGCATCAAATTTTTGATCAACATGTAGCTTTTGTGACTTTTCTAAGGAGTAGCTGGGTATGTGTGACGTGAAAATGACAAAGAACTCTATCACATGCAAAGAGGAGTATGTTTCTGGCCATTCTGTCTTATTGTTCAAGCGGTACTTATGATACAAAGAGTTGAATGCTTAAGATTCTTTTGAAAACAGATAATTCTTAAAATGTGGGACTCAGTATTAAAATAAGAAAAAGACAGGTTCCACTTTAGAGATTTCTATGATCAAGCTGTACTGATTGAACTGATGCTCAAAACAAGTGGCTAAGAACCAGAGTTCACTTCCTTTGACTAGACTTGGACATAAGTGATGAAATTGAATGGAGGGACTTATGAAATTAATCTGATCTCGTGCGTTAACTTTTTATCATTTCGGAATGAAGAGAATCTTAAAAGTGAAAGAGGAATTGATATGTAAGGCGTCTCAAAGGTCTGGTGCAATCTAGAAGGACATTGGATTTAATTTCGATGTCATTCTTAAATTCCATGAATTGACTATTTGGAATGTGGGACCGGCGGGGTGGGACCGGCGGGGTAGTACCAACGCTTACAGTTTGGCTAATACATCGTCACAAGTATGTTGGGGATATCCTGCACAAATCAATTTCCAAATTGTAGGTGAGGGGATTAGTCATTTTTTTTATACATATACAATCTAGTACTTCTTTAAAACTTAAATATTTATTTATTATGGGATCTCTTAATCATCAATCATTTCCCCAAACGAAAACTCAAAGCAACAATTTTATAATTAAAAAAACCTTTAAACAGCTCCCAGATCCGTACCTAGCATCGAAACTCGGCATTTCCCATTCTATCATCACGACGTAGACGGTACGCATCTATGTCGTACATTTTTTTAAGATTCATCTTATTATGGGGCGTCAGTGGAGGGATGTAAAACCCCACCACTAACGAAAAACTGTAAAGAAAAAACCTAAAAAGATCGCAACTTTGAATCGTGGAAGAAGGCGCGAGCACCAATTCACGAAATCTCCCAACCCTCAAAAAGACATCTGCCCATAACCAATGTCAACCACTTGAATAATATTAACTAATTGCCATCGTATTATAGGAGGTGTATTCCTAAGGCCGGTGACCATAGTTCATTGACAAGGTGGCAAGATATACATTTGTCTCTGCCTCCTGAAGCAAATAAACTCAACGAACAATTTTAACAAACCACCTAATGCTTCTTGGATTGTCAAAGGAAGTATTTAAAGGAGCTAGAATCTCCCTTGAGTATATTGGAGGTTGAAAGCCGATCTTTTGACACCAGAAGTGCACAATGTTTTGAAAATTTTACTCCTGCAAATTACCTAAACAAATAATCAAAACTTTTGCTATGATTGTGTTGCAATTAATCACTCTTTCTTTACTAACGTTCATTTGATAAATTTTCGGGACCAAAAAGACATTGTAAATGGTTTCGTGGTCTAGTTGGTTATGGCATCTGCTTAACACGCAGAACGTCCCCAGTTCGATCCTGGGCGAAATCACTTACATTTTTTCTACTGTGAAATTCCCCGAGTAAAATGCCTTGCCTGGAACAGATTGCCTTAGGGTTTAACAATGTGAAGTTGAGCTACGAGCGAACTTGCGTGACTATATATTATTAGGTGGGCGTCCAGTTTTGAAACACGTATGGTAATTTTTTTTTTCTTGTTTATTTCAATTTCTCCAGATTTGAATTAGAAGGGGATAAACGAGTTTAGACTACTAACCTGTCGGATATATCTGGTCGGAGTTATTAAAATTTCGTTCATGAACGACACCAAACACCGACTTGAAAGTATCTTGATTATGATTCAAATGACAACTCCCGGTCTTTTTTCCTTTTGGGTAATTAATACTTATCGAGGAAGGGTGTCGTGTCACATCCTTCTTAGCAAACTTTGGATCCCAGATTTTCTTCTCTTAAATAGTGGATGTCGCATATATCTCCCTTCGTTTTCAAATTCTTTTACACTGGAGATATATTTTAATAACTTCGATGAATAAGAAGTAGACAAGAGTCAATTCATGGACCGAAGAAGTGTTAGCCTGATAGTCCAAGTGATATTTTTTTTTGTAAAGTGTGATATTGGCACAAAACACAAAAATACCTTTCCCATCACTTCCAAAATTAACAAAAACCTGTTTTGATTATCCAATGAAGTTAATCTATCAGACCTATGAATTTTATTCTGAGTATAAATCGATTTCAAAGTCGCGTGGCCCATGCTTATGTTGACTCAAGGGTCATTTTCACGCCCCTATGACACAAAGTCTTCGAACTATGTTACGAAAGCAGTTTTGTTTCCGGTATTGAGAGGTGACTACCAAATTACTGCGTTTTCTTCCTCTTTACCAAGGTGTTAAGATTGTTGACAGGTGCCGACTTCTTTTTGACATTAAGAACATTCACGAGAGACAGAACTTTTCTTAGATTTTCTTTGCCGTGATCTACATTATCAACTGAAGACAAAGTTCCCAAAATAGAGACAAACCTTAAGGAGAGCTTCAATCTAGCAGCTAGTTCAGGAATTCCAGAGCTCCACAAATTCAGAACATCGTTTATCTGGTTGTAATTTTCACCCTTAATCACTTCCCTTATCTTCTTGTACTGTCTGGGGCGCAATAATGAGGTTCGAGGGTCCTCTATGGTTCCTTCTAATGACTCACATTCTTTAAAGCATCCAATTATCCCAACTACATTTCCCAAACGAAACTCTTGTCGAAACCCTAGTTCATTCCAGAATTGCTTTGTAGTCAAAGACTTATATCTGTTTTCAACAATCAAGTGTTCCAAAAACCTGCCTTTAGGATCGTCAGGAAGTAAGGGAATTGTGTATACCGCCCGGTCTTTCAAACGGTCACTCACATGGATATTTCCAATATCCCAATTGGAAGCTTCGGGTAAAAATTTACGAACAGAAACGTGGTCTGATCCTGGAATGTCTACTTTGCATACCCAGGACTGATCTAGAGTATCTTTCAATATAGATATCCACCATTTAAATAAGGTATTGCCATTGATATTGTGTTTTCCTTTGTTGTTTTGAGATTCTGGAAATAAGTATGCGTCAGCAGATCGAGTAAATAGTGAGATCTTTGAACTCATTGAAACAGGCATTATAACAGGGAGGTCAGAAGAAGGATGTATACCATTATCATCATCTTTTCTCAAGAAATCGGTTATTAAGTGTGGGTTCTGCTTGAGTTTTCTACTCCATGCTCGTAAATCTTGAATGACTTGCAGGTTCTGTGTATCATTCCCACTTCTATAATCATCACTCATATTTATAGTGGATAACAACTCATTGCTGTGAAGAGCATTATGATTGTTGTTGGAAGATCTGTATGTGGCTTTATCTAAGTAAACCTTTGGGTTGATACTTATAAGATATCGTAGAAAACATTTAGTGACAGACGCCATAGATATACGATGATTGCCTAATCCTGTTGTATCCGCTTTCAGTATAAAGACATGACGTTCCAATTTCTTTCCATGAAAAGTTAGATACACATACACCTCGATGCCAAAAATAATAACGTTTGATTCCTTTTCCAGCAATAGAAACATGTGTTTTACTTTCAAGGTAAGCGGTTTTTCACGCGATATTAGTAATGGTTTGCATTGGTAAGCATTGGTGCGAAAACATAAGGCTGTATACGTCAGGCCTTCAGGCAAAACTGAAGACAAGTCCATGAGATATTGACTAATTGACCATGAATGTTTGGAGGGAAAACTTATGTCGCTTCGCTCGGACAAGTTGACGCGTGTATATATCAATCCTATTGCGAATTCATATCGTGGATGTACGGGTGTAAAATAGCTTGGAGCCACCCGAAGATATCTGCACCCGTAGTATCATATATCTGTCTTGCGCCTCTTGATCATTGGTTCAAGTTATTGATGACATACCGAAAAGATATCTATGTGTCATACGTTAGGCTCGATATACAAAAGTGATGTTGTGTTTGCACATTATGCCAAGAACTAGGTCTTGACAAGTATTTGAAGGAAGCTCTATACTTGTGTACTAATGACAAAACGGTCCGAGTTGAGCGTTGGATTAAAATGGGTAAAGGATTCCACGAATGCGCTATACTGCAGATACCATTTTCGATGAGGACATGGTCAAATGAGTTTGCAATCTTCCATAAAGAACAGTAACATTATTTTTCTTATTATTATACCATGATTATTATACTATGTGAGGTATAATTATGTAGCTCATTAGAACATGCTCGAAGTATGGTGCAAATTATACAGAGCGGGTACTTATCTCCTCTTCCCTTCGTGTCTTGCACTCCGCTACCAGACGCATCCAATAGCTTAATTGAGATTATCAAAGATTCTTCGACGCAGTGCCCACTGGTAATATTATGTGCAGAATGTACATACAGTATTGTCCTTATCAGCTAGAGACGTCTTGCAAAGACTTTCTGATTGCAGCAATCTCTTTCGGGCGTACGATATTTCATGGTACATATATAAATAGATTTGCATTTCCTCCATTTTTTTAAGGAGATACTGTGGACTAAATTTGTTTCTTTATAACTTTTTTGAAGAAGAGATCTCTCAGATTCCATTGTCATCATCGACCTTAGTGCTCACGTTGGGTCCATTATTGAAGCAAGGAATATCCGTCAGCTGAAATGAATCAAAAAAATCTTGAAATCAAACCGGTGGTCTCATGTATTAAAGTTGATGATTTGAGAGTGCAATCAGTACTCTCGAACCAGCAGATTGTATTGAATGTGGACCACCAGGTTGATAGTGATGAGGCCCAAATTTTGGCTTTGGGATATAAGCAAGAATTGGACCGTAAATTTGGTGCCTTCTCAGTTTTTGCTGTGTCTTTTTCGGTTTTAGGCTTGCTTCCCTCTATTGCAGCAACATTTGAATACCAACAGCTTGTTATTGGAATATCACCTGTTCCTTGGATACTTGGAATGATTGGCGTTACTTCAGTAGCGTACTCCATGGCTGAGATTGCTTCTGCATTTCCTACGTCCGCAGGTACTCCCTATGCAGTGTCTCAATTGGCTCCTAAAAAATGGGCTCCATTTTTGACTTGGACCACCAGTTTTTCCAACTGGATGTGTCAGATCACTGCAGCTCCCTCGGTAAACTATTCAGGTGCTTGTTTCATTTTATCGTTGGCATCGTACAGGAGTGGATATGTTGCGTCAACTGGAGTTTACTATGCACTTACCACTGCGATAATGATTATGCATGCTATCATCTCATGTATGCCGACAAAATACTTGGCCCAATTCAATAATATTGGGACACTAATCAACATGATATTCTTAATCATTGTGTTTGTCATAATTTTTGCATGCAATGACAGATTAGACATGTATGACGGTGCTATTCCCAAATTCAATAGTAATTCCAAAGCTTGGGGTCTCACGAACCAAACAGACTTTCCTACTGGCGTAGCCATGTTGGTATCATTTCTTGGTGTTATTTGGGCAATGTCTGGGTATGATTCACCTTTTCATTTAGCAGAAGAATGCTCAAATGCATCTGTTGCTGCTCCTAGAGCTATTTGTCTCACAGCAACCGTGGGAGGGACCATCGGTTTTATTTTTGTTTTGGCAATTTCGTACACGGCTGTGAGTTTGGACCTAATTTCCGAGGACCAGCTCGAATTGGGCCAGCCATTTGTCACGTACTTGACTCAAATTATGGCTCCGAAATTTGTTGTCACTTGTACTTCACTAACTATTATCTCATCTTGGTTCATGGGAAGTTCATGTATGTTGGCTGCTTCCAGGGTCACCTACGCGTATTCGAGAGACGGCTTGTTTCCATTTTCCAATGTGTGGTCAAAAGTATATGCTCCCACAAAAACACCAGTCAATGCAGTAATCATGAATTTGGTTTTGGGACAACTCTTACTTCTTTTGATGTTTGGTGGTGAAACCGCAATATGGGCAATTTTCTCCGTTGGCGGTATTTCGTCTTTCATCTCGTTTACCATGCCAACATTATTGAAGATTACATATGCCCAAGACACCTTTCAGCCTGGCCCATGGAACTTGGGTAGATATTCACGCCCTATTGGGGTTTTTTCCGTGGCCTTTGTGGTTGTGATGATACCATTTTTATGCTTTCCGACAGTTTCAGGCAAAAATTTGACTCCCGATTCTATGAATTGGACGGTACTTGTATTTTTTGGGCCCATGTTGATCTTTACTATCTGGTTTCTTGTTGACGCTCACAAATGGTACACCGGGCCAAGACCAAATATTGATGAATATATCTCGCATGGGAGATCTGGTGCGGTGCTCATCGAAGGACTAAAGAGTCATCTCTCGCCTTCTCTCAACGACGATATTTACGAAGACTCTGAAAAGAAGTAGATATATCAAACACTACCGAGGAAAGTGTGATCAACGTCGCTTTTAAATATTGAAATTTTGGATTTAAAGATCTGCTGTCATTCTTTCTGTTTAAACAAGTCTCAAAAGTATGCACTATCCAAAATGGTCAGTGTAGTACTCTATAAGATTTCAGCAGGTATCTGCCACAAACTTTTGAACTCAATAGTATGCACTTGTTTAGGATTTATTTAAAAAAAAATATTCTTAATGAAGCCTCAACCGTGTAGTTTTAGTTGGAATAGTATATTCAGAGATTCAATAAAGGACTTACTTTTATTTATGAAGATCAATCTAGTACGATTGTTCTCCTAATATAAATTAGAGAGTATATTGATTATTTCTATTTTCTAAGCAGATTCAAATAATGAGAAATAATGCTGTTCCTATCCTCTTGAGCCACTCGATGAATCTTGTGGTCTTTCTCCTTTTTTGCAGAAGCAAAGAGCATCAAGGCCATTTTTCTTCAAGAAATGAATCATGTCACATTGTTTACACGGAGGTATCCGAATCTGGGCTAAAAACTTTCAGCAATATCCTCACAAACTTGACCCAACTATACAATAAAAAATCGCAACAATTTCAATTACTTTCTTTAAAATTTATGTCATTCTTTGACATAAATAGAGCGCAGTAAACGGGGTTGTTCACTTATAGAACACGGTCAGTCGATAGTAAACACAAACTTGGTGCGAAAGATACAAATAAGCCTATGCTATCCTCAATTGTCGATAATTATCTTGCAAAAATGGAAGCTAAAAGAAACATTCGAGGACACTGCAAGAGGGCATGCTTATAAAATAAGAAAATGATAAAATCAGCAATTGTTTTGGTATGAACCTCGAAAGCATGAGTTCACATCACTGTAATGTTAAAGGTTTATCCATGCATGTTGAATCCAATTATTTATGTACGAAAAAAGTCAAAAGTATTACTTAGATGCATGATCCTAGTCCCATGACATAATCTGAGGGTTCAAAAAAACAAAGGGGTAACGGAGATTTATTCTGTACTTTAAAATCTTCTTAAATTCCCTCAAAATGATGTATTTTAAATATATATGCTTTGTTACACCTTTTCCCTGTTTACAAGATGCACATGATTTACGGAGCCCTGACTTACAGATTGGCCTTCTAAAATCTCCACGCTGTCCTCATAATGATGAAGAATAGCCTTCCATTTAGTTGCATTCTCACGGAAGAAATCCTCGTAGTCGTTACCAAACTCGTCTAGTGTCTCAGCCATTTCAAACAAGTCCATGCCCATTTCCTCAGCCTCAGAAGTTGCTCTTAGATGCAACCCAGGAATTTTGTCAACAATAAACATGATAATCATCGTGAAAACAAACGTCCAAGCTACTACAGAGGTCCAAGAAGCTATTTGGAGCCCAATTTGTTTGAAATTACCATCAATCCAGCCTCCATCAATTTCTGTGACCCCGTCGTATCCTGCAACAGTTTTGGAGGCAAAAATACCGGTCAATGTGTCAGCAATGATACCACCAAACCCATGAACAACTCCTGAAACACTGTAATCATCAATTCCAACCCAGTGATTAAACCCGACAAGGAGTCTGCACAAGACACCATTAATAATAGACGTAAGTGCTGCAGCCCAGGGCCAGTAGTAACCACATGATGGGGTAATATTAACCAAACCCACGATTGTTCCTTCGCAGGCCGCTTTTAATGAATATTTGCCGGTCAAGATTTTATCAGTTCCAGCGTAAGCGACACAAGCAAAACAAGAAGCGAGGATTGTGTTCAAAAAGATATATCCAGTCCTCACGTTGACTGTAAGAAGAGTGCCCGAGTTGAAACAAAGCCAAGCAGCCCAAATAAGTGTCACACCAATGAAAGTCGTCACAGAAGAGTGTCCCCTTGGCTCGAAGATCGAGCCAGTCCTTTTACCCGGTTGACCTCTTGGGCCCAAGAACCAGGAGTAACAAAGAGAAGCAATACCAGAAGCAATATGAACAGGACCGCCTCCGGCAAAGTCCAACGCACCAAGCTGATACAACCAGCCTTGTGGGGCCCACACCCAGTATGCGAAAGGACAGTAGCACACGATAGTCCAGATAATACCCACGACAATTGAGGGTAAGAAGCGACCTCTTTCACCAATTGCACCAACAAAAATTTGCATTGTAGCAACAGGAAAAAAAACGTTGAAGCAGAAGTTCACCACAGAAGGAAGGTTTCCGCCTTCTGACACCGGCTTGGCTTCGTCGTTGTATAATGCTGCGTTATTAAAATCCCCCAACAACTTCGAAGTAGATGTGGGAGAAACAGCCAAAGAATATCCGATTAGGTACCACAAAATGACAATCACGGAAGTTGTCATGTATGACTGGAAGAGTATCTGGACAATGTTCTTGCGCCTGATCGTGCCACCGTAAAACAATCCAATAGCAGGGGTAATCAAGAACACACCAAAAGAACAGAATAGGATGTACACCATATCTGCTGCAACAAAAGACAGAGTCTGCTCCTCGAGAGTGCTTCTGGCACTCAAAAGCGCATTTGAGGACATTTGGCTCAAACTTGTCATCTCTATACAATGAATAATGTTAGAGAGGAGACGTGATCCGAGCAAACTAGTGAGGAGATGTGATTCGAGAACCTAGAGAGGAGAATATGCCGGGCTGCGGTGGTATTTAAGTTTTCGGTAAAGCAAGTTGATTTCTTCGTAAACCAGGCGTTTAAGTAGATTGTTCGACCTACATGTCTTATCTTTTGCAAGTGGCGGATAAGCGTTGTTTGGTGAACATCACCAATCCACTTTGGCCAAAAATTCGCGAGGGCTCGCGACTTTTTTACTAAATCGGAAGCGAATACAGTGAAGATAAACGGCATATCCTGCATTCGCGACTCGATAACGTTCATACAGCTAATTGAAACTGAGAAACGCGGGCGACGATCTGATAGCCGAAACATATCCTGCGCTTAAAAAACCCCGGGAAGACCAAGCCATAAAAAGCAAGTTTTTTCTGATTTTCTTCCGCTAAGTGCACTCCGAAGAATCATTGTGGACGAGACACGTGACCTAGCAAAGCTTGGCACCCGTACTATGTATGAATTATTCTCTGGTGGAGAGGAACCCCTGACAAATATTTACTGAGCGACAAGGCTAGTGTGCCAGTGAGAAGCAAAAACATTCTTGATACTCCGGGTCTCCAAAAAAAAATTACATATGCACTTGTCGCGACTCTCGATCTCTTTTGGTTATAGCTTTTTCCTGTCCTTGTAATGTTCTTTATACGCATGCACCGGAACACGTTTTCGTAGACTGTCTGTTCCTGCGCCCTGAGTGAGTTGGGTGCCTCACTCAATGTCGTAATTTGCACCACCGACCTCGCGCATTCTCGCATGCCATCTGCAGAGGTCATCGCTCTTTACTCCATATCAAATAGCATGTCCAGGCAACAACAAGACCTTGTGTTTTTTGACGATAACAGCCTTATATCTGAGAAGTCCTTTGCGCCTCACAACCATGTGTTGCACGTGATCACTCATTCGGATAGCACGCAACCTGCCTGGCTAGTCCATTCCTTGATTGAGACCTGTTTAGTTGGAACTGCTAGTCTGGTGAACCGAGACTTGAGTCCAACACTCACCCCAAAAGCGCTGGTGACATACGTATCATTCCTCCATACGGAAGAATTTCTTATCAAAAATTGCCGAAAACTGGGATTAGACTTGGGAACGGCGAGTGATTTCCATTTCGTGGACTGTTTTCAGGATCTTTTCTCCAAAATTATAACCCACCCAAGCGAAGCCAAGAATGAGGTCGGGGATATGTTCTCACAAATCACGAAAAAATTACAGGCGGATCCCAACGGCAACAAGGTGGTGATTGTACATTCACCGGAAATACTCCTAGCAGCAACTCACATTTTGAGCAATGACTTGATACACCATCTTCAAAACATCAATCGGTCCTGTAACACTTTGTTTGTTGTTTCGAACACTGACAGCTCCTTAATAGACTTGAGCTCGTCAAATCCTTCAGACCCAGTGTTCAGAATCACCGACTTTTACGTGAAACTACACCATAAGTCATCTTTGAACGTGAATCTTCTGCCGCTTGCGACCGGAAAAGCAAAGGACATAACGGGCAGTTTGATCATCTCTAAGGGGGCATTGCCATATGATGATTCCGTTTCGGTTTTGGAAAAAGAATACGTATTCCACATGTCGAAAGAAGCCAATGTCAAAATATTCTTCAGGTAAAACGAATGAAAGCACTGCTGGCGTCGGCCTCGGATTCCGTGTCAAGCATGATTGACTAATTCATGAAACAATACGTTAGCTACAGAAAGCACCATAAATCATATTCTTCACTCAAAGCAACGTCATAATCATATACAAAATGGTCCAGCCTTGATCTTGTATGAATGGACAGAATGAGGGTTAGAATAAAGCCCTAGGTGTTGTCATGATATCTACAAATCAATTAGTCACATACAACACTCTGAAGAGTCGATTAGCCTGAAATCTTTGTAAAAGATAATGTTCATACACTATATATTCTGTTCAATTCTAAATCAAGAAGGCAACAACACCCACTAAGCCAGCAGCACCAATAGCAGCTTTCCCTGCACCATCTTCATAAGTAGTAATTGAGGAAGAGTTAGACAGGCCGATTGTCGTAGACTCGAGAGAGGAACTGATCTGCGTCACAAGAGTGGAGCTGGCTTGCGTGATAAAAGCAGAGCTAAACTCCGAGACTGTGGAGAAGTTGCTGCCGAGCGTGGAACTAGCTGCAGTTGTGAGCGTTGATTCAACTACACATTCACCAGTTACAGTCAAAGTGGTTGCCTCACTGACAGTCACGGTCGTGGGAGCACACTGATCATTGCTGCACGTGGTGACTGTTACAACGGTGGACGCAGGGCAGTAAGTGGTGTAGTCGGTCACAGTGACATCAACAGTCACAACAGTGGTTCCAGCAGTGTTTGTGGTGCTTGTGGTGCTGACAGCCGCGTCAGCAGTGGAAACGGTAGTTGGGACTACACATTCACCAGAGAAAGTCAAAGTGGTTGCCTCACTGACAGTCACGGTCGTGGGAGCACACTGGTCATTGCTGCATGTGGTGACTGTTACAACGGTGGTCTCAGGACAATAAGTGGTGTAGTCGGTAACAGTAACATCAGCGGTAACCACCGTTACGTTGGACCAACCTTGCGAAGTGGTCAGCGTGGTAGCATCTGTAGTAGTTGCTATGGAAGCTGTTTCAGCAGTAGATTCCAAGGCGCTCTTTCCAGTGGAGACAATGGCCTCGGCAGAAGCCGCAATGGCAGCAAGAGCAGTCAAAACGAAAGTGGTGGTTTTCATTGCGCTGTTGTTTATGGTACTAAGGGGCTATCAAATCATGCGAGGATTCACCATTCTTATATAGGCAAGTCCCAAAACTGAGCAATACCAAGGGCATGTTTGGCAGGGTTGTCTAAATTTAGACCATCGGAACAAAGAACATCGTTGTCAGCCTTGGTAGTACCCGCCCACGTAAGCTTGTGTGCCGACAAGTGGGATAAAAACAGCAGCCACCAAGCGCGCGACTTCCTAGAGGGCGCGCCTGAAAACTCAAGCCCACGCCCAAAAGAAGACACTCATTAATGGACTACTTTGCAGAGAATTGCAACAATCAACGCCAACATAGAGTATCAGTTTTTTTTTCTGAATTGAATATCCACCATTTCCCCTGGCCGTAATGAAAGTGCTCACCCTCAGCAAACGCATGTAATTTCCGTGGGCGATGCGGTGCTGGTATTAGCATGCCCTATTTTCAGCACCATGCGTGAGTCAAAGTATTTTTTTTTTTTCAAAAAAGGTAACCCTCCTACCGCAGTTAACAAAGTTGCGAACTAGGCTTGGGATTTGGGCTGAACTCTGTTGCATCTAGCAGGTTCAGTCCAGGCACACGCTACAGTCTCTGCACAGCCTACCTATATATATCGAAAGTTGCGAAGCCCCGGTGCGCACCTGATGTTGTCATAAATTCTCCTTTGAATTTTGCACCAGACTACCAGAACGGCTCTAAGTGGCACCTTTAGTTCTACAGCAAAGGTATAAGGTTTGAGAGGTAGTATGGGTCTTGGGGAATCCAATGTGGGCGGGTTAAGAACCATTATTCAAGAAGGCACGTGTATTGGAAAGCACTCCATACCGGACAAGGCCCGAGCAACCCCCCCTTGTGGCTCGCGCTACTTTGAAGGTTACCATGGAATACAACGGGTCGCCTTGAAACAAACCAAGCCTCGCATGGCTTTTTCCACCGTTTTCTGTGCAAATTTATGATCTCTTACAAACTGCCGAAGTTTTTTTTTTTTGTTTGGAAAAGGAAGACGATATCTTACAGAAGGGGGGGTTGTACTCAAAAATGCACTCGCCATACTTGAAAGGAAAGTCAATCAAAATAATACATCTGTATTTTTGTAAGCCAAGAGATCCAAGTGTCGCCAACAACGGCTCCTCACTGATGAGGAGCAGCTGAAGCCTATCTCACATTCCGCACTAAACCTGTTCCCATAATAATTCGGAGTTGAAAATAAAACGCCATATACCAGAGCGCCATGGGGCTTTTCTCTTATTACCGCTCAGTTGTTTTTACACAGCCTTCAGCCGGGCAATAAAATACATTAGGCTTTTTGGTGATTCACTCGAGTGAACTCCATAATTTCGTCCCAGGATTTTCAGACTGACAACAAAATTTGAAATTCTAGCTCTAATTTTCACAGGGCTTAACTGATTCGCTAATTGTAGTCTGGCCGGATGCATCTAATTTCGGGATGCGAAATTGAAGTTGGCCTTGACGTCCTCAAGCTTGTACTGAGCACACCAAACTATCCTCTCATAAAAAGTGGAATGGTCAATTTAGAGACATCTCGAGATACTCAATAACAAACACTTCCAATCTTTTTCCACCTCGCATAAGATCTTCAAGGTTGTGTTCAAATAGCCCTTGCAAAACCAATAAAACAAACTCTGACTTTAAAGGCTACACATACCAGCTGCAAGGGTATCTTTTAAATTTCTAATTGAATTTGTCGCTGGGACTCTGAAATAGGAATGGAGCTCGCCCGAAGTGTGGAATTTTACACCCCCAGACGTAATCAAAGAATGTCAAAAAGTAAATATACAAGTTATGTTTTTTATTTTGTCGATTCAAGAAAGCTCTACTCTAGCATTTATTACAGATTCTAAAAAAGAATATAGTATGTTTTGGTCCTGAAGACAATCAGATTTCATACAAATTTCATCAAGCAGTGTTTTCCAGAAAATGAGACTGAGCTGTGCTTGATATAATAGTATGTAAAATGAAAGGGCTCTATTGCAGGAGCAGCCAAGTCTTGTTGTAGAAAGCCATGGACCAAACCTGATGCCACCAAATTTTTACTTTATCAGAAGCAGATGGAAACTTCGGCGATTCAAAGATGAAATAAATAAAAAAAAAAAAAAAAAAAAAGGGTATTTCACGTTTTTTCTCGAACTTGAATAACTCTGTGTAAATCTCATGAAAAATGAAATTACGGAATTCTTCTGTTTGTTTCAGCTCAAAATACCTAATCTGAGAAAAATCAAGCATATAGTGCCAATCGACTGAGTCATACAGCCTGCCTCCAGAATTGGAGAAAGGACCCAAAGTCCACTAACAAAGCACATTTAAAAGTAGGTCGATGTTGTGACATCCGTGCACCGCACTAGGGCATCCCTGTAAGTCATAGACACGATGTCTCTGCTTGCATTTCCAGTGTAAACTACTGATAGCAAAAAATGGTTTACTACTTCAAAGCCAGTGTGGCAAGTCAAAGTGAGTATGACGACTTTGCATTGGACAGCACTGATAGTGAGCACATTATTTATATGGGTAAAGATAAAATTGAAAACGACCCGTTGATTCACAAATCTCATCCGAAAAATTTGTGGTTCCACGTAGATAAGCATTCATCGGCACATTTGTATTTGCAGTTAAGCCAGGAACAACAACTTACCAAGTTTGAGGACTTGCAAGTAGATGCCGACCTCCTACAGCAAATCGCCCAATTAACCAAAGCAAATTCCATCAAGGCCAATAAGCTTAACAATATCACAATCATCTACACTCCGGTCGACAACTTAAGAAGTGATGGGCTGATGGATACAGGCACAGTGACTTTTGTCAATCCACAAAAAATCAAAAGAGTGCACGTCACCAAAAAAGACAACAGTATAGTAAATAAGCTCAACCGGACAAAGACAGAAATCACCACAGAACAATTTGTGAAAGAACAGGAAGAGGCATTACGTGAGTGGACAAGGACCCAAAGAGACGAAGTCCGCAAAGTGGAGCAGCGGGCAAAAGAAGAGGCAAAATTGCGCCAGCAACAAAAGATATTCAACAAGGATCCCTACGCGGACATGTTTACCGAGGAAAACCTCAGGGGTAGTAGCAACGAATTTCGGAATGAGAATTGGGTGGAGGATGAGTTTTGGTGATCTTTCAACGCGATGGGGATCACACAAGAAAATTGCAGCTCATCAAGATGATCTTCCAAGAGTTTTTACAGCACTTGGGCATGGATGAAGAAAAGTGGGAGTCGTGATATTTAACTTCGGATTAATCAGATAATATAAGGACCATCGATAAGCATGAGCTACAATAGTGTATCAGTGATGTGTATTCGTGGATATTTATGCCATCAATTAATCTTGCTCAATTTTAATGGGGAATTTTCCGGCCTCTCTCTGGTCGTTCCACTTGTCAACCCAGTCGACGGGGCACAAGGAGGTGAAAGTCTTCCAGAAGATTTGACAAGGCTCGAAGTCCTCTCCCTTAACTGCAACACACTTGTGGTAGTCAACGTAGTTTTGCGCACAGTGCTTAGTCTGGTTTGTGTTGGGGAATCTTGGGTCGAACTGTGGAGTCTCGAATTTGAAAGTTTCTTGATCAATAGCCATGGTGAATGCTTGAGTTTCCTAGATATGTATACGCTGGCTTCAACTACGGGTTTTTTTCTCTAGCCTTACGATTCTGGTCGCGAAAGACTACTCGCCATTGGTTAGCACATATATGCAGGCATAAATATCAACCCATTTGAGGCAGAAGGGTTTGCTTTCCCGCTAATGTGATAACTTAAGGCGATTATTGTTGTTTGTCACCATACTCAAGGGATGTGCGACTCGTGAGTTGTACAAGGTGTTCTTTGCCCAGCGCCGCGTGTGTTTTCGTGTCACACATGAGTCCTCAACCGAACATGATCGTCGCCAATACCGAGGTCTCGCCAGAGCATTCGAACTGGGCTTAAGCACTGCTTGTTTTTTTTTTTTTGTAGAAACCAGACCATTGACTTTCATATTCTTGAAAGTTCAAAGCCGTCTGTCTGGACCACTCAGGTTTAGAAACATCGAAGAATTCCCATACGAGTCCGAGTGTTAGTTCGGTTTTCTGAGCTACTCAGCGGTGGCACTGCCTTGTCCAGCCCAGTAGTTTTTCTTCGGCCACTTGCGTATCTTTCACTAGCAAAATCGCAATCGATGGAACTTTGTATACCTTATGACCTTTGATTTCCCGCAAAACATCGTTGGTAGACGGCTGGCTCGATTGTGTAGCCAGATCTTCTTGGGTCGACTCGCCGTCTCGGAGAAAAACTTCTATATTTTTTAAGCTCGCTGATGGCTTGTACGCTGGGTTGATGAGAGACGAATGCAAAGACGCTTTGTTGAACTGCACGAACCGTGCTTTGGTCGTCTGTTTGACTTGTTCTGCCACCGCAATGGCTTTGCTTAAATGACTGCCTTTCCCGCCAATGAGTACGCTTTGATGTGTTTCGAAGGCAGCGAGACTCAACTGAGTGTAAGTTTTTGCTGGAGATGAGCCTACTAACATCGCAGCCTCTTCGACTTTCACAGGTAGTCCTAGTTCTGTAGTACCATCAACATACCACTGACGGCATGCATTGCGAAAAGCCCCAGTTTCGCTCTCGAGAATCTCATTAACTGTGTCACGGGACATTCTCAGTTAATTGGTTCATGCTAGCTAACTACTGCCGCGCATCCTCATGTAGCAATGAGATGAGATAATGATGGTGTGCCGGACTAAATCCTCTCTAATACACACGTTTCTACGTATCACTAAAATCAATAAAAGGATGTGGAGCTGAATTCTAGAACAAAGAATGTTATTGAAGCTGTGAGTGAGTCAATCAGTCAATGATCACACGAAATATGCAGCTTGTCGGAAGACCAATTCTCTCCACCTCGATCAAAGGAAGCATGTGAACTCATTGTCACTGTACTCTAGAGCCTTAAATAGCTCATGATCAATCTCTTGCGCAGTGTAAGGGAGATCAGCAAATAAATTCTCAACTTTCTGGATTTCGGCAAAAGCAATCTGCACCAAATTCATACAAAAATCGTCCAACCTAAGAGTTTCACTGGCCTCGAATACCTCTATGAAAAAGTCGAGGTCAAGTTTGACATTGGCCAAAATCAGAACTTCTATGTTTTCCTGTTCCATAACTTGCCTGAAACACTGCAAGAATTTTGACAAGAAATGGCTCTGGAGTTGTTGAATTATAGCCACAAAGGTGTTGGTATCGGTGATCGGCTTCAAAACGTGAACGAGCTTGACAAAATGCAAAAGACAATTGTAGACGAATGGGTCCACTTCGACTTCGCGTGAGATGTTGGAAGCTGCAACACACCTGAAGTGCTTATCAATTTTGGATTCAATCCAGATTTTTTCAATCTCGTTTATGTCGTCTAAGATTGTAATTTTCACCTTGTCCAAATCGGCAAACAACTTCAAGGACTGCTTCAGTAACGTGCTCTCAAATAAGACATCAAAATTTTTGATGAGTTTCGGGAAAATGAATTCCCCAAGGGCAGTGAAGTTGTTCATAGTCAATACCTTAAAGATACATTTTTCGGTTTCGTATCCTGTTTCGCCCTCATCAGCCAACAAAGATCTCCTTGCTGTAAACTTTTTCAAAATCGACTCAACCAAAACATTCATGCTTCGCATGAATTGAATTTCCAAGCTGACCAAAATCCGTTTACTGGGGTAAGAGGACACAATACGCACCTCAAAATCGTTGGACTCTGTCTTGCGAATTAACAACTGGGCCAATCTCTCAAGCACAAAGATTTCGTAATAAAATATTATTTGCATGAGTTTAGTGTAGATCACGCTCTTCGTGTTTTTATCACCAAAAATATTGTACTTCGCCCAATTTTCTAGATCGAAAAATTGAGAGCAATCATTAACCCATGTAGCACAGATAGCCTCTAAAACTCTCAGATCAAAGGCTAAAGAAGTTTCTCGGAGGATTTTGATGAACTTATTGATGTCGAAGCTTTTTGTCGAGTTTCCAACCTTAGTTGTGTATTCTCCTAGGAGAGTAAGAAGGTTGCAGAAACTCCTGGAAATTGCACTTAAGTAATATATCGCGGATAACGAATTTGTGTGGTATGGAAGGAAAGCCACGTAATTGGAGGGAGTTATTTTCAGCTGATCTGTATGATCTCCACAGTCAAAAATGTTCATAATCTTATCAATGATATCGCTTGCGATTTGAAAGAATTTGGCTTGGAGCTCGCCATCGTTATCAATGTTAAACTCTGAATTTGAGTAATGCACATAATTTTTCACAAATTTGGACATGGAGCCCTTGAAGAACTTCTCAATATACGTTATGAAATTGGCCAAAACCAACCAAGTTTCATTGATGATGGAAAGATCCAAATTCTCATTATTGCCAAAGATATCGAGAATCACCATTTTTGTCTCGTAGTCGATCTCCAGTGTGGTGTATGTGGATGAAACCCTGAAGTACTCTTCCACGCTGTCAAACTTTTCAGCAATATGACTGACGTATGATCCATCGGGGCGCTGTTGAGAAAGCGAGGAAACATAATCCTTGAGCTTATTCTGCATCAGTGAGAAGCGCGTTTCGAATTTTTCACACTCGTACGTAAGCTCACTTTCCATTTTCAACAATTGCGATTTGAGAAATTGGCTAATTGGAGCAGTGTTGGACTCCTCCATACTAACACGGTGCAATCTATCGACAATATCGATGAATTTCACGTCCAGCGCCAATTTCCGATTGCTAGTCTTATTAACTTCGTGATCCGTGGACAATAGGTCCTGGAGACATTTTTGGCGGTACTCGTCGACCATCTTAGCCACTTCAGTGTATACTCTAGTTAACACAGTGTTCTGAAAAGCGTGGGTCATTTCCAAAGATCTGAGTGTAGTGGAATCCTTGGAGTCTTCCGCATCTGCAATAGCTCTCTGTTGTTTCTCTGCAAGATCGGCCTTTTCCGTTACGAACTTTTGGTAGTCGTTGATGAAGCTTTCATCATCACTATTACAAAGGTGTTCTATCAACCTGCTGGGAAGGTCAAAGAGAAAGCGGTTGGCTTGTATGAACTCAACAAGTTTGTTTATTTTTGCCTCCTTCGCGTTGTGGTCCATTATAGGTCTGATCATGAGGGACGACGACAAGTTCAAGTTATTGATGGACTCTTCAAGCTCCGAAAGTAGTGATTCACCAGCCTCGAGTTTCGTTCTGTTTCTCTGTGCAGACGGATTGAATACCTTCGACTTCTCCATGTCCTTCTGGGCTTTCAGCTTCAGTTCCCGGAAAGAGGCCAAGATCTCATCGATGGACCGTTTGCATGAGAGAAAGTCCTCAAAGTTTTCGTCCAACACGGCCTTCAAATCCGAGGTCTGGCGGCGAATGCTTGTGTCTAGCCCGTCAAGTGACGCGACGAGATGTTCGATCTGCGTGTTTTCGTGAACAACTGAAAGATATGCCTGGGGGTTGAATTCCTGGGAGGAAACTAGGAACTTCTGAAGCTGCGGGTCGGCTTCGGACTCCACCACGCCTTTTCTGACGAGCAATTTAGCGACGTTTTCCCCGCTCAAAGGGTCCTGGAAGTCATGCACAGGCGAGAGGCGTCCATACAGAGAGTTTGCCGCCGTAAGAAACTGGTTGAGCACGTCGTACTGCTCGGCGGGGTTCAAGGTTTCGAGTCCTTGCGTGTCGCTGGCTCCTTTTGCCGATATCGCCAGGGGCAATGTAGCCACAGGCAGGTCGAGGGAACCGGTGCAGTAGAACTGGAGGAGCGTCTGCTCATCGTCATTATAATTGAGCATGGAGGTTTCTTCGTTTTGTGTCGGGGAAGAGAATTGCACGCCAATGCCGACAGCAGTGTGCAGAGATGTGTTGGTCAGCCAGGCCGTCCTGATTTTATCTTGGGGATGTACTACTATACGACTGACTCGCAGGCCCTGGAGTGCCGGCCGCGCCTGGGGCTGGGTGGGCATGCAGAACGCGGAGGAAAGGGCCCAGGCCAGTAAAGACAGACTCCGTGTCAAGCGGAGCGGCTGAATTTTGCGCTGGCCTTCAGCGCACGAATGCCACACTCAACGTGTTGATCAGCACTGGCCAATGCAAACATGTCCAGTGGAAAAGTGGCGTGGTGGCATGGGGCCATCTGCAATTTCGTGGGCGCTCTGGAGGCGAGTCTGCCCCAGGCCACACCCGTACCCCCCAGAGCTTCGCACCCGCGAACCTGCCTGGGCCCATCGCCCTGGAGTACACGGAACCATAAAATCGGGTAACCCTCAGATAACAGACGTGGTGCAACCGGCTGCAAAATACACCCCGCCCGGCATTTTATCGGGTTCCGAGAGCCACCGAAAAACCCGCACACCCAAGCACGCCGATGCAAAGCCAACCGGAAATCGGCGGGGCCCGAGCTCTTCTTCTGCTTGGCACCTCGGAAGGCAAGGCCAGCAATGCTGAGACGTCTCAGACTGAAGAGCCCGAAACAAACGGCATCCATTCTGGGGTCGCCGGCGAAGGCCCAGAAAACAGCGCGAAGCCGCCCGGCGAGGACAGCCTGGATGGCGGTCTCAACAGCTCGATGGCGTTTGTGGAAGCGGCCAAATATGGGCCGGGCAACAGCCCCTGTGAACACCGCAGCAGTGGCCATGCACATGCCAGCCAGCCTCATCCCGGAGACACAAACACGGCAATCCATGCCGCATCCGCGGACGCCGCACACGGCTCGCTCGCGGCCGACAATCCCGAGGTCAATGAGTTGATGGACAAGGCCAGCCAGCTGTTGAACGACGCCGTGGAGGCCGCCGTCATGCGCTACGTGGGGGGCACGCTCGATACAGGCGAGGAGCTCCATGGGGCCGGCGCCCCGCATGCAGAGGCCCCCGAGGAAGAGGAGCTCCTGCGCAAGCGGCTGCGGCTTAACCCCGAGGACTTGCTTTCGGAGTACCAGTGGGACCGGTTCTTGGAGGAGGAGGTGGCGGCCGGCTTCGAGCGCACCACGCCGAAGAAACGGCAGCGCAAGGACTACGGCGACCACAACGACATCGACCCGAATTTGGACGGGTTGGACGGCCACTCCGAGCACGACCAGCTAGTGCACGCGGCCATTTTGGGAGCCGGGGAATTGGCCAAGCAGCTCGCCTCGCCCGGGCCCTCGCATCACAGGCTCCCCCCGCCGATCGGCGCCCATCAAGACCGGCGTGGCGGAGGCCGCCACGACGAACAAAACTCCACTGCCATCAACCATCTAGCGCATGCCGCCACGGCGCTTTCTGCCGGATACAGGCGCGACAGGCGCGAGGCCAAGCGGCCTTTGAAGAAGCACACTGCCGTGGCGCCGGAACAGAGCGAGCCGGCGCTCTCGGCCGAGTCCAAGTACAATGCCTCCTCGCTCGAGACTCTCATAACGCAGGCGTCGAGCGAGGCGTGCTTGTGGTACAACACGCAATCGGACGCGGGCGGCCGTGGGCCCAGGGTGTTCTCTGAGCAGGAAATCAACATCGTGAAGCACTTCTTGCGCGGCTACTGCCGCCTCAACCACCTCAGCCGCATGGACATATGCCGCCGTGTATGGACCTCGGAGAGGCCCAAAGACAATTTCTGGGAGTCCGTGACCAAGGTGCTACCCTACCGCTCCAAAGCCTCGGTGTACAAGCACGTCCGCAGACAGTACCACGTTTTCCTGGTGCGGGCGATATGGACTCCCGAGGAGGACGAGCTTCTCCGCAAACTCACCGAAAACGCTAGCACCAACTGGAAGGACATTGGCGAGGCCATGAACAGAATGCCCGAGGACTGCAGAGACCGCTGGAGAAACTACATCAAGTGCGGTGCCAATCGGGTCATGAACAAGTGGTCTGAGGACGAGGAGCAGTCTCTCAAGAACATAGTGATGGAGATGATCACGAACGAGTCGCAGACCGACAAACCGATTCTCATCAACTGGACCGTCGTGAGCGAGCGCATGAACGGGGTCCGCTCCAGGATCCAGTGCCGCTACAAGTGGAACAAGCTCTTGCGGAGAGAGTCGATTTCTAGGATCTCGATGATGGACAACTCCATCAAGTTGTGGATGTTGAACCGGATTTTGGAGTCCAACGTCACGGACCAGGAGTCCATCGATTGGGACTATATCGTGCACATGTACCACGAGACGCACAAGGACAAAAGCAAGATCCTCTGGACTACTGCCGACTTCAAGCTCGCATTCGAGAAGATGCGCGCGACCATCAGAGAGTACAAGGAAGCTCCTCTCCAAGCTGCCGTGGCCAAACTCGTCCGCAAACTATACCAAACGACCCTCAACAGCGATAGCCACGTCTCCCCGATGCCACAAAATGCGCCTGAGCCCATTAGTTCCTACGATGAGCTTCGACCAAAACCTTTCGATGCAAGCCGAAATGCTGAAAATGAGGCCGCGCTGGTTGCGAATGCAGCCGTGGCGGCCGTGTCTTCACGTGTTTCGGAGCAAGACGCCCAACAGCAGGAATACAGCTTGTGGCGGTAAGTTGCCGTTTCTACATGATTAATTGTGAGGTGAACGAGTGCTCGGCCGTGTTCATGGATGGTCTTCGGAGGGATTGTCAGATGCACAACCGCGGCCCTACTTCATTGTCGCGCAGTGTACTTTATGATGGGGCACCTGCACACGCAAATTTGAAGTACTCTTGAAAACACGTTGAAACGGAGACTCGATGACTGGTATTGCCAAAGATGCCGCCCCAACAATGGATGCTGTTGAATTTGAAAAAGTCTACCTTCGTATGCTAGAGTTGGAGCTGGAGTTGGTCGAGTTCCAGGAGTCCAGCAAAGACCTCGAACTAGCCCTCGAGGACGAGCTCCATGATCTAGAAACTCAGAAATCCACGTTGGTTCACCAATTGCTGTCCAAGGATAAACAGATTTCGATGCTCAACTCTAGGGTCATATCCTTGAACTCGGAAGTGACTGGCCTTCTGGAGTTGTTGGTCGAGACTAAGTCCGCCTACGAGGAAACAATTGCGGATCTCAAGCATAAACTCGTAGCAATGGAGATTCTGAATGATGATTTCCTTTCGAGAGACCGAGTCGTCGAGAGCAAGCTTCAGCTAGCCAACCAATTCAACAATGAGCTCCTTGAAAAGTTGGCCATGGTGGAGAACGACCTTGACCTCGAACGACAAGCCAATGCGCAGCACAAACTCACAATATCCAATCTCAGCAATATCACTGCCCATCAACCAGTACGACTCACCCGCAGTAAGCGTGACAGCACTTTCAGGGACTTTGCGTTTGCCGAAAGCACCGTTCTAGATATAGACGAAATGCTTGCTACAGAACCTCCAGCGCCCATGGTGGAGGCTGAATTCCCGCGCTCGGAGTCTCTAACCCGGTTCCAAGAGCTATGTTCAAAGTCTGATATCTTGAGACAAAAAGTAGGAGAAGTGAACACTTCCCTCGCCTTCAAGTCACTTTCTACGGCTGAGGTGAGCAAACCCATGGCCTTGTCGTTTCCATCCGAGGGCCTGACCTCGTTTGCCTCTGCAATTTCAGACGTAGGAGAAGCTCAACCGATCACCGAGAAGACGCGCAAAAAAGAAGCAAGAAGAAGTGTGTCTGAGAAGGGCAAAGACCGCTTATCTCTACAAGCTACGCAGACACGCCTGGACGATGGTAGACATAAAGGCATGCATGTGATCCCTGAGCTAGGTCGAGGGTCATCCAAGAAGTTTAAGCTACGAAATGTGATGAAAAGCTTTTTGTCGTGATTTTTTTTTGCTGCTCTAGTGAGCGAGCTCAAGATGAAACTGTATCATATTGACGTATTTTAAGTCTTGTTCTCTCTGAGCACGGCGTTTTTTTTTTTTTTTAATAGGAAGGATCAGGATATTCTACACAATCATTGAGGCCTGGTCTGAAGAGGCTATGCATATTGAATACATTCGAGCTGTGAGCGACGCGTGGATCACGTGACCATTTTGTCAAACACATGCCTCTGAGATTCCAGCCTGACAAAGTGCCCGCCAGGATTACTTGAAACAAAGAAGAATATAAAATATCACGTCACTCAAAATTCTTCTGGCATGTCATCGGATCATCACCAGCTTGCTGATGCTTACACCAATGAAAATGGGCTCTCGTTTTTAGCCAATTTGGACCTATGTTTGTCGGGTCACATTGACGAGGATGAATCCCCCAATTATGCCTCAATTTTCGCCCAATTGGAAGGTCTTTTGAAGCGTATGCTTGCTTTAGAAAATGAGCGGATTATTACTAAGAAGACAAGCTCTCCTGATGCCACGAGCGAGGCTGGCACAAAGGAGAATGTTTCTTCAACAGCCGTCAAAATGCTTTCGAGGACCATGATTACAGTATTGGAAAAGCTTCCGAGTAAAGTATACGACTTGTCCAATAACCTCTTAGGAGAGCTTCGATTGGATGAAAAGGGTCAATTTCCCGGCAGCGGGCAAATAGCGTGCATCGTTTTAATCGACATCTTGGAAACCTATCCGCTCCATGTGGCGTCGTTGATAAACTTTGCTGTAACGCAAATTTACAAAATTTTGAAGAAAAATGCAATTGTGAGTAGCAACCTTGTGTTCTTGCTCAGTACAGTGGTCAAGGGAGCTCTTAAATCCGACATTGACGAAAAGTTCCTGGCCAAAATAGTAAAGCTTGTTCTGAAGACAATCTCTCAGCACAGCATTCTCATTTCTGAATTGCCAGAAGCTGCTTTAGAGAATGGACCAAGTATTCCCATGGTATCTTACTATATCCAAGCCTTGAAAAATCTTTTGGTCTTGCAAGCGTCATCCCACTACGAGACATTGCTAGAAACATCTGCTTCATCAACCTCAAGCAGTAAATTGAAGCCGGAGGCTATCATGGCTCAGCAGGATCTGTTCCAACAGGCTATTCTTTCAACCCACGAGAAAGTGTTTTTATTTGGTTTACAATCTCAGTTTTCAGAGGTTCGTAGCGCCACCGTTGACCTCCTTGCCAACGTACTCATAAATTTTGTTGCAACTGGAAAATTCAGCCCAGCCAATTACTTACTTGGACTATACCCAATGCCAGAAATGAATTTGTGGAACGAATCTATGACGTGCATGGTTGGCGCAGATGCTGAACCCATTCTGGATGTGAAGAAAGAAGCCCATGTGTTTTCAAATTACGACACAGAGGCAAAGCCAGGTTCAACCTTGAACACTCTTTTACTTCAAGTAGGTGTGGTTGAAGCCTTTGTATTTTATGTTCAGTTGGAACTGTTGCAGGATAAAGATTTCCTTGCCTCGTCATTGACGAGTCTTATCAATTCAATTTTATTTTTGTTTGATGACATGAGTCACGTTTTGCATATTCAAAACGGAGCTTGGGCAAGGACTTTGTCTCAGTGGGCCAAAGTAGTAGAGTTTCTCATCACTGAAAGTGGAGCACAGCTGCACGATACGATGGCTCGTTTTGTGATGCTGCATTTTTCGTCATCGCAAGATGAATCTTCACGTGCCGAAAACTCAGTTTCGAAAGGATTGAGCAACGAAAAAAAACGTGAATCAGGCTTGTTTGGGTTCAAAGCATTGAAGAAAAGCAAGAAAAAGGGACTTGGACAGTGTCAAATAAACCTATACACGAATCCGTACCAATTGAATTTGGCCTTGAAAATCGTGACCTTACTTGTTTCACACAGTGTTGACTTCAACTCTTTGGTTCATTCCAAAAGCAATGAAACTCTGGTGGGGGATGTGGACAATGACGACGATGAACAGGTTGATGAAGATGAGAATCATTCTACTACGAAAAGAAATAGCTACGTCAGTGATTTGCTCCTTTCGTTGCTTGCCAATGAATCTGAATACATTAGAAATTACAGCTTGGTTTGTCTTCTTGACTATGCTGCTGTGAACCGGTCAGAAAGCAATCGTCTAAGCTTGGAAGTATTCGCAATGGTAAGCCAGGAATTCAATTCTCAAAACCTGAATGAGACTACAGCTCCTCCAACGGATAGAAATATCACAAAGTCTGGCATAACCAAGTTGTTATCGTACGCACTTGCTTTGCTGGCTCTCATCAAGCAATCCGACATAACCCTGCTTCAAAACTCCACCGTCGCAAAACTCGTAAGTTTTTGCACACAAAATTTGAAGCACAATAGCTCTGTTGGGCTGAAAAATATAAAGAATGGTGGTTTCTGGATAATTTTGTCAGCTCTTGTGACCTTTTACCATGAGTCTGAGTTTGTGAAGTTGAACTCGTCGCAGTTTTTGGTTTTCTGGAAAAACTTGTTAACATCTCAATTTACCACTTCGGCATTATCAGGAGACTCAACACTTGGAAATATACGAGACGTGGTTCAAAATTTAAAACTCAGAACTTTCAGCTTACTCTGTTTGTTGAATTACATATCTGCAGTTGAAGCCACTCCGGAGCTTATGAAGCAACTCCAATTTCTCTTGATCAAATCTCAAAAGTACTTGGTTTTTCTCGAGAGTGAATTTGGTGCTTTGGGACTCGTTACAGGGTTCAATCCTCAGGCATTCAACGAGTCCGAATACAGCCCTTACCTAGCCAGCAATTTCCTTTTTTCCAATTACTCCGAAGGAAAGAAATTGTCTAAGGAGCATCAACTAGCAAGTTTGATACTTTATAACAAAAAGATTGTTATGCAAGGTTTTGTTAAAATTGCCCATTCTCTCAAAGGAGAAGTTAACTCTACTTTGGTGATTCTCCTTCTCAAGATTTTTGCAGATGCCAAACTTTTTTCCAGACACACATCCAGTGACACCACCAAGGACAAAAGCAAGATAATCAAGTCCAAGCAGCCAGCCTTGAAGTTTGTTCATCAAGACGACAGTTTTATTTTCCTAGAGGAAGATTGCAACTACAACTTTGGTGTTACAAGTAAATTTCTGTCTGATACCCCAAAGATTGATGAAATTTGTTACAGAGACAAATTATCTCAGCTGCTTCGTGAGGGAATGCCATACACGAGCTCATTTTTCCGTGAGCCAGCAATGTACTTCGAGTCTTGTATCGAAAACCTGTCAGCCTCTGATATTCTTAGCTGGTCAGACGCATTTGAGTCAATGCAAAACCTGACTGCCTGCCACAGCATAAACTTTGATCCGGCTACTTTAATTTTAAACCGCTACTCTTTATGCCATGAATATTCGACAAATGTGATAACATCCCTAGTTGATCTTTCCATTGAGCTTTTTCAACTTGTGTTTATTGGATTGAGCTACAAGATCCAATTTTCCCTTCTTGAACAGCTAAGATCTTCTCTCAGTGTTAAGCAGGTGGACCCATTACGCCGCAAAGCTTTGATGATCAATATCGGAGTTGCTGTCCATGGTCTCTTAAGCCATACCGTGAAAACGAAAATGTCTCTCAGCGAAGACTTGGTGCTACTTCTTCTTGAAATCATAGATCTAATCGACTCTACGGACCCCGCATTGGTATCCATTTGTGCAGATCTGGTCGGGTTAGCTGCACATTTGCTTGAGAAGCCGAAAGTGGAAGAGGTTATTGCAACTATAATCGGCAAGATCGTTATCGACTCCTCTCCGTTCCATAGGGGCCGCTGCGTTTTCTCTCTCGCAAAAATCAACCATTACACTCATTCTGGATTCATTGAAATCCATGATGTTATGATTCAGTTGATTAAAGACGCACATCCAGTGATTTCATATTATAGCCTGAGAGCGGCAACAATTCTCTTTGAGAACCCTCTCGGCAATCAGTCTTTGATTGAAGAAATCTTGACCTTGACTTATTCCAACTTTATTTCGGACAGTCTCAGCTTGACCGACTCGAATATTATGTATACAAATTTGCGCTCCAAATATGGCTTCGCAAGTACTGTGGCTAGCTTGGTGAGAGTCTGTATCACATCCTTGGGACCTCGAGTACGAGACTGCCACACAGCAACCAAAACCAAAATTTTTCAGATTTTACTTTTATTGTCGCGTGGAATTCGTTGTCTGAGCATGAATGACCTCCTCAATTCTGTCTCAACAGTTTTGTTGGCATGTCAGGAATTGATTATTTTCGACCCAGCCTTGACTAGGGGTTTTGCCAAGTGGTTTAAAAAATTTGCTCTTGTGATCGTTCAATCAAATTTGAAGATTGGAATTGGAAATGTGAGACCTACATCCATTAACCTGGATCAAATTTTTTCGTTCACAACGAGTCAAGAACTACTTCAACAAGCGCTTGTCAGCTTGGCAGAAATGACAAAAGTTGGAATCAAAACGTTGGGGAAAGAATCATTGAACTTGGCGTGGGTTCTGATGGAAATAAAGCCTTGTAGAGAGCTCAAGTCACTCATCTCTTACTGGATAGATTATAATCCAGAAGCTAATTGGTTTCACCAACTAACTCAGCTTTTTAACATGTCTTCAAGAAAGTTGACAGGAAAATTCATTGAAATCAACTACCAGCAAAAGTTGCTACCTTTCCAACAAAGACACAAGAAAGTCAACACGGATGCTAACTTCCTTTTCACTGACGAAGAAGCACAAAACATCGTGGAAACTCACGAAGAGATGGACAATCAAAACCAGCCCATCAACTGGGATTTCAGACTGCTTATTTATGACTTGCTCATCAAATTTCTATCTGATTCAAAAAAGAATCCACATTTAGCTGCTAAGCTAGAGCCCAAAATTCAAGAAATAGTGCGTATTTCGTTTTTAGGCACCGCAACCCCAATTGTCTCCATCAAAATTAAGGGAGTGGAACTTCTTAGCAATGCATTAGATGTATTTGGCCACTTGGAAGATCCATTATACCCTGGGGTATCGATTCTCGAGCAGCAACAGGCTCAAATTATCAGTGCTTTGATTCCATGTTTCAGTTCCGATAGTGATGCGAGTGTAATTGTTGAGGCAATCGATGTTTCTTCCAAGTTTATCAATCTTCCTCGTATCAACTTTTATTCGAAACAGAGAATTTTGCGGACGATGATTTACTTGTTAGAAGAGGTTTCGTCCAACAAGTTTTTAAAATTCGTTCACTTAGAGACAATGGCCGAGTACGGCAGAAAAGCCATTCAGTTGTCAATTTTGAATTGCTGGGCGGTTCTTCACGTGAATTTTGCAACTACCCACGGAACTAGTGAGCCCGAATTTGAAGAGATTTTGCAAAAGTACTCCAAGTTGTTGATTTCGCTTTGGATTCTAGTTCTCAAAGAACTCTCCAGCCTAAGGTATAATCAGCCAAATTCAAAGGACCTAGAACTATACGAGAACTATTGGCTCAACTTTGTTGGTGTACTCAGTCTCATTCTCGAGAAAGATGCTTCGGCTATCCAAAACGCTTTGCAAGACGAGGAGGATAACTTTTTCTTTGTAATGTTCTGTCAGTGCTCAGAGGCTTTGATAAAAAATCACAATGTTTCCCAGGTATTGAAGTCTGTCAACAGGCTTGTCAGAGTCCCGGGTCTTGCAATGTCATTGTTCTACGAAGACGTTTTTGGAGAAGTGATTGACCTTTTAGATCGCCTAATCTTGATGGAAAAGGAGACTGAGACAAAGTGCGAGGTCATAGAAACGGTGAGTGTTTTATTTGAAGCATTTTCCAAAATCTCGAAACCGAATGATTCTTCGTTTGTTAAGTACTCGGAGCTAATGAGAGTGGCTATGCTTCCTCTCTTTGAGATATTCCCTTTCTTGCGTCAGGATTTCGACCCAGAAGATGAGTCAAGCAAGATACTTCTCAAAAGATGTGGTTCACAGAGCAGTCTCACCTTGGCAAGCAAAGAATTTGCCGTACTTGCACGTATGATGCAAGGTTTCTCTCAAGAATCAAAAAGCGACTTGATCTCGTGTATGTTCTATTTGATCGCTAAGTTCTTTGAATTCGGGAATGATGCTTTAATTGGAGCTACCTTACCATTTTTGAAAACAATTGTATCACAAGCTCGCAACACTAATGACGAGTTGCTTTGCTCCTTTGTCAAGGTTTTGAAGTCCAACGGGCTCTTCGGCTCTGCGATCAGCAAAAAAACGTACATCATTACCATGGTGATATTGATTACTGGGGGAAACGTTACTTTTGACGAGCAAGAGATATCGAGCTTTTCTCAGTCGTTGGTTGACGGAATTTCTGATGACGATCTAGCATCAATGAGCATTCAATCTATCAAATCAATCATTAATCATGCAGGGCTGTCAAGTGCTTCAGCCACAGTGACGAAAGCGATTTTGAGGGGCACACTCGACTCGTTGTTGAATTACGATGATCAACAGGAAGTCGTCACGAAGGTCAAGTTCGAGATTGTTTACATGTTTAACCAATCTCTGTTGATTGATGAAATGGAAAAGGGGACTGCCTTCACTAGTCTCATTATTCCTTTGCTTATAAACTACGATGAAAGGGGCGTTTTGAGCAGAGATTACTTGCATGAGAAAATGCTAGACCTCATGAACAGCAGGATAGACAGCTTTAAGAAGGTTGTCGTGGAACAGCTAAATGATGAGCAGAGGAAGGCGGCCGAGGCCTTAGTGACGCACAGCAAGCAGCGCGCGGATGGCGGCGCGGACAGCGGAAGTATCGAGTTGAAGTCCTTCGCTTGATGACACGTGACTTGGTCTCGGGCCTTGTGGAGGCCTGCTTGGGACTTCCATTGCTAGCCGACGTGGTTACGTGCACAGGCCCTCGAAGAGCGCACTCTTGCAGGTAGAGGCTTGGCTCCAAGCACAAGAATTCTGCAATGGGGACAAGAAATCTGTATACGAAACACAAAAATACATCTTACTTCTTCCCTCAGACTGTAGCAGCTCCTGTTTGCTCAAATTTCTATGCTTTGGTTTGTGTTGGCAATTCTTCTGCCACTTTTAGCCGTGGCTAATGCAGCTACCCACGAGTATTTTTTCAACACCACGCTCGTGACTGCTAACCCGGATGGCGAACATGAAAGACCGGTCATCGGCATCAACGGGCAGTGGCCCAATCCGGTGATTCAGGTCGCCAAAAACGACCGTGTCATCATACACCTTCATAATGGGATGTCCGACCGAAATGTGTCGTTGCATTTCCATGGTTTGTTCATGGAGTCCACCAATTCCATGGACGGCCCCGAGTATGTCACCCAATGCCCCATCCCCCCGGGCCACACATATTTGTATGATTTTGTTGTGAAGCAAGCTGGCACATATTGGTACCACTCGCATCTGGGCTCGCAATATAGCGATGGTCTCCGGGGTGTGTTTATCGTGGAGGAAAACTCCGAGGAGGATTACCCATTCAAGTTTGACCAGCAGGTGCCCTTGACTGTGGGGGATCACTATCACTTGGAGAGTAGGGATATCATGAAATCTTTCCAGTCAAGATACAACCCAACAGGGGCAGAGCCAATTCCACAGAATTCTTTGTTCAACGAGTCCCGGTCAGTTTCGTGGAACGTGCAGCCCGACACCACATATTACTTGCGAATTGTGAACGTTGGTATGTTTGTAAGCCAGTACTTGTACATCGAGGACCACGAATTGACCATTGTTGAAGTGGATGGTGTGTATGTGAAGCCGGTTACGGTGGACTCCTTGTACCTTGGCGTGGCCCAGAGGTACGGCGTATTACTCAAAACCAAGAGAAGCCCCAAGCAGGACTCGTTTAGGTTTGTGAACATCATGGACGAGCCCATGCTTGATTTCCTCCCCTCGGACCTCAAAATCATATCTACGAACTACTTAGACTACGCGGAGGAGCCGCACCACGCAGAGCCTTTAGCCAATGGTCACAAGCACTTCGAGAAGCTCATCAAAACAATTCACCCCATCAATGATATGGACTTGATCACCCATCGAGAAGACGTTTTGTTCGACAGCCCGGACTACCAAATCGTGCTTAACTTCACAATGGACAATCTTGGCGACGGAATCAGCTACGCCTTCTTCAATGGGATTTCCTACACTGCACCTAAAGTGCCCACTCTTTACAGTGTCTTGTCCAGCGGCGAATACGCCAATCATCCCGCGATATACGGATCCAACACCAACACTTTTGTTCTCCAGGAAAACGAGATCGTCGAGATCGTCTTGAACAACATGGACCCTGGTTTGCACCCATTCCATTTACATGGGCACACGTTCCAGGTAATTTCGCGGTCTGAGGGCACCGATGATGACGAAAACCCTCAGATTTATAACCTGCTGGATACGCTGCACACCCATTTCCCTGAGCACCCTTTGGTAAGAGACACTGTCGTGGTGCAATCCAATGGATTTGTGGTGCTCAGGTTCAAGGCCAATAATCCTGGCGTCTGGCTTTTTCATTGTCACGTGGACTGGCATTTGGAGCAGGGGCTCGCAATCACGTTGGTTGAATCGCCTCTGGCCATACAAGAAAGGCAAACGCCAATCCATGAATCGCATTTAGCAGCGTGTGCAGCTCTTGGCATCTCGTCTGCTGGAAATGCGGCCGGAAATAAAGGAGACTCGGAATCGGCGTGGCTTGATTTGAGTGGGGAGAACTTACAGTACAAGCCATTGCCTCCAGGATTCACAAGCAAGGGATACGTTGCGCTTTTTGCGTGTGCCGCTGCAGCAGTGTTCGGTGTTTTCTCGATCTACGAATACGGAATGGAGGACATCAACACCGATGACACGGAGCACGTTGTGAACAAATTGTACAGTATTCTTGAGAAGTACGATGACACAGATACTAGCGCCATGTTGGGCCAGGAAGAAGATATTTGAGCGGCAGAGTGAGAAAATGTTTCTCCCTCTAGAGTCAAAAAAATAAAAATAGAAAATAGCAAACCAACTTGGTACATAGGGTAACGGATATTGACAAAAACTGTCCCAAAGGTACGATACATGTGGTTCGCGCGCGACCTTCTTATCGGAGAGTCGGAGGCGCAGGCAACTCACAAAACCCCACAAGGTTGTAGAGACCAAAATCCTCACATTAGCACAGCAGCATGTCCCAATTATTTGAATGGGCATTTGGCAAAAAGCTCACGCCTCAGGAGAGGCTCCGAAAAAACCAGCGGGCTTTGGAGAAAACCCAGCGAGAATTAGCAAGGGAAACTACTAAATTACAACAGCAAGAAAAGAAGCTCATGCTGGAGATCAAAAAGTCGGCGAAACAGGGGCAAATTGCCAGCGCCAAGGTACAGGCCAAGGATCTCATTCGGACGAAAAACTATATCGTCAAATTCAACCTGATGAAGGCGCAATTACAAGCGATTCTGTTGCGTATCCAGTCGGTGAGAAGCAACACGCAAATGGCCACCTCAATGCGGGATGCCACTCGTTTATTGCTGGGAATGAACCGTCTGATGAATCTTCCACAGCTATCGCGGATTGCACAAGAATTGGCCAAAGAGAACGATATGATGGACCAAAAACAGGAATTCATGGATGATGCCATCGACGACGCCATGGAAATGGACGAGGATGGGTTGGGCGAAGACGAGCAGGCTGACGAGATTTTGACAAAAGTCTTGGACGAAATTGGTGTCGATTTGAACACCAGCTTGAAAGACACGCCGAATCAAATCAATGTTGAAAGCACTTCCCCAGCACGAGTGGCGCAGGCTGTCGGAGGAAACGACGAGGACGACTTGCAGGCAAGATTAGATAGTTTGAAGAAATAAAGCATTTGTCAGAGACTCACGTTGCCAGCATATTTTGTGTTTCTTGAGCGTTTATTCTGATTACATGTATACTACACTCTATGTCTGGCCGGGCCCGATCTCGGTATGTGTTGCCCACCGCATTTAGATGTATTTCTTCTCCTCCAAGTAAGCAATGATCTTCTGCGCGCTTTCCTCGATGCTCTGGCCGTCATAGTTTTTCAAGTGCACCTCAGGCTTCTCTGGAGCCTCGTATGGGGCAGAGATTCCAGTGAACTCCTTGATAATACCCTCTCTGGCCTTCTTGTACAAACCCTTTGGATCTCTTTGCTCAGCAACCTCAACTGGAACGTCGACGTAGACCTCAACAAATGGCAAGTTGTCCTTTTCGTGCAACTCCCTGGCAGTCTGTCTGTCTTTGATGTATGGACTAATGAATGAAGTCAAAGTAACACTACAAGAGTCAGTGAACAACTTGGCAACCTCGGAAATTCTTCTGATGTTTTCATTTCTGTCTTCCTCAGAAAATCCCAAGTCCTTGTTTAAGCCAAAACGGATGTTGTCGCCGTCCAATCTGTAGGCATTCAAGCCTCTCTGCAACAAGGCCTGTTCAATAGCACAAGCAATGGTCGATTTTCCACTGGCAGACAAGCCGGTCAACCAAACTGTGACACCTCTTTGTTTTCTGAGGCCTGCACGCTCATCGTGGGTCAAGTTGTCGTGCCAAGTGATGTTAGTAGCCATTGTTAGATTTGGTTGGTGTTGGTAGAAGTTGAGGGTCCGAAATTTTGCAATCTCGATCGCCAGGCCGATCTTGCTCCAGATTAATCATACCACGTGACTGCGCGTAAGATCGGGTGCGCGTCTTCTATTGCTGAAGATTTGCACCCAGGCTGCGGGAGACCATCAATACAGCTATTGTCCTGGGATGTAGCATCGAAGGTAACTCGTTTTTTAGATAGAAAGATGCATGTCTTTACATGATGTGGTACATGGTATGGACTTGCATGCTTGCAGGGAAACGTTTTAATCTAAAAGTACATGATCTTTGTCGTGAGGTTCGGTCTATTGGTCTTAGCCTCCAATTATTGTGCTTTCTTTTTATACCTGATATAGACGATTTTCATACTCCCTTTTTGTTGTTCACCCGAATGGCTTTGTATAAACAGTAAGAAAGTCCGTTGCACCAAGACGAAGAAAGGCGTGGTCACGTGACACATCTTATGAACTTGGCCTTCAAGTGAAGAAATAACAACTAGGTCAAGTAAGTCACAAATCATTTCGATATTCTTTGGTGGTCTTTGGTTTTCAATACATTCGTTTTGAGCTGTTGGGTATCGTATCATCAGTTCTAGTTCGTCCGGCCCTTAATGGCAGACACACGATTTTGAAAAACCTTCGACAAATAAAAAATCACGATCAAAGGAAACAATTTATAAAACCCATGCTCTAAAAAACTCCACTTACCCGCGAAACTAGGCATTGTTTCCCCGAAACAGCCCTTTCGCGTTATGTGTTAAAGGTTTTTATATATATTCGTTATATAGTTTTGCCCCTTTAATCAGATGAATCTACCAAAAAAAAAAAAAATGTGATTTAGTTGAAGAACAATTGTGACTTGATGCTTCTCTCATGTTATACAAGGTGGACATTTTGTGCTGAACGTTGTTCCATTACCAAAAGAAATTTTATCCTTCTTCATCCCACTAAAATTTATGATTTTAATTTTTTTGAAAGCGTTTATCCAAACATTGAATTCTTGCATGTTTATATCACTGTGTAGTAAGCTTATACATAGCTCCAAGGAACTCTGCATATTTAAGATACCCTTAGAGAGACCGAGAATGCTCCGAATTATTCTTGAGTAATCCAAAGATCTAAGATCAAGTTCTAAGGTGCTATAAGCCATATAATTACGATAATCACATAGAATAAAGTAAAAGTATAAAGTATACTAGTGAAAGGAGTATAAGGATGAAGCTAAAGATGTATAGTTTGAATGAGTGTATACCTCGGTTATATATACCATAAGCAACACTAGAAGAGGCGGTATCAGATTTTTACAATTTTTATTCGAAAATTAACTGGTGTTTCAAATAATTGCGTCTAATTTCTACACTTATACATGTTCGCACCTCAGTTAATGTGAGTACACAACGCAAGATCAATTCAATTGAGTCTTGAGCTTTTGACTTTGGTATCACTTAGCAAAATTGATATAAAGTATTCCAAAATTCAAATACCAGTCTTAAACACAAACTGACTTAAACTATTTTGTCTCCAAAAAGAAAATCTGAGTCAGCAAAAACGCGCAATTTTTATCATGCTTAATAATCATCTGATCATAATATGCCAGATACATCATCAAAATAATATGTGACTATGGTAAGACTTTGTTCATGAGCCAGTGATATTATGAATTTTTTCAGTTTTTCTTAGTAAGCAGCTGAAAGTTTTGTAAGCCAAATGCCTGTGCCGGGGCAACCATATGCTCAATATCCCAATTTATAAGATATATTATATCCCCCTGAATTTGATGTTTTATTAAGCATAGAAAAAAACAATCAAGTCTTTTAAATCGCAAGAAATTCACTTTTACAATGGTCTCTCAAATTATTCTCCAAACTCCTCCTGCCGAAGAGATGAACTTGTCTTGGGGCCAGAAGGACTCGACCTTCAAGTTAGTCAATACTGAGCTTCCAGCTGTCCAAGAGGGTGAGTTGAGAGTTAGAGTATTGTATTTTTCGAATGACCCCACTCAAAGATTATGGATTTCTGCCGGCCAAGACCCCAAGAGACAGTACATGCCTCCAGTTTATAAGGGTGAAGCCATCAGAACTTTGGGTTTGGGTGAGGTACTCGAGTCGAGGTCTGCTGAATATGCAACGGGCGATGTTATCACTGGTGTGTTTCACTGGGGTGACGAGCTTATTATTCCGGAGGGTAGTGTCAGTGCAAAAGTGGACAAGTCACTTCCTTATGAATGGTACTTATCTGCTATTGGTCTCACGGGTTTGACTGCATACTTTGGTTTGCAAAAGATTGGTCAGTTTAAAGAAGGCCAGTCTGTTCTTGTCTCTGCTGCTTCTGGTGCCACAGGCTCTATGGTGGTTCAGCTCGCCAAACACCTTTTCAAGGCATCCAAGGTTGTTGGTATTGCCGGCTCTGATGAGAAATGCAAATGGGTTGAGTCTTTGGGTGCTGATCTCTGTGTCAACTACAGAGACATAGAGTACAAGAAAAAGATTGATGAATTTATGGGCGACGAAAACTTCGATGTCTATTTCGACAATGTTGGTGGGGATATGTTGGATTATGCATTGACTCGCACCAAAAGATATGGTCGTATCATTGCTTGTGGTGCTATTTCCGGGTACAATGATAAATCAAAGATGAGTGTTACTTCCTGGGGTGAAATCACTAGCAACCGTTTGACTGTACAAGGTTTTATTGCCTTTGACTTCTTCTCTGACTTCCCTGAAGCTATCAAAGAAATCGTTGCCGTCATCAAGAGTGGAAAGGTGAAAGTGGACGAAGGTGTTCACATCGAAGATGTTTCCAAGTTTGAAAATCCTTTCGAGAAAATTCCTGAGGTATGGAACAAGTTGTTCACAGAGGAAAAGACAAGAGGAAAGTTATTGACTAAGTTGGTCTAGGCCTAAACTTTCAGCCTTGTGGCCTGTTTTGAAATGTTTTGAATGCTCCGACATCAGGAAGCCAATTTTTGGAGATGAGTAAAGATCAGGTCTACTCATTAGATTCATAGGTTGAAAAACTTTTAATTTAAGCCAAAACAAGCCAGAAAGCTAGTACCAGTCGAGATTGAAAGTTTGAAAATTTCAATTGGCTGAGGTTTGAGCATTTTTTACTCATTCAACTGAAAACAACTCGGTAAAAGCTCAAACATACGTTTAGCCCCACTGCTCTAAGTACAGGTGCATATATTATCACCACCGCAAAATGCGTAGAGTTTTTCCTGAGGTCATGACATGATGTCTTTGCCCCGATTTACTATATTTTGGGGATTTGGGTGAGGCACACCTCAATATCTTTGAGTTTTTTCTGAGCCATCCATCCCTCATCCAATATAACTAATTATAAATGAAGAACATCGGTCGCGAGCAAAAGGAAATTTCACCCTAACAAATTAGTTAATTCAAATAGTCTCACGAATCGTAGTAAAACCCAAGAATGCTGCCTTCTAGGCCAGCAAGAGTATATGTTTTGGCGCAATTGACCGACAACGTGATACATTTTGAATTACAACGATGAATATGGACTGGGCTTCGAGAGGATTTCAAAATTAGAGTATCTGACAATCTATCTCGAACTTCGTCTCGCTAAAAATAAACAAAACACAACTTTACGGGACGCCGTTGGCAAGTGCAGTCACATGACATTAGAAGCACCGGATGATCAATCACCAGAAACGTCACGTGGTTCAAAGATCTTTTAGTCACTCACAAATTCCATAATCATTCACCTTCGTAGATTATCGCACATAGTGTCTGGAATCAAGCTGCTGTGAGGTTCACTTCAAAACTTTACGCGGTGAAGATTCGCACATCAGATTTCGCAGCCGTACTTTGTTAGGCCGCCGACTGCAAAAATGAATTCTCCCATATAAACGAGGCTTCTCTTCTTTTTCTCCAAACATTCTTTTACCTCTCCATCTTTCACGAACATACGCTTCATCATGATTGCACAAGTGATATTTTGCTTCAGACTCATCAATTGCGTTTCGGAAATCGCTGCGCTTTGCCTCACAGGCTATTTTCTTGTCGTGCTCCTTATTGAACTCTCGGTCCAGGCAGAATCTGCCACCACGGACTTGAACGCTGTTCAAATCAAAAAATACTACTCTGGCCCCTTTCGGGCTGAACCTGAGATTCAGAATCACAGTGGAAACACTACCTCTGATTTCATCTCTGTTCAAATTGCTGCTGCCTCTTCTGCCTTTCAATCCGGATATCCAAGGGCCACAGAAACAGACTGCTCTACCACTTTATCTCCATCAAGCGACGGAAGCATTTTGGAATTTTCCGACGGGGACACTGGTGCTTCTTCCGTTCATTCTTCCAATTCAGACTCTAAGCTTGGCTCCTTGGCTGGTTTCTCTATAAAGCCAGCCGTAGTTGTAGACTGCACTGAGACTGGTGAGATCGAAAGAACGCAAGGAAACTTGTTCCCGGAGAACAATTCTATTTTCAATGGGGACTTGAAATCTCCAAAGTGGAAACCATCGCTCTGCTGCCTGCTGCTAACCCAGATTTTGATATGGAGTCTGGGTGGCAAGTTCAGGGAAGAAAGCGCAGAAATTCTCGCAGAAGAACTGTCACAAAAGTGAAGACAGATTCTGGGACTTCTGGAAAGAAACTAACCAATGAGCCCGAATCAACTATCTCCATATCTCCTCTTTCTAATAACCCTTTTATTGTTTTGGCCGACATCGATGAGAACGACTATCTGGAACCACGCCCAAGCAGACCACACAAGAAAGTTCCTGGAAAGCTTGAACTCTCTTCTCTTGAAAACGTGATTCTTGACAGCTCTCTGGCTATAGACTTGACTATGGGAAACTACGAGGTGCTGAACCTGAATGTAGTTAGCAATGGTATGGACATGGCTTCCGAATCTATTGATGAGAAAGACCTGGGACTCAGCCAAGAATACACTCAGAATTCGCTCCAAGAATCTCCTCAAGACGCGGAAGAGGATCTGGGCTCCAAACATGTCGGAACTACCGTTGAAAAGTCTGATATTTTGGTATCTAATATTTCTGATGATGGTTGGAAAGTTCAAGGCAGGAAACGCAGAAATTCTCGGAAAAGACCTGAACGGAGCGTCACCATGGCGACAACACCGGGATTAATCCTTACTGATCAGAAGGTTTCTTTGGGGTCATACCCATCAATGAAACAGCCCTCTTCTAATTCTAATCCTTTCCTGGTGTTGGCCGAAATAAGCGAAGAAGACTTTCAAACCGCCACACCAAGAAGGTATTCATGTCTTAAAAACTGAGACAATTGCTGGCCACTGGGTCAATGGACAGCGCCGTGCTACTTTGATAGCCACATTGCTCGTAGACTGATTATTAACGGTTGAAACAGGCCGCAATTTCTATTTGTTTTGAAAACAAAAAAAATCAAAAAATCAAAAAAAAATCAAAAAAAATCAAAAAATACA
>NW_017387733.1:899572-932762 GCF_001664035.1 Metschnikowia bicuspidata var. bicuspidata NRRL YB-4993 | reverse complement strand
CCTTCGTATTATACAGGATGCCAAGAATCTATAATCTTGCTCATGTCGTATCATAACAATATTCTGTCTTGTAAACACTGCAAGAAGTCTAAGCGTAACCTTATTTGGTTTTTCTAGATCTAATACCCCTGAGTAATTGTATCACCTTATACGTCAAATCATTCTTTGACCTCAATGGTTAAAGCTTCAATTAACCGAAAGGGACGGGCCGAGTTTTGACACTTGGCACGTAGCTGGGAGCTGTTTGAAGGTATTTTATATTATAGTTATATATTTTACTCTTTTAATCAGATGAATGTATCAAAGAAAAATGATTTGTTATAGAGCTGAACTCACGATGCTGACAACTTGTCCGAAGAAGCTGACAGCATCGGTCAACTCATTAACGAAGAAAGGCGTGGTTTTGAAAGTTGTCGGACTCTATGATTAAAGCCTACATTTTTTGGATTTTAATAGAAATGTTTATAAGTTACAATATTTCAGAGAATCTGTTCGCAATATTCATCTGAAATAGCGATCAGAAGTTCATCCACTTCTGCAATGAGTGTAAGATTGTGCACTTTTGGTGGCAAAAGTTCGGCTTTTAGGCTCCAATGCACTTAAAGGAGATGCTAGCTCCTTCAAATACCTTCTTTGAAAATCCAAGAAACCTTGAGGGTTTGTTAAAGCCGTTCGCAGGGTTTATTTGTGGCAAAGACAAATGTACGTTCTTGCCGCCTTGTCAAATGAATTATGGTCACGGACCCTCATGGAACATATCTTATGGGACAATGACATTTAGTTAATTTTATTCAAGTGGTTGACATTGGTTATGGACAGGAGTCTTTTTGCGGTCACATCCTCCTTGGGAGATTTTGTGAATTCGTGCTCGCGCCTTTCACCTGAGCCAATGTTGCGAACTATTATAGGTTTATGATTATAGTTTTTCGCTAGTGGTGTGGGTTTACATTTCTCCAGTGATACCCTATAATATGATGTTTCTTTAAAAAAAAAAAGAAAAAGAAGTCTTTTGTTCGAATATGTGGTGGACTCAGGTTTCAATAGACAATCTGTGTTTCTTGCATATTGCTAAAGTGATGGCTATTTCGGACCTCAAAAGATTTGACTCCTTGATCTCACTATGAAAAAGCTGTTTACCTCAACTTAAAGTACTATTTTGTTTATTCGAATCACTCGCTGTATTCGTAAGCAATTTTGTCTCAGCGTTATATCTCCGTGTTGTACTACATACCAACAGACATAGATGCCGATCCGCGAATCGACAGCCTGATTTCGCAGCCATACTTTGTTAGACCGCCGACTGCAAAAATAATGTTTCCCATATAGACGAGGGTTCGCTCTTTTACCTCTCCATCTTTCACGAACATACGCTTCAACATGATTGAACAAGTAATTATTTGCTTCCAAATCATCCATTGCGTTTCGGAAATCACCGGGCTCTGCCTCATTGGTTATTTTCTTTTCGTGTTCCTTCTGACGCTTCCAGCTCAGCCTGAGTTTATCGCCATTAACCCTACAGCACTCTGTGCTAATCAACTCTACCCATTCCCCAACGAAGTTGCAACTACTGGAGCTGAAACAGAAGAAACTACCGGAAATCTGGACTCTAGCTACGTTTCTATTGAACTGGCTTCCTCTTTTGCTTCTTCTGCTTTTGCTGCTTCTTCTGCTTTTGATGCTCCTTCTGCTGCTGCTGTTTTTGCGACCACTGGCTTCACAATCACAAATATCAACCGCTTATTTACCATTTCTCTAGCTAGCCACGAAAGCTTCTCTGGTTTATCCGATGGTGACACTGATGCTTCTTCTGCAGTTTCTCTTGTTTCAGACTCCAAACTTGCCTCTGCTGGTATTTCTCAGGAAGCCGAAGTTGTGGAGACTGACCAAAAAACCAAAGTTGAAGATCAAAACTGTCAAAATGGTCTCGACTCCCATAACAATAGGAGATTGATGAACAAAGCTGTAAACATTGCTCTGCTGCCTATTGCCTACCCAGATGAATGTGGGTGGCAAGTCCAAGGTAGAAAGCGTAGAAGCTCTCGTGCAAGGAACGGGAAAAATGCAGATATAGGAATCCTGAGTAAAATGGCTACTTCTGAGAAGATCCTTCCCCTTATGCCAGAAAGCGCTGCTCCCAAATCCATGCTCTCCAATATTCCTTTCCTGATCTTGGCCAATATTGGTAAGGGCGACTATCAGAAGCCCTGCTCGAGAAGACAGTACGAGAAAGTTCCAGCTATTCGTACTCTTGAGTGCCCTCCTTTTAACAGAAACATTCTTTCTAGTGCCCCCAATTCTGTGGACTTCAAAATGGGCTTTCACAAAGTCTATTTTGAGAAACCGGCTTAGCATAGGACATTGCTCAAGACTCTGCTAAAGACTCTGCTCAAGATTCTGCCCAAGCCTCTAATCAAAACTCTGATAATGTCCCAGTCTTGAGCTCGAAAAAGATTGAGACTCTAGTTGAGTTGTCTAGTACTCCTGAACCTGATGTCTTTGACTCTGGATGGCAATTTCAAGGTAGAAAACGTAGAATCTGTCACATAAGAGCGACAAAAAACCACATTGTGAAAGCTTCAGAAATTGCCTTGAAGATACCTGTGGCCCAACCCATTTCTACCCGGAACCCTTTCCACGTATTGTCTGAAATAGGGGATGACAATTTCCAGAAACCTAGGTTAGGAGACAGAGGAAAGAGAATGTATCACCACCATCTTATTAAAATTTCTAAAGCAAGCGGGATATCAACTTCATTTATATATTCAAAGTGAATGAAGACTTTGTTAGACATAACACACCTTGGTGCTACAAGACTCGGCTATCAACTTGACAAGCAACTTCGTGAAAGTTTTGCTGAAGATGTCATTCCCGTCATTTCTGGCTGAAAAAGTCTCTCCGCTTGGTAAGTATGAAGGAATGCGTCCATTATCTTCCAATATCGTTTTATTGCGTGCAACAGAGGTGCATTTCGAGTCTTGCATTAATGCAGAGTAGATGATGATTGTTACTGTCGAACGAAGTCAAGGACACAAGACAAACTGTCTTGTTCTAAAAAATGACAATAGAACAAAACAAAACAAAACAAAATCTATACATATTTGAATCTATGTGTGTATTCATACTCAACTCTTGTATCACAACCTGACCGATAAGATTTTTTTTTAACAGAGATGCTGTCAAAGTAATGAAAAGTATCAACAAACATGCTTCCTAGATTTCTTGAGAATGTTTGCTCGTACCATCAATATTTCATTCAGAAGTAAGTTAAGAGGGGTTTTCTCACTTTTTTACGATGATCTAAGAAATTCAAACTGGGAAAGATTTCAATGGCTGACATGAACAATCAAACAATTCAAAATTTCGGCATAAAAAATATATACATGAGCTGGTCCCCAGATTCACAGAAGCGCCCAGTTATATGACGTAGTAGATAATTTTATATAGCTCACTTTTGAACAGAGTTCTGAGCAGTAAAAGATCATTATGTCTTGATTTGACACCATTGCCACAGGAGAAAGCTTGAGGCGACTCATCTAAAAATGATTGCGAAATTGCTCCTCAGTAAAACCTTTAGTTGTGCGACTAATAGACATGTACGGGTGTATTCGCAGTCACTTTGACTCGGGCACATCTCAATAATAGGTAATATATATGATAAGGATCGCCAGCATTTTTCCTCGTGACTCGCCTGTTGCAAAAGTAGTCAAAACAACAAAGAAATGTCGCTCCACTCCACACACCTTGATGGAATCTTGCCCCTCATTGCAAGAGGAAAAGTCAGAGACATCTACGAAGTCGATGCCCAAACGCTCTTGTTCGTAGCAACTGACAGAATTTCAGCCTATGATGTGATTATGTCGAATGGGATCCCTGCCAAGGGTAAGATTCTCACTAAACTCTCCGAGTTCTGGTTTGACTTTTTGTCCAGCGAAGTTCCAAATCATTTGTCCTTGCCTGCTGGCAGCACGGACCTTTTCGAGCACTTGCCCGCTGCTTTGTCTGAGCCCAAGTACAGAGAGCAATTGGAAGGCAGGGCTTTGCTCGTCAAAAAAATGAAGTTGATTCCTCTAGAAGTCATTGTACGTGGATACATTACTGGCTCTGCATGGAAGGAGTACAAAAAGTCGAAGACCGTACACGGATTGACCATTGATCAAGATAACTTGCAGGAGTCCCAAGAGTTTTCCAGGCCTATCTTCACGCCTTCTACCAAAGCCGAACAGGGTGAACATGATGAAAATATCAGTCCTGAACAGGCTGAGCAAATTGTGGGTAAAGAATTGTGTGACAAGGTGTCTGACATCGCTATCAAGTTGTACACTAAAGCTAAGGAGTTTGCGAAAGAAAGAGGCATCATCATTGCAGACACGAAGTTTGAGTTTGGCTTGGACGAGGATGATAACATCGTTTTGGTTGACGAGGTTTTGACGCCCGACTCGTCCCGTTTCTGGAGTGCATCCGCCTACAAGATCGGAGCCGGCCAGGACTCTTACGACAAGCAGTTCTTGCGTGACTGGTTGACATCAAACAACTTGAACGGTAAAGACGGTGTTGCTATGGATGAAACCATTGCCACGCAGACCAAACTCAAATACATCGAGGCTTACGAAGCTTTAACCAGCAGCAAATGGTCTGAGTAGAGCAAAGAGCCTAGACATTTTTCTCAGCCAATTTTTCTCATTCATTATTTAATCAAAATTGCAGCATTCCTCAGCTACGCTTCTGCTCCGACAACCTAATATCTGTAATTTTGTCTCATGTATTGTTCTTCGAATTCTGGCGTATTGCGCTTTTGTAGATTAATTCTCTCGAATTCGTCCGTGAGGCGCTTTCTTCCACTAGTCTCAGTTGGCCTGACAGGTAGAGACTCGACTTCCACGTTTCTGATTTGGAGCGGTGATCTGTGCTGTTGTGTCACATGATGCGAATTTGCGGCGTGTTGTTGGGCTCGGTATTGGAATTGATACTGATGTGGATTTTGAAGCTGGCCCGAATGTGCCTGGTACTGATGCTGATACATCGCTTTTGGAGACTCCTCAATAAACTCTCGTGGCCCTTTTGGCTTATTGGGCAGATGTGTTCTCAAGGGCAATTCAAACGACGTCGAGGAAGAATCCGACTTTTTCCTTCGCAACTCTCCCTCAGTGTCGCCAGAAGACATTTTCTTTCGTAGGATCTCAGATAATCGAGCTTGCACTTCTTGTTCAACCACATGCTTGAACTCTTTTTGATAATAGAGCCGCATCTCTTTACCTTCTTGATCCATCGCTTTTTTCCGCATCTCGAAATCGTCCCTCAATTCATTCTCCAACTCCTCCCTTTGCTTCTGAAGTTTCCTTTGTGACATAATAACATCTTCTTCTAATTGTTTTTTCTTAAGACTTAGTTGGCGGTCAATTTCTTCTTTTTGTATTTGAACTTTCCGCTCAAGAATATCGAGCGTGTTTTCTCTCTTTTCTAGATTCTTCAATGCGGCTTCTCTAGTTTCCAAGGACTTCACAGCAGCTTCTCTCATTTCTAGCGATTGTACTGCGGTTTCTCTGACCTCGAGGGTCTTCAAAGCAGACTCACGTTTTTTCAATTCGTTGCTCTTAATCACCAACTGTTTTTGAAAAGCATTGAGAGTGTCGGTGAGATTTTTGAGCTCCATTTCTTTCCGGAACATTCGCACAGATATAGAATTCAAAAGCTCGTAGCACGTGGGTCTCGACTCTGCATCGACAGTAATACTTTCATTAATGATATTCCTGAGATGCAAAGAATATACAGGTGAAATTTCGGGGATTTCGCCACTCCGAATTTTAGCTTGTAGCTGTAGATGTGTTTTCGCTTGGAAAGGTGGATGGAGGTTACATAGCTCGAACAAAACACAGCCCAAAGACCATATATCACACACTGGCGAGTATGGGTTGTCCATTAAAACCTCTGGGGACATATAGTAAGGAGTTCCCACGTACGTTTTCGCAAAATCGTTTTGGGAAGTAAGCATCTTAGCCAATCCAAAATCGCCGAGTTTGATGGTTTTTTTTGGTTCCATGATAAATATGTTTTCCGGCTTGATATCACGATGTATGATAACGGTTTCCGAATTAACCATGGGCTCATTCTCCTTCTTAGCCCCTGCAAACAAGTTTACTTTTTTGGCGTCGATGCCATAGTGGCATCGATGAAGTGCCAAAAGTGTCTGCACAAGCACCTCCCATATGAACTCTTCTGGGATACTTTCCTTATCCCGCTTGAATCTACCTATGATCTTGCCTAGATCTCCCCCATCGCAATACTCCTGGTAGATGTGTATTGCTTTCTTATCCTGGATGTGATCATGGCGGAGATATTTCACGATATGCGGATGATCAAGTTCTCTTAATATACGTAGTTCGGAGATTATATGATTTTTTTCTTGATTGTTCATGGAAGTGTATTCAATTTCTTTTCTTACAAGCACAACGCCTGTGTCTTTTTGCCGGACCTTCCTGACAGTACCGAAAGACCCTCGACCTATGACCTCGAGAGGCTCATACTCGTCCGCTATTGTAGACATCAATTATTATGAAGTAGCCCACAATACGTCTCACGATCAGCGAGGCCAGCTGAAATGTCTTATATTCCTCGCTTAGGTCTTGGGAGATTCAAGCGCTTGCTATGTAGGAGCAGTGTGATTTCCATACACCTCTTGCATATCATGGTAAGAATCCAGTGCGCTATGAATGTTTGTTATTAACCCGTATGCGGTAATTCTATTGGCGAGTGTGTATAGTTCGACGTGCAATGAGATGGCTCAAGCCAGTGCTTCACCTACAAAATTGATGTTTAGAGGTTAACTTTCATAAGGAATCAAGGTCAAAATAGCTTTGTCGTTTGCCTGAAACCGTGAATTTCTGAAAATGTGAATTTCGATTGCGCATCTCTTAGCTATCTATTAGCACCATCTTTGTCATGGACATGTGAATAGGGACAACCAGTCGAATATTTGCTTTCGACCCATTATCAGCTCGGAGTTGCAGTGAACATATGTGTGTTTACCCGTAATTGTTTGTCTAGCTAAATCTTCTCCTTCTAGGTCAGTCCAAGGAAATGACAAAAAATGATGACTCCGGCGTGATTCGAACACGCGCATCTTACGATAACAGAACTTGAGTCTGCCGCCTTAGACCGCTCGGCCACAGAGCCTTGGATGGTATTAAAATACTTTCCGTATTTTATTCGTAACTGGATCTTTCAGAGGTTATTAACTCTTACTTGTGGGAGAGGCCACGGGATAATAGAGCTGTCTAGGCGAGATAGGTCGCCTGACACGGGATAGGCCGTTGGCTCAGAGGATAAGACTGATAAGCTTATCCTAGTAATATTGATACCGGAAGCGTACGGTAGTAACGGAGAGTAACCTTTATTAAGGTGATCTACTCTTATGTAATAAGGCTTGCCCTTCTAACTAACAGGGTGTTCAATCACCTTCATATTCACTTCTCTCCGTCCGGCATATACGGCATGCCAGACGTCACGTGCACATTCTACCAACGTGCCACGTGACTAACAGACTAATCCTAGAGGATGGTAACATCCTCGGGAAAGTACTGTTACAGATGTAATTAAAATTTACAAGAAAACCTATCAAGCCTACTATGCAGTTTTGGGGATTTCTTCTAGTATTCATCATAAAACAAATTTGGATCTAAAAGTAACATCACAAGAGTGCGACCTGAGCCGTGGTTCCTTGCAGGACTTTGCTTTCATCTTTGCACAAACCAAATTCAAAACAACAGAGACGCCACAGACGATTTTCTTTGAAAAAAAATGCTTTCCTAAGACACAACTACAACAACTGCGAAACATTCAAATACTGGTGGCAAGAACTAAAATTGGCCAAGCCCATGAGCTTGAACTTAATGTTGGCCCTAGCCGACAACTCTTTGGAGAACTTAACAAAATTCAATCGGTTCGTCACCACGAGTTTCAAGTCTACACCAGAAGGCGTGGCGAGTCGCAGGAAGTGGGCTCCTTAAGTCCGCTACAACCATCTGAGTTCTTAAAGGGACTACTACAGGAGACATATCGTAGGAGTCGATGACGTAATATCCAACACGTAAACAGATACGGGCCATGAGGACTCTCCAGGCCGTGACTAACGGAAGGGGACGGGACGAGTTTCGACACTTGGTACGTAGCTGGGAACTGTTCAAAGGTTCTTTATATAGTTTTGCCCCTTTAATTAGATGAATCAACCAAAATATAAAAAGGCATCGACTGTCCTTTTCTTTTCTTTCTTCCCAAAACTAAATATTAGTGGCTTTTGATTGGCAATCTAAAGCTGAGGGTATTTAAAAACCACTATTTAGTCTAGAATTTGAATATTTGTACTTAAGATAGTGTAATTTGATTGTGTATTCACTCTTGTCTGATTGATTTATTTTCTTGAACTACAAAACAATTCTTTCAAAATGAATTCTTTTAAAGCAGTTTTGATGTGCAAATGATATGTGTTATTTCCGGAACTTAACTATGTGCTAGCCTTATTTTCTAAACATGCACTATAGAAAGCCGTAATGAAATCTCCATTAAAGCATATGGTTTAATATACAATCTATCCTCATCCAAAAGCAAAATATCACTTTTGCTTCAGACTTATTTCGTGGAGGAGATTACCGAGATGTTGGGCTTTGAATGAGAATGAGCTGTCAGTCCAAAAATGAGAGTAAAAGTCTTTGCCTGATGATGGTCATCAAGAGTCTTATTCCCACGGAAGATAATCCAGTAAATTTGATGTAGCTAGGAGAAAAAATTCGTTCACCGACCTTTAAAATTGGAATCAATTCTTTTCAAATCGATAATCGAGCCCGAAATTCGTATCCTTGAAGTATTCTGTTCTGGTTTATTTTACGTGTTTCAGTATCAACAAGTATCTTCAAGTAGCTCTTAATTATATGACCTTGAATTTGAGATTCTTGTAGTACTTCAATGTTCAAGCGCGAGATAACGAATGCCTATTCTTTCAGTTTTGCTTGAGAAAAACCAACAAATGATATGATCTTGCAAAAGATACATCAACTCTGTTTTGCAGGTAAAACCCAAAAGAATCATATTTCTCGAACCTCCATTTTTATCGTCTGATTTTGTTCAGCAATTGATTCCAAGCATGATTGGGCTCCATGAGCTGGAGGCAACAATTAATGAGTGACCCCTTTTGTAAAATGCCGTATCTCTCTTGCAGTGAAAGCGTGAAAATCAAAGACGCCTTCCCATACTGCATTATTTCTATACCACGTTGTTGAAGTCTTATACGCAATATGGATTCTGATCTAATAGTTCAAGTGCGAGAAGTCCAGTTTGGGTTATAGAATTTGAAACTGAACACGCTCAGTGTATTGTCAATGAGACTACATTTTCCCGCAAAACTTTTCTGAGACCTTTGGCCTCTTACGTACTGGGCTCACCCAAATTGCTCATTTTTCAATCCTCCACTTTTTTTGACTTAGCATATCAAAGGCTCTTAAAATCATCCCATCTATAATCAAAAGCTGGAGAGAGAATAAAAAACACCCCTTTTCGATTTTTAAACGCTCTTTGATGGCCTAATTGAAGGCGCATCGTAGAAGCTAAAAAATTGACAGATGTTGGAAATTGTGCAAAACTGAGTGTTTATATATTACAAAGAGCAAAAGCAAACGACTGCAACAAAAATGATCTTTGCTAGATTCAATTTTTTTTTTGTCTAGTCAATTTTCCTCATACCTTAAATTTTGAAGCTGGTCTTGAGGTATCAGAATAGGCGATGCTCATTCTGAAGAAAGGGGCTTAAAAACTTGACACTGTTTGAAAGAGAACTTGAGAAGGCTTTTAAGATTTTGAGCAGAATTTTGGCAGTGTAGAATATCAGTCATGAGTGTAGTCTTCAATGAACGGATGTGACTAGTTGAGACTCTGTGGGCGACATGTAAGTAAAAGTCTCCAATACACGCCATACAGAGCTGTATGTGATGGCTGCAGGGTCTCTCTAATTAAAGTACCATCTTTTGTAATGAAACATCTGGATGAACCAGAAGAAGGTGAAAATTAAATACTAAACCAGGCACGGCTGAGAAAACTGCGGCTCAACCCCGGAATCGGAGCTGCATACAGTATTCAGATCCGTATATCCGGTCCTCACCAAACAGCGAAAAGGGCATCTGGAATACCTTAGTCGTACATTGACAAACATATTTTGATTCTCTTTGATCTAATGTCCAAGCTCAGAAGCTCATCCTGTGCTGTCATCGGTTATCAAATTAGAGCCCAAAACTTCTCTTCCGCCTAGCTCTACATACTTGTGGAAGTGCCATGAACGCTTACGAGGGTATTTAAATTAGCAGAACAGCCAGAAAATAATGAAAGTGTTTCAGTGAAAAATCTTGCTGTTCATGATTGACTGGAATCATCACTCTCCTAGTTTCTGAGACCGTGGCAAATATACTAGGAGTGTCTAACGAAGCCTCGACTCGTGGAATAGGCTATGTTGACCGTTTCATATAGAATACCGCAGCAGGTATACCGCGTTGAAACGAACATGGAGAGTAAAAAGGGGAAATTCGGACACGTCGCGAACATGGGGCGGTGGTTGCATATAGGACACAACAAACATGCAAATATGCAAATATGACGTCACTTCAATGTGAGACAACAGGAAGAAGCGGCACTGAGGGATCTTCCAGTTTGCGTGTACCTCAAAAGCTTGTAATGTTGAGCTTTTCAGGAGAAGGCAATTTGAAAAAAAGAAAAAAAAAAAAAATGCCTGGACACCACTGTGTCGATAAACAAAAAGCAATCACTATATGCCGGAGAAGTCTGGAATTCATGTGCGACGGGCAAGTTCAGAGAGGCGCGAACCAACCTCCTGCCGGCTGCCCAATTAGGCAGGAGGTCCCAGCCTTCCAAACCCATCAAGAAATTATAGGCATGTCCTCCCATCAAAATCCTCAGGCCTTCAGAAAAGTCTCACCCCAGTCCTTCATTCTCACGATATTGTCGTCTACTTTTTAGCTATAGTCATTCCTTACACCACTGCAACAATCCAGATCGCGTTTCTTTAGCGTTTTCCCCTTCTCATCTAACAAGTCATATCGTTATAATTCATTGCACGGTTCAGTCATCTGGAATCAGCGAATCATTCCAATCTACAACTTGGCATACAACTCACCCCAGACCAGATCGAACAGAAATAACCCAAATTAAGACAAAGCATTCATATAAAATCAAGACTTTCAAACATACTCACCCACCAAACACAGATCAGGTATTTACAATGTTTTCGGAGTCATTGTTAGAGTTCGAGGAGTCCCTTGCAGAAATGTCCGTATCGTCCAACTCCATCATGTTGAATAACTTGGATCTCAAGGCAGATCTCAACAGATTCTCCGTCGCCTCGTCTCCAGATCGAGCAGTGTCCGAGACTACCATTGCTGAAATATTCGCTCAGTATGACTATAGCTCAGATGAGGTTACGTTGTGCACCGACTGCCGGTCAAAACTATCCGAAAGCAAATCTTCGTGTTGTAGTGCCTACATCGATACTGTATCTAGCCTTACGTCCAGCGTGGAGCTGGACTATTGGCGCTCATTTGTTACCAACCCATACAAGACGCTTTTGGCAGTTCCAAACTACTCAAAAGTTGCCTTTTTTCAGAAGGGCGTACCCTTCCAGCTTCGCCCGCTAGTGTGGCAAAAGTTGATCTTGGTCAATCAGAAGAACCTCACGGGAATTCCAGATGAGGCAAAGGTACTCTTTAAGAACTTCCAACACTCGTACGACCGTGACATTTCCAGCCAGATCAAGAAGGACTTGGCACGTACATTCCCTAACATGCGCTTTTTCCAGGAAAAAGACACTGTTGATTCTTTGCTCACCATTTTGAATGTATATGCCAACTACGATTTGGATCTTGGATACTGCCAAGGTCTACTATTTCTTGTCGGAACGCTATTCTATCTGCTTCGGGACCGCGAAGCCACGTTTCACTCATGGTGCAAAATCATGGAATGCGAGCCAGAGTTGCGCTCGATCTTCGTTCCTACTACAATGGCCAGCACTTTGGACAAATGGTATTTCGAATTCATGGTGATGTTGTCTTCTGTAGATGCAGAGCTCGCTAATCACCTCAAATTGTTTTGTGACTGCAAAGTCTTCTTGTACCAGTGGTGGCTATCAGGTACTTTGATCCACGCCCCGGACTTCACGGTGAACAATAGGATTGTGGACTTTTGCCTCGTGGAAGGATGGAAAGTGGGTATCTTCAAGATCTCGATGGGCCTCCTCCTTTGCAACCGCCCCATCCTAATGTCATTTGGCCACGGGGACGAAGAAGTGGTGTACCAGCACTTGTTGAACGAGTCCAAGTGGGGACACATCATAAACAATTCTACTGCATTCTTCGGCGACATGCTTTTGTCGATCGACGAGTCATTGTTCATGGAGTCTGTATACGATACAGTCCCGCAGGTGGTGACACCAAAGAAGAAGAGCCCTCATAAGAGAAATGGGTCTTCTGTCTTGGGAATGTTGAAGAACTTGGCCGTTTCGTCCAGCTCTTCAGATGGAGAAGGTGCCCTGAACACCACATCACATTCACTCAGCACAGACAGCTTTGTGCCAAATGAGAGCAGGTCGCAAATGTCTTTGTTTTCCTCGCCCAAGGACACAGAGTCCATATACTCGAATGCGACGAGTTTGTCATGGGATAGGCTGATGAAGCACGGAGGCAGGTCGACGTCTTTCAGTGACAGCGGTTCCATCAAAGCCACGATGGAGGACCTCACTTTGGAGAACCAGGAGCTTAAGCTGTTGTTGAGGCGAGCCTACGCCCACCTTGACAACGACGAGCTCAAACGCGACATTGGCAGCGTTATCTCTATGTGAACCGGCAAGGCGGTTTAAAAGACCGGGTTACGAAGTTTTTGAGTTCCGAATTCACGTTGGGAGCTATTAGGCTCCAAGGTGCCCAGGAAGCTATTAGGCTCCCAATCTAAGTGCCCTGGAAGGTGGTGAACACCGATGTCCCTGAGGAGACAACGGACACAGACACCGCAGCTCAAATAAAGCGGCAAAATACTCTTAGTTTACTTTTCAAATTCCCCAGGTCTTCATCGCTTCTTGCGCAGTTCTCCTTGTTTATGCTTTTAGTATCTCGTCTATTGTCTCGCAGCCTCTATTGTTTCGCAGCCTCGCGGCCCATGTATAGAATCCACGGCCCGCGCTCCACGTCAGTTGCCTCTGGTCGTGTACTGCCGGGTAACCCGCACCACCACCGAAGCACACTAAATTTTTTGAGCGTACTACGGGTCCATAGTCATACAACATCCCGTGGTTTTTGCCTAAACTTGCATAAATTCGTATGTTGACAGCCGTCCGTGCACATTTGGGTCCCTGATTACACAAGCCTGCGTCAATTAATAGGGCAGGTCTTCTTGCATGCTCTCGTCCGCCGTTCTCCCAGGCGTGCAACTTTGCTCCAGGTAGAGCCCAAGAGAGATCATATATAGAATACGCAAATTGCACCACAACGCCAGCTGCTGTTCTCAATCCCAGTGCCCGCACCCACATCCAGGCTCCCGGCAATGGGTGTGTTCTTTTGTCGAAAAATCGTGGCATTACCCGCCGAACCCTGCCTGCGCACGCCCTCACAGATATACTAACAACAGATCACCAAAACGACGCCAGACTACTGACTAGATCTGTCGTCGAGAACTCGCACCAAGCTCCACAAAAAGCACATCAACAGTGACTTCGCAAAAGGCCGCCAGCCCCTCGGGCCCACTCCCCACGACCAACGAAAAAGACACCCTTGACCAGCTTTTGCAGGAGAAGCCGTTGAACCCGCTCAGCATCCTCGTCCACGAGCCCAGCATCAACGAAAGCTCGCAGTACGTGTCGATCGTCCTCAACCAGCTCTCCATCCTTTTGGCCACCGCTTCTGCCGCCACCTGGAAATCCCACCACGACCAGATCAGGTACATTCTCTCCAACGAGCGCAAGCACCACATTGTACACTCGTACTTCTACAGCAAGCTCGTTGCCGTTGTCAAGGATACGCCTCACACCGCGTCGCTCTCGCCCCCCGAACAGATCTTCAAAGCGGAGCTTGAATACCTCGCCAAGGACTGCACGTTCATCGAGTTCTTGATCCCCGAGCTCAGTTCCATTCTCGGAAACAACGCCACAGAGCAGATCTTCTACTTCATTGAGCGTTTTTCGATCGATCCGGTCTTACTGTTCACATTTGTTCTGCGTATAGCTGACCCCGAATCGCCCGCTGTAAAGCACTTCTTCGAAGAGGCCTCCTCCAAAGTCCCTGCTCTTGTCATCGAAAGAAGCACCACTTCAGACAGATCCTGGTGCCACGTTCTTCTCGACTGTATCTTGAGATCGCCCACCTACCCATTTCTCCACAAACTTTCTACCATCGGCCAGTTCAACGCGTTTGACCTGACCATCCCCCCCGTTCAAGCCTTCTTCCGCAGCATTCTTAAGATGACTTTCAAAGAGCTTTTAATAGAGATCGGGCCTGAGAATTTGTTGCCCGAAAAACTTCTCCCTTCGTTGCTCCAAATCAAACCAGAAGATGCAGACGAAAGCATTGCATTGGTATTAGCAGAAGTTCTTATCCCTGGCTCGCAGGGTCTCACCAATACTAATGGTGGGATCACACCTCTAACCTTTGTGAATAACTTGCCGGAAGCCAATGCAAAAGGAGCCCAATTGCAAGCATGTTTGAAGAACATCGAGCAGAATAAAAACTTCACTTTGAATTGGTTTGCGATCTTCTCCAAAGTGCAAGAACTTTTGTTCGATGCATCCAAGCGCAACAGCCAACCTTCTGTTGCCAGTATCACACAGCTCTTTTCTGCGCTTGACTTCAAGCAAGGTCTTATCGATATCGTGTTGAGCTATGAGTGGTGGTTTGACAAAACACTCTTGTTCATGTTGCAGTCAATGTACACAAAGCCTGGTGCATTTGATATTATGAACTCAAAGAATCTCACTCTTTGTTACGAAGGGGAAGTCAGCAGCGAGCATGAACTTTTGAAGTTTGTCAACATTGCCAAGCTTGAAGTGCAAGTGATGTCGAAAATCAACACTCAATCCACACATCAAAACAAGCAACAATCTGAGGGTGATCGAAAGCTTGAGACTTGGCTCACACAGTTTTTTGATTTGCATTGTCGGTCAGAGCCCCATCACGTCATTGCTGGGGCTTTGGCAATTCCTGACAAAGACAGCTACATTCTTGACCGCATCGATCGGTTATTCGCCTTTATGATGGACAGACCATGGACTGATGAAAATGTCGCTCAATTGGGTAAAGTCATCAATAAGTTCAAAGAGTTGGATATCCAATTGGCAATTCTGAAGCTTATTGAATTTTATACCTCGCGAGTCTCTCCAGAGTCTCTTACAAAGGTGGTGCAGACTGCTACTAGCTTTGAATTATTCGACGAGTTGACAAGCAAGGCAAAGCTCATTAGTTACAGCTTGTATTTGGCTTTTGTCGTGGAGGCATCGACATGCATACCCGATACATCAAGTTATGCTGAAGGCATGAAACATGTCATCGAAAATGATGTGAGGGACCCGAAACTGAAGAATGCTGTTTATCAAAGCTTACTTGAAATATTGGAGTCAAGAGCTGCTCAAGATTTCGAGGCCGGGCAGCAACAGCATCAGCAACAGCAGCAAGGTGCACCACCATCAAGTCTTTCAAGACCATTGAAAGTCAGTGTTGTGTACTTATTGTTGGATGCTTTGAAGGGATCGCAGGGACTTGTTGACCCTGAACGTCTCAAAAACTTGCAGTTGTCTTTGTTGACTACTTATCCTCGTCTCATCAATTTTGGAATCGGACACGATAAGGCGATCATGAAGAACGAAGAAATGTTTTCAAACTTTTTTCCTCCGCAAGTTGAACAAGAGATGAAGTCATGTTACTCAAAGATGTACAGCAAGGACATGGACATCAAGGAGATCGTTGAAATGCTTGGTAGGATGAAAAACAGCGATGTTCCTCACGAACAGGATGTATTCTCTTGCATGATCCACTCATTGATTGACGAATACAGGTTTTTTTCGGAGTACCCATTAACGGCGTTGGCATCAACCTCGCTTCTTTTTGGCGCACTTCTTCAAAAAGACTTAATCCAAGGGACCACTCTTACTGTTGCGCTAAATTTCATTTGGGAGTCATGTAACCAACCGCAAGACTCTCACATGTTCAAGTTTGCTGTCCAATCCTTGTATAACTTCAAGTCGAGGTTGCATGAGTATCCCATGTACTGCAAACATTTGCTTAAATGTCAGTCTCTTTCAGCTCATGCCAAGATGTACCAGATAGTGAAAGATGCTTCTAATGGTATCCCTTGTCCAGACTCGAATGCTCCGCAACAGGTATCCGTTTCAGACAATCAGGTATCTAAATCAGAAGGAGTTGCGGTGAATTATAACTCTATCTCAGCTGTTAAAAGGACAATTGGCTTTGAAGCTCAAGAAGATCCAGCAGAAGCGATATCTGATCGCTTGTTGTTTTTTGTGAACAACATGACTTCAGACAACATGTTGACTAAGTTGGCTGATATCAAAGGGTTGTTTGCCGAAAAGTATTTTTCATGGTTTGCTAATTATTTGGTGACGGAAAGAGCCAGGATTGAGCCAAATAATCACACATTGTACACAAGTTTGGTTTTTGCTCTAAACAATCCAATTTTTTACGAGTACGTGTTGAACATCACCCTCTTTGAAGTCGGAAAACTACTCAGAAACTTCAAAGACACTTCTTCAGAGAGACAGCACCTAAAGAACCTTGGCGCTTGGCTCGGCAAAATAACTTTGGCAAACGATAGGCCTTTGAAGAGAGATCAGGTTGCCCTTAAATATTTGCTTGTGGAGTCTTTTGATTTCAAAACACTTCATATCGTTATTCCTTTCGTGTGCAAAATCTTAGAGCAGGCCAGTTACTCCCGTGTCTTCAGATGTCCTAATCCTTGGGTCTTAGGCGTGATTAAGGTTCTTGTTGAACTTTATGAGTGTGCGGACTTAAAACTCAATCTTAAATTTGAGATCGAAGTGTTATTAAATGCTTTTGACACGAAAGTGAAGGATATCGAAGCTTCGACATTGATAAGAACACATAATCCTAAACCTGAAGCACTAGCTGCGATGTTTGGTACGAGAACAGATGTTGGTGGTATGATTGATCTAGCTGCATTATCGATTGAGGGTCCTAATCAAAGTTTGCAGATGCAGCAGCATTTGCAGCAACAGGCTGCAATGATGCAGCAACAACAGCAACAGCAGCAACAGCAACATTTGTCTCAATTGCAACATCTTCCGCAGATCAGGCAGATGGATGATCATGTACCTCAAACTTCTGTCGCCAATCAGTTGGATGCCTCTTTTAGCAACTTGGTGGGAAACACAATCTTCACTCAAAACCCCAACTTGAGAAGGGCATTCCAGGTATCTCTAGCATGCGCTGTTCGTGAATGTGCTGTCCCGATTTTAAGTAGAGTGTCTGAGGCTGTTTTGTCAACCACCGAAGCGTTGGTCAGGAAAGACTTTGCTACTGAAGCTGATTCGGCCAAGTTTAGAAAGAGCTACCAAATCATGGCTCAACAATTAGCACACAGCATGGTTGTGTGCAGTGGCCGCAAAATCTTGAGTGAAGCTATTGAAGCTACCATGGTGCAGTTGCTTTCGAATCAAATCAATGCGAATGAGTTACCTTTACTCGAATTGAACTCGGCAATTCAAAGCAATGTTCACCTTTGCGTTGAAATTGTGGAAAACTTGGCTGCTACGAACATTAGTGAATTGATTGAAGAGCGTATGCATCAGCAAGTCTTGGTTCGTGAAAGGCATACTAAGGGCGAGCCATTCCGTGATGAAGGTGCATCCACTTACGCACTTCAATTGCCACCACCTCTTGGATTGAAGCCAGACGGCCTTCATGACACGCAGTTGAATATTTACACTGGGTTTGGCACGAACTCTTTCATTATCCGCGCTGACCAAGCCCAAGGTGGGCAACAATTACATCCAATTTCAAATGTGAAAGCAAGTCCTTTGAATCAAAATGTCCAAGCAATCCCGCAACAAATTCCACAGCGTTCACAACAACCTCCATTTCAGTCCGCTTCTAAGGAACATGACACGGAACACCATGAGATTTCGCATGATTTCCAACTCCGGTCTCAAGATTCTCTTCGTGGAAACAACATTGACTCTCAGTTGACTCCACAGCAAGTTTCGGCGACTATCTTGCAGGAAGATTCTTCTGCAGACCAGCTCTTCAGTTTCATAACTCAATTGGCTGATAAGGCCATCCAGACACTTGCAGGAATCAAGGAGACGTCATTGCATGAATTGCCTGCTGATCATCCCATTTTGCAATCTCTCTCGCAAGCATTGGCACTTTGCCAGAGCAACGCTGTGAAGTACCCGGAATTGTTGTTGAAGGTGGCTCAATATGCTGTCAATTGTTTGTTCACCCAAGTTCATGAGAACCCAATGAGCAATGAGATTTATGTGGTGATTCTTGACAAATTGTGCGAGTGCTCACCATCTACAGCAAAGGATGTGACTTGGTGGATGGTTCATTCCCTGGATCAAAGAAAGTTCAACATGCCGGTGATTTTTTCGCTATTGAAGGTACAACTCGTCACCCCGCTTAAGCTTGACAGCTCCATAGGAAAACTCATTGCCGAGAGCAACAGTGCTGTATTAGTCAAATTTGCCTCAAGTTTGCTTTTAAACGTGTTTAGCTCTGAAGGTACAAGGCCAATTGCTTTGCGCTCTGAATTTGCATGCACATTAGATGCCTTGTTGAACTACGATCCCGAAGACACAGAAGAACATCAAAGAGCTTTGGCAATGCGTAACGACTTATTCAAGTTGTTGAATGAATCAAACATTCCGTTATCCTCTTCTACCGAAAATAAGGAAGGGGATGGATTTGTTCAAATGGGTTACATTTTTGTTGAATGGGTTAAATTGGTTGGCCACAATGAAAACAGCTTGGCTTTACAAAATGCGTTTGTTGACAGGTTGTTTCATTGCGGGGTTTTGAATGAGCCCGAAAAATTTCAGACTTTCTTCAGAGCGGCCACCGAAATTAGTACGACGGCATTCGTCACAGAGCACGAAATGCGGAGTCGTACTCAAAGGGAAGTCTTGTTGTCTGTCGATTGCTTGGCACTTTTGATATCAAGAATACTTCTTAGATTCAGCAAATCGCACACGGAGGACGCCACTGCCTACATGAAAATCATTTTTGATATAATTGCACTCGTGCTTGTCAATGAACACGAGGGATCGAAGTCCACGTGGAACGAGAGGGCGTACTTTAAGTTGTTCTCGTCACTCATGTGTACTTGGAGCGAGGCATCGGTTCTCGATGCCGATGCTACAAGTCATTTGGACCTTTCGTTTTATTCTTCGCTTGGGGATGTGCTCGACTCTGTCCAACCGCTAATCTACCCGGGATTTACCTTCGCGTGGATATCCTTGATCGCACACAGAATGTTTTTGCCCAAGTTGCTAGAATTGCCTGAGAAGAATGGTTACAGCGTTGTAGTCAAGCTTTTGACGTCTCTTTTGAAGTTTCAGAACGTGTACTCCAAAGACAAATTTGTGCAGCATGACGTTCTTCATGTGATTTTCAAAGCGATTAACAGAGTGTTCACAGCGTTGGCCCACGATGAACCTGAGTTTCTTATTGAATGTCACTATCAGTTGATAACTGCGGTTCCATCTGTTTACATCCAAGTGAAAAACATCATCTTGTCAGCAATTCCAAAGACTATTTCTGCTGAAAGCCCCTTTTCAAGAACTTTGAACTGCAATGACTTGCCGGGTTGCAGCGATGCTCCGGGAGTACAATATGCACCTATTACCGATTTGAGCAAGGCCGGATTGAAGAAGCCAGTTGAGAATTTCATTCGTATTCCAGCTTCAGCTTTGTTGCGCACGATCTACGGGGGCCTCAAGTTAAACTACCCAAAGGAGGTTTCGAGCTTCGGATTTGACTCCGTGAATTTCAACACAAGACTTGTCAATGCATTAGCTTTGCATGTTGTCATCTCTGCCGTTGAAGATAAACTGCCACGAGACAATTCTTGCTTCAATTCGAAGTCGTCACACACCTCATTGCTCGTTGACCTTATGAATCACGGCTGCACAGAGTTCAGATACCACCTCATGGATGCAATCGCTAACCAGCTCCGTTCGCCCAACTGCCATACCCAGTGGTTCATAAGCTTTGTTCTTCACATTTTCTCGGATGAAGCTTCATGGAGCTCGGGAGAGATCCGCGAGGAGATGGATGAAATTGTGGCCAGAGTGCTCCTAGAGAGGCACCTTGTCAATAAGCCTTATCCATGGGGCCTTTCAATGGTCTTGACTGAGTTGGTCAGCAATGAGAAGTATGATTTTTTCAGCCGGCTGTTCCACAAGAATACGACGCCAGAGTTGCGGGGAGTTTTTGAGGCCTTGGCGAAGACTGTGCGCTAAACAAGCCGCAAGAGTTTAGAGAGATCGCGCTGCCCCAGGCCGCCTTCTACGCCCACCATACTACTCGGTGGTCAGGGTACAAGGGAAGCGGCATGGTTGATCAGTGGAAGAATACGAGCAAGCGTACATCAATGAGAGCTAAGTGACGTGCCTCGAGGCGGCGCAATCATGACTTCTATTCGGTAAAAGCACCAAGCGCAACTTAAAATAGCATTCGACATGCCTGTATATAACCACATCTAACTTTGTAAGACGTGCGCCCCAAAAGGTAGAGTGGCTTGGAGCCCTCATTTGCAGAGCCCTTAGTTCAGTTTCTTTTGGGAAAATATCGGGATCCATAAGACCAGCTTCTAAACCTGCACACCAACACCTAGGTCAGTGAACACTCGACCGAAAACGCCTCCGAAAAACACACGTGCACCAGTCAGAGCCTCGTGTCAAAACAGCCATGTCCAGAGTCAAGAGAATCGCCAAAGAGCTCGAGGAGTGCCGCCAAGATACCAAGTCTGGGGTGTCGCTTGATTTGGTCAACGAATCCGACTTGACCCATTTGACTGGGTATTTCAATGGGCCACCTGGAACACCCTACGAAAAAGGCGTGTTCAAAGTCGACATCAACATCCCCAACGAATACCCGTTCAAGCCGCCTGTGATGAGATTCTTGACCAAGATCTACCACCCGAACATTTCGTCGGTCACGGGAGCAATTTGCTTGGATATCTTGAAGGACGCGTGGACCCCGATCTTGACGCTCAAGTCGTCGTTGATTTCTTTGCAATCGTTGTTGCAGTCGCCCGAGCCCAACGACCCGCAGGATGCCGAAGTGGCCAAGCACTATATCAGCAACAAGGCTGGTTTCGAGGATACAGCCGCATACTGGACCAAAGTGTATGCGTGTGACGAAAGCCAAGGAGGCGTGGCTGCTTTGAGCGACTGTGCGTTGTACGGAATCGACGATGCCATTGTCAGTCAGTTTGAGAATATGGGCTTTGCAAGAAACACTACCATTGACGTGTTGCGCCGGATGGGGATCAAGTCGTTCAGCGGCATGAACGACAAGACCGAGGCCGAGAACAAGGTTTTAGAAGAGTTGTTGCGTGAGACCGGGAACTAGTGGAGTCGGCAGAAGGCTGACGACGGCATGTTTATATATAGCAGCGGGGGCTCGAGTCATGTTTGTGTGGCCGCGTATCGCATATTCTAGTACAAATGCTTGACACCTACGAATTGGATGATTTTTCTGTAGATTTACTCTGTGACAGAGGTGGGGGATTGGGAGGTGTCTTTAGTATGAGGACGTGCGACATGGTCAGTCTGCTTGGTAAGATGGGAGCTGGGAATTAAACAATATGGGTGGGCAGAATTCAGAAGTGTGGAAGTGCTGGCGTTTTTTTTTTTTGTTTTTTGGAGTTGCTTTACAGAGCGCCCGTCTGGAGCTTTGTTTGTTGGTGTCTACAAGTCTGGTGCTTTCCTGCTCTTCGGCCGTGGAACAAGCCGGAGATATGGAAAAGATTCCGGTGAGTATGACAGCGAGTTCGCCGATCTGAATCTAGAACCGCAGCCTCAACTTGGAAACCGCCAGTCTTTTTTGAGTCCTCTGCAGTACTGTTTTAGGCCAGGGGTTTCATTTTTACAGTAGCGGATGTGGAGCCCGGGTTTACGGGCCTTGATGCGTGGGCCTTCTGGAACTCTTGTTGGGCGCCTGGATGAACTGTCCATCTTCAGATCCTTGTACCTGAAAAAATGACGTGCATAGTTCCAGGCTGGGATCTACATTTTTGAGCGGCAACGTGATTTGCAATCTTGTTGTAGACTGGTGGACATATGTGCCCAAGCTGGACCTGCGATGAATACGATCTGCAAAATAAGGGACTGGCCACCAAAGAGCATTCGCATGTTCCGTATGAGCGCTAGAGCACAAAACATTTCATATAAAGAAGAGCGTTATGTGAATCTACAATACACACGAAAACCCCAGGGCTCAAACTGCAACAGACACATGTGAGCAATAAGCCGAGAAGAACTCGGACAAGACGCATTCTCACAGCACGCGAACACACCGCAGTCTCAATCAAGTACTCGAGCCATTAGCACACCGACATAATTAGCACTGCAGTAATGAAGGAGCAACAACTCAAGCACCGACAATCAACAGTTTTGACAAACACTCATGATCGATAATTTACAATGAACATTTCTATGACAAACATCGCTCACAATGAATTTCACAATAAGCATCTTTACAATAGTTCTCTTTACAATAGACATGTTTACAAAAGACATCTTTGCAATTAATCCTCAACAATAAACATTTTTACAATGACCATCTTGGTGATTTACTCTTTTAGAAAAACATATTTGTCTCTACAATAAACATCTTTGTAATACACACCGTTGCAATTGATGCCTCTCCAATGACCATCTTTATAATAATCATCTACTACAATAAACATGTTAAGAATACCATCTTTATAATAATCATCTACTACAATAAACATGTTAAGAATACCATCTTTTAATATGCCTTTCCAATTGATTCTCAACAACAAAGATTTCTCCATTGAAAATCTTGGTAGTTGACATTTGAGTCACTGATTCCACAATAATCTCTGCAATTGATGCCTCTACAATAAATTCAAAAAAAAACCTCCATATGATACACATCTTTGCATTTGATTCTCAACAATAAACATTTTCCATTAGAAATTTTGGTAGTTGATAATTTTGTAATTGATCCTCAACGACATATATTTCTACAAAGAACATCTATTTCATAAACCACTATGCAATTGATGCGTCCACAATGAATTTTTTAAAAAAAACATCTCTATAATCACATTTCTGTAATTGATCCTCAACGATAAATATTCCTACAATGAACATCTATTTCATAAACCTCTTGGCAATTGACGCCCGTACAATGAACATCTGTAGAATAAACATCTTTACAATACACATCTTTGCAATTGATGCCTCTACAATAATCATCGCACTAGACACCTCTTCAAGAATCATCTCTACAACAAACACCTTATTGGCACACGAAGCACACCAAAGAGCACACATATTCCATATAGCCAGCACTTCAGCAAGCTAATAGAACAACCACACCGGCAACCACACCAGTCTTTTCCCGGTATCCAGGCCTCAAACCTCGATCGACAAACTCCCCCCAACAATACCAGCACCCTCCTACATCGTGCCTGCACACAGGCGCGCGCCCGCGCGCCTCCAGACCTCCGGCTCCATGGTCAACTTTTGCAGATCTCAGAGCCACGCCAAAACCCTACGATTAGCTCCTCTTCCCACGCCCCACGCCAATGCTCCAAGCCACAAAGCCTCCCGCAGAGCCCGCGGCCACCAAGCCCGAACCCCCCAAGCCCGAGCCCGTTAAGTCCGTGGCCCCTGCCGAAGCCGTGCCGCAGCCCGACTTGTCCTCCGAGCAGATCGGCTGGATGTTCCTCAAGAAGTACTACGGATTCTACACCGCGGACATACGCAAGCTCTATGCCTTTTACGACTCTGCGGCCGCGCTTCTGCACGACGTGTTCCCTGGAAACGGGCGCAAAACCGTGCACGTGGCCCGCGGCTCCGACGCCGTGCGCTCGTTTTTCGACGGCCAGGCCGCCCAGGCCTCTGCCGCGGACAAAAACAAGATTGTCGTGGAGAGCGCCACGTTCCAGGCCTCGGTGGCCGGCGCCATTTTGATTGTGGTGGCCGGCGGATGGAAGCGCGGCGTGTCGCCCTTTTGGCCGTTCGTCCAGACGTTTGTCTTGCGCGAAAAGAGCAAGACCGTGTACGACGTTGCGAACGACGTGTTGACGTTTGTGGACTTGGCGGGCGAGCCTGCCGAGGCCGCCGCGGCTGTTGCCGAGCGCGTGGCGGAGCCTTCGGCGAAACCCGTCCAGGCGTCCGAGCCTCAGACGGCCGACCAGAACGGCTCTTCCGAGCCCGCTGCCTGCACTGCGCTGCTGCAGAAGGAGGCCGTCTTGGAGACCCGGAGCGAGGAGCCTGTGCCCGAAACGACCGAGGAGTCTTCACCAGAGACAAGCAAGGAGCCTGCTCCAGAGGCAAAGGAGAAGGCTGCTCCAGAGACAAAGGAGAAGTCGGCTCCAGAGACAAAAGAGCAGCCGGCTTCTCCCGAGGATGCGTCCTCCAGTGCAGCCGAAACTGCCGCGTCCGCAGAGACCGTGAAGCCTGCGGACCAGGAAAAGCCAGACCAGAAACAGACGGACCAGGAAAAGCCAGGCCAGGAAAAGACGGACCTGGAAAAGCCAGGCCAGGAAAAGACGGACCAGGAAAAGCCAGACCAGGAACAATCCGCGGAGCCCGAAAAGCCCTCGGTCCCACCACAGAAGCCCACGTGGGCGAACTTGGCGGCCATCGGCCCCAAGACCAACGCCAAAACCGCAGCCGTCGCATCGCCCGCCGCCATCAAGATCCCTCCCCCACCGGTCCCCGCGTTTGCTGCCAAAAAGGCTGCCTCGCCAAGCCAGGCGCAAGGCCCGTCGCCGGTGAACGGCAAGTACAAGAAGGAGGAGTGGTACCCCATTTTCATCCGCAACGTCGACGTGGACGAGGACGAGTTGAAGGCCGCGTTGGTGGAGAACTTTGGCGAAATGAAGTACTTCAAGAAGACACAAAAAACCGCGTTGTGCGACTTCAGGCGCAAGGAGGACCAGCAGAAGGCGTTGGAGCAGAAGGAGATGGTGATCAAGTCCAACGTCATCTCGTTGGAGGTCAGGGTGCACAAGGCTTACAACGGCAAACCCGACCCGAAGAAGGACAAAAAACACTTGAAGAAGATCCCGTTCAAAAAGAACTAAGCAGACCCTCATTTCAGCATACGTATTCGGCCGGTGCGTGGGCGTCTGGACGACTGGCCGAGCAGTCCATGACGGGCCTTGTAGCGGTACTCACCACGGCAGAGTCGACAAAAGAGGAGCCAAGCATATCTCATACAAGTCCCTGGAGGAGGGATCCACACACACAACACTCTTTTGCCGCCGCTTCCAGTGCATGCAGCATGAATACACTAATAACTTATTACATTGTAGTCTGGTATGAGACATACCCAGTGCACGTAAACCTGAGCATGCCCACAATACATCTACATGGCCTTGTTTGCTGGGACGCCAAATGAACACATACTGGCACAGGCAAACTCCTGCAAGTTGTATGTGCTTTGCACCTCTCTGTGGTGCTGCCCGTATTTCATTTTCGATTGCCGCGCCTTGGGCTGACTTTTCTCAAGAGCCTCACTTTTTCGGGCTTGTATGGAGTTCTCAGTCTTCGTGCACTTAACACCGCTAAAAATTTCAGCCTCTGACCTCGACCACAGCACCCACTAATGTTCACCAACGTCACAGGAAGGTTGCCTGCGCTCCGTCAGTGCACACCCAGAAACGCATTTGTGCGTTTCATTTCTCAAAAAAAAGAGGCGGACCCCTTTTCCGAGCTCAAAGACACGGCTGCTAGTGCTCCCAAAAATGCTTCCACCATCTTCAATTTCGACGCGTTGATCGCCAACTCGCCGGATCTCAGAGACACACAGAGGTCTCTGGGCAAATACGATGAATATGCTTTCGGAAACAGCGTCAAAGACCCCCGTGAGGCCGCCAAGGCCATCAACATTTCTGGCCCATCTGCGGGGCGTACTGTGGATGTGACCTTCCAAAACGTCGGGACTGCTCTCCGGGGCGTTCAGTCCATTCTCAGGCAAAACGATATCCGTTCCCAATGGCACAATCAGAAGCGTTACATTCGCCCGGCCAAATTCCGCAAGATGAAGAAGAGTCTTTGGTGGAAGAAGCACTTTGCGCTGGGCTTCTCTGACTTGATGTCTCAAATCACCGATGCAAAGAGAAGAGGATACTAGATGACGGATGGCTATGTACATAGAAAAATAGACAACGTAGAGCTCAAGGACCCGCTCTGAGTATGGCGTTTGTAGAGGTGGCTCGACCGTCTTGCCTTATATGTACAAAAATAGATTCTCGAAAACGGGAGAAGCTGGGAAAAGTCTCTACTCTCTATGCTAACATTACGAAGAACATAAGGGTAGCGATAAGCTTATTCTCTATGATACTTCGAAACGCGCTGCTATGGGATATGGGCGGCGTATAATGCCCTGAGTTTCTTTCAGTAGTTGGAATCCAGGAATGTTGTTATCACAATGCAGTGGGCTATCCTTTGCACCGGATTTCTGATTTTTCTAATTTTTTCGCTAGTTTTTCTTTGATCTGGGAATTGGCCATGATCGATGTTATCGAAATCAACTGGTGTCACATTACTCAATACCACGAAGATAAGAAAGGAAAGATGACTGCCTTTGTAGGAAACTCGAAAGACTAAGCAAAAAAATAAATAAAAACTCTATTAGGCTTCCCCAAAAAACTACGATCGTAGAATTTGAGCTTTGAGAGATGAAATCTGTCGTCAAGACACTCTATGTACTAATTCTAAGACACGGACTATAAAGACCAGAGTGACAGCGAATGCTTTAGAATAGCTGCATTTGGGAAACGTCTAAACTTGAGTTGCGATTAGCGAGGTCTATGGCTTTCATAAGCCCTGTTCAGGACTTGAACGAGTATCTGGCCATCGAAGGCATTCGATATTCCTCTAGTTCAGAATACTTTCGAGAGGTTTTTGTGTTGCGCCATTGATTGTGAGCCGAAACACTTTGATGATGTTAGTATTTACCAGCAGCTCACAGACCAAGTTTTAGGGCTACGGTTAGATTCAGAACTACTCATAAATATTGTGACTGGAAGTATTCATGTATATTATATATCCTGACCACAGCATTGATGAGTGAAAATGTACATTCTCAAGCTCTAGGACAAAATTGACATTCTTTCGAAACCTATACTAGTCATACACAATCATCAGCCATAATACCAAAGACTACAACTCCTAAACCAAAAAAGTAGGTTTAGAAGCTATATAATTGGATTTGAACACCTAAATTTCTACAAAGACCGAAGTCAGCAAAGTTAACGATATTTGTACTGAAGACCATACAACAGGTCAACAGACATCGAACATTTATTATTACTAGAGTTAAAAAAACACTCCAAATAAGAATAACTGAGGCAATATCGCTCTCGTTTCATCTTTTTTTTGGGGTTTTGTGTTGTCACCTATTGATGAATACAACACTTTAGGGTCTCGGAGCATGGGACTAGTCAGCCAAATAGTCTTTTTGAACTCGTATGAGACCCCACTTAAGCGTAGAGACTGTTTGGAGTCTCTAGCCCGGAAGTCTTTCCAGAGGATCAACTTGAGGCACAAGTTCCTCCCTAATTGTCTTTGCAGGTAAAAATTTCGAAACCCTGACGTGTTAAGTCAAGGCCCCTGCGATAACTTCCGCTTCGTTTCAACCCTTGGACCCTGCTTGTCTTATGAACGCGGCAGTGGTTTGGGGAGAAGATCCTGAAGGGAGTGATGGAGACTTCGGATGGAAGATCCAGAAGTGCCCAGTTGTATTCTGTTTTACCCAAAACGGGTCCTGTATTGTTAGTATAGGTGCCCTCGACCCCCTTTGTACTAGCCGAAGATGAACCTTCAGTGAGCTTGGGGGCGATTGCACGCATGGAAAAAACGTCGCTGTTGGAGAAAAAAGAAGGCATATCTTGCTCTGTCTCTTTGTCCCCTGAACCACTCTCGTTATTGCTGGCACTTTTCTTAAAAGGAAGGATGCACCTGGAGAGGGTTGTTGAGCAACTTTGAGTTTTGCGACCTGAGTAGAAGGCGCATGTGCCCCAATCCTTCACAGCTAAGTCAGCCAGTTGGACAGGCTTCATAGACTTGCAAAGAATTTTCAAGTGGGACAACTGTCTGAGGGTCGTCTGAGAAAAGGTGAGAGAGTTGCAAGTCAAGTTAAAAGGACGCAAGGTCGAGTCCTTGGAAGTCACTTTCACTTTCTTGTTGCGTTTCTTGTGCTTGTCCGCGACGACGATTTTGTGAACCTTTTCAGAATTTGACTTACGTCTCAAGAATACCCAAGGGAATTTATGAGCTTTAGCAGTCAATTTGAAATGCTTCAAATCATTGTCTTTGTTTCTGGCGACCGTGCGCCGCTTTTGCACCCGCGCACGGGAAAACGACGCACGACGCCAGGAACCGGTCCGAAAGCCGAATTTGCAACCGAAGAATTTGGCATCTGCTGATTGCTTTCTGCCAAAAATTTTCTTGGCAAGGTTTTGAATTTTGAAAAAGAAGTTTTGTTTTTGACTAGAATAAATGGACTCAGTGTCGATGGAGTCAAGAACGTGGCCGAACAACGCAATCTGGCCCCGGGCGTGAACCTGTTGTATTGCCAACTCACAATCCTTCACCTTGGAATTAGGAATCAATTGCTTTCCAGACTTGGAGCCTTTCTTGAAAGCCATTTTGCGCAAACGCTTAGAGACGTTTTTAGAGACTCTGCGGGAAATTTTTCCGATGCGGCTTTTGTGTTTTGGCTTCCCAGAAATTCCCCAAGACTCGGAAACAGTAGACTCCATGTTCTCTGACAACGCAAGACCATTTTCAAATTGTCTTTGAGTGATTGGCTCGTCTTCGAAGTTGGCTGTTGGCTTTGTGGCTCTACTCAAGCTAGTGAGACCAGCCTTGACCGAATTCTTGACTGATGCCTTTAGGATGATAGCTTTCAACCTTTGTATCTCAAGAATCTCAGTAATTTCATTTTGAGCTCTTGAGAACCTGCTTTGTTTGTTACTTGGAGTAAAAGGGGCTTTCTTGGTGAAGCGACCATAGTTTGAAAAGCTCCTAAGAGGAAGAGAGTCGTGAACAAAGTGAATAGAGAGTTTGGAATTGTTGTCATCATACGCATTAGCGTCGTAGTAAGTAATCGGATTGAGCGTCTCGCAACTGTGTAGTTCGATCCCTTCAAAGGCCTTCAAGGCCAAACGGACTCTTTTACCTTCACGGGCACGAGCGTCAGATCTGATTCTTGAAAATAAATGCATGGTAGTTGGGCTGAGTGTCTTGTTGAATGTCAAATTGTCTTGGAGTGTTTCACTGTGATCTCTTGGCTGAAGAGTTCGGGAATTCTCTGAATTTGAAAAGAAGGTGGTATAAAAAAAAACGGAAATAATAAAGGGAGCGAGCCAAATAAATAGTCCACTAATCAGATACACAAACACAAATTTTATGCTTTCAATCAAACCGCATAGGAAGCTTGTTTCTCCCACGACCAGCTTTGCAGCCAACATATAGACTACATGTTGCCTTGTATTCAAAACAGGTCTGAAGCTACTCTAGTTTTAGCTTCATACCGTATAACTTTGAAACTCCCAAAAATGACATAAGCTTTTTAGGCAAAGTAGATTTGCAGCCCCAAGTTTGGGTGTAAACTCAGTGAAATAGTAGCGACGAATAGATCTAATTTGTATGAGGTGAATTAAATGATACAAAGAAGACTTTTGACGCTTGAAAGCCAGCTCTTACAACAAAAGGACACCTTGATATTATAAATGTTAAGCTTAAGTTCTTACTTTGATTATAGTCTTGTCAATCGTTTTATGGTCACAATTTCAAAAATATTGTATGAGTATTGGGACTGGAAAAAGTCTTTAAAATACATCATTTCCTCGAGTGTTTACCTATTCTTAGTTTGAAGCATGTTTTTAAGTGCTGGTTAATTTGCGTTTCGCTTTGTAGCTCATTTATAAAGATGCCATTTGTTTTGCTGCATGAAACAATCCAGACTAGAATTCCGACCTTTCCTGAAAACTGATTTACTATCTTGTTTTGGTGCTACGTGAAGAATATAGTCTAAGTTATAATATAATTTTGACTTATTCCTGTCTATGAGATCATGTCAGACTATATGCGCAAAAGGTTTCGGTTTCCCTTCTTTTAGTCATTACATAGAAACGTATATATTGTCCTCTCAAAAATGTGATTACTTAGAGCATGCATTCGCTCGCGTCATTAAATACAGCCCAACCAGTCTATTAGTCACCATTTTTTGGTGATGGCATGCGATTAATCAAAGACGAAGGGAGAACGTTGCAACAGAATATTAGGAACCAGAACTCTGAATCAACATACTCTCAGGAGATTTGAATCTTCCAAAAATGACATGAAGTGCTTGGAGTGTATTACATGTCAACTGTGATCAAATTCGATTTTCGGATAGTTAGGATCTGCAGTTAGTATAGAAGAAAGGCCACATATATGATCACCGTTTCGAAGAATGTGATTGTGTACATTTATCTCAAAAATTCACAGACTAAAAAAGTCTTTGTCGAATATTACATGATATTTCAAATGAAGTAGTTTGTTCCAGATTCACGAACACTGTAAAGCTGATCTTGCGTCACCAATATTTGAGAACTCACATTTTCTTTTTTTTGATTATATATGACTAAGGGAACAAATATACATATATATATAAGACAGCCTTGAACAGCTCTCAAATACGTACCTATTCCAAACGCTTTTCTTCCGCAAACCACGTCCTGGAAATCCTCTTGGACCGCATATGTTCAATTATGGATTTTTAGTTACAGTCTCAAGTAGCATAAACTTTGACTAATATGGTTGGAGAAGACTTCAGGAGTTCACTTCTTCAAAATCGCCACATCTTCGAGGACATCGAAGATCCTGACGAAAACCAATTTTGGTTCATCAACTCAATAAGATTTGTCCACCGGAGCCAAAATTTTATTCAGACTCATAGGTTTAATATAGTTAAGCTCTTGGGACTAGTAGAGATTAATACAGGAGACTTATCCTAGGAATCAATGACGTAATAGCCATACATAAACAGATACGGGCGAAGAGGACCGTCCAGGCCGTAACTAACGGAAGGGGGCGGGCCGAGTTTCCACACTTGGTACGTATATAGGAGCTGTTCAAAACTTTTCTGTGTATTATTTATATAGTTTTGCTCCATTAATCAGATAAATCCTTATTTTTTTTTGAGCCAAATCTTGGGGAAAACGGCATACAAACCCCCAAAGCGAGGCAACTCTTGCAAGTCTAAAAAAACATTAGGATGGAGATTAGAAATCTCAGATAGATGTCGTACAAATTGATCGACTTCGGCCCTGTGTGAGCCGGTTGAATCAAAATGATTGTCTACAGTCATGCAAACTTCCAATATTTGAGCATGGCCTCGAAGAAACTGTGTTCTTCTACTCAGCATGCCTATAATGATGTATGAAAGTCTCACTTGCACCAGGAAATTACATGCGCTCTTACAAGCGATCCAATGTAGTATTTTTGTTAAAATGTTGACTTTTGTCTCTATGCCTAGTCGATATTAAACGCTTACAGGAATCTTCTTTTATTCCATATGACCAAGGTTTCGAATCCAGGTCGCGGCTAGTATTTTACACCCAAAGAGCATTTTTTTTGAAGAGTGAAATACGTTATAAAGAGCTTAGTCCAGGACGCAAAGAAGAGCAAAAATATAGAAGACAGGTATAGCTCGAAACTTCTTGTCAACATGCGTGGTAAAAGCTCCTCGAAAGAACATGTGGATCTGACTTGTGCATTGTTGAGAATATTTCTTGAAGCACCAGTCATTGTAAGACCTTACCCAAACTTGCTCTTCAAAATCCCCAAAAGTTTGGAGCCGAATCCTCACGACAATGCGGGGGCTTAAGTCACTGCTGTTATCATCTTTTATTGCGTGAAATCCCGGTAATTTGCCCATACAGGCGTGTACATGCTCTTCTGAAACTACATTGTGCCATCGACCTAAACAAAGCAAGAACCAGAAACTGTTGTTCCTGTTTCGCAAAAGATGTACCCAATCACCGGTACCGAAATCACCTGGTTTAGTAAGTCTTCTAGCACGGGGCCGCACCTTTAACCTTCCACACCACTAGCCTATAGAGAACAAGTCAAACATATACCCACAAAGACAAAGACCGGCCATTGGGTATTCACAAGCTATGTCACGAAAAAATGTAGAGCAGCATTTAATTTCGTGCTTTGTCCTTTGAATTGTAAGCAATACTCGTGGCAGCCAGATGGGGTATTGCCTCGCTCGCAGACAATTGGTTTCAGTGGGTGCAAACCATTCGCGCGACGTCATAGTCGGATTTGCTCACGTCAACTCCGGGGCAATCAGGCACATTTCAAAGGCCACCAAAAAACTTCCGTTGCGTGCAAACTTTTTACACGGCATCATCATCTACGCTTTTGCAGCAGCACTAGACCGCCTATCCAAATCCCATTCACGTGTGTGTTTCTGCCCCTCTTCTCTTGATGTTGATATCAAACGTGCACTTCGAGTGCCATGGCGTGTCCGTTTTCAAGATCCCCCCGGGCCCCGTGTCTCTTGCAAACTGGCCCCAAAAAAGTATCGTATGGAAAGGATCTATGCGCCTCACAGAGGAGGAGCAGACTGCCGTGTCGCCGGAATCGGCTCTGTACATGGGGCTCCGTCTCAAGTTAGAGCTATATAACAGGAAATCAGCAGAGACGGATCCAAGTCCGTTTCGAGCCCCCGAAGACGTGGTGCCGTGGGCCGAGGTGTGGTACAACCCCTTTCTGGAAACAGATTTGGAATATAGAGTGGCAAACGATGGATCCGACACCATAGAGATGACACCGGAGTCGTCCAAATACTATCAGATCATCTCTCAGTTGCCCGACACTGGGTACAGCCCGATACACAACTCGGAAAAAGGATTCTTG
>NW_017387733.1:842841-898135 GCF_001664035.1 Metschnikowia bicuspidata var. bicuspidata NRRL YB-4993 | reverse complement strand
ATCCATGATAACTAAATGTTCGAGGACGAACATTCTAATTTTGGGGAGATAATGTTATGATACGACATGAGCCAGATTATAGATTCTGGGCATCCTGTATAATACGAAGGACGAAGAGTCTAAACATTCCTGATCGGGGTTACCCCTCACCTACTGTATAGAAGGGTTCCGAACTATAAAGGAGCGTGAGGCTGAGACATCCCTGAAGAAGGATAACACTTTTTAGACATCGAGAATACGACAGATAGACTAGGCCTATCCACTAAGGCTGAACTATCTATAAACCGATCTACTCGTAGTTTAAGAGACAGCTCCAGGCTGTTTCATTTGCAGCAGCACTAGACCGCCTATCCAAATCCCATTCACGTGTGTGTTTCTGCCCCTCTTCTCTTGATGTTGATATCAAACGTGCACTTCGAGTGCCATGGCGTGTCCGTTTTCAAGATCCCCCCGGGCCCCGTGTCTCTTGCAAACTGGCCCCAAAAAAGTATCGTATGGAAAGGATCTATGCGCCTCACAGAGGAGGAGCAGACTGCCGTGTCGCCGGAATCGGCTCTGTACATGGGGCTCCGTCTCAAGTTAGAGCTATATAACAGGAAATCAGCAGAGACGGATCCAAGTCCGTTTCGAGCCCCCGAAGACGTGGTGCCGTGGGCCGAGGTGTGGTACAACCCCTTTCTGGAAACAGATTTGGAATATAGAGTGGCAAACGATGGATCCGACACCATAGAGATGACACCGGAGTCGTCCAAATACTATCAGATCATCTCTCAGTTGCCCGACACTGGGTACAGCCCGATACACAACTCGGAAAAAGGATTCTTGCTCCAGGTAGCGCTTGGGCTACAATTTGACGATCCGTACAACGCGTCGTCATTTTCCGAGAGCTTGGAGATATATCGGAGGCACTTCCGAAACTTCCAGGAGAAGTTCTTGTACGACAGCAAGTTGTCTGCGCTTGAGCTCACGATGCTGACGTCCTTGACGTTGCCCAGCTCAGGATCGCGGTCCGCGTCCATACTCGCGGAGGAAGACGATGACGAGTTTGGTAGCTTTGTGGGGTCTTCGTATGACTAGGTATGTATTGTTTAACCTCGTGTATGAGCGCCCGCGATGCGTCATTGAATATGCATTATTTGTACTCTCGACGGAAGATAGCTGTCCAGCTACTTTTTCTTCTTGTAGTACATTTTCTGAATCAAGGGGTGATGCTCCTTGAGCTCCTTGTTTTTGTTCTTGCTGTACTCAATGTAGGCCATGTCTTCGCCACCGGCCAAACCGGCGAGCGAGCCTGCGGTTCGCGAAGCATTGCTGCCCTCGTACTTGAGTCTATTTCTTCCCATGAAATTGGTGCCCTCATCGTCACCGACTTCCACGCCCGCGGCATCTTCATTCTTCAAGAGAACCTGCTGGAGAAGCTCTCTCCGCTCTCTTGCCGAGGCGTATGCGAGGTCCGGCAACTGCTCCATGCCACTGAGGTGGGTGATCACCTTGAAGGCGTAACCTTGATCAACCAAAAATGCCTGCCTTTTGGTGGAGTAGTACATCTCCTGGGTGTCCTTTGAGACCAACGAGTAGAAGAAAGCGTTGAAGCCCTCGTCGTTACGTCTTTTCGCACGCAAGATGCGGCCCAAGCGTTGGGCCTCTTGTCTTCTGGAGCCGTAATGGGAGGAGATCTGGATCAAGCACGTTGCCTCCGGCAAGTCGATGGACGTGTCACCGACCTTGGACAAGAAGATGGTGTTGACCTGGTCGTTGTGCTGGAAGTTCTGCAAGATGGTCATGCGCTCCTGCTGCGGGGTCAGGCCGTAGATGAACGGCTTGCCCAACTTCAAGGCGTATTCCTGCAACGCGTAGACGTTGTCACTGAACACGATGATCTTGTCGCCCCTCTTCTCGTGATAGTGGATCAAGAACTGGCAGGCCTGGAACTTGGTGGGGTTCATGATGTACAAGAGCATTCGCTTCCGCGCGGTCTCGCGCAAGTACTCCTGGTAGAACTCTGCGGTCATCGGGCACCAGACCTCGGCGCACTGGACGTTGGCAATGTGGCCCTTCTGGGCTAGCTCCATCCAGTTTGCCTCGTAGAGCTTGGGCCCGATCAAGAAGTTCAAGTCGTAGATCTTCTCGTCCTCGCGCACCAAGGTGGCGGTGAGGCCGAGCTTGGCGTGTGCGGCAATGGTGCTGACGACCCTGCGGAACATGGCGGCGGGCACCACGTGCACCTCGTCCAAGATGATGAAGCCCCACTCGCGGCCGGTCAAGAAGTCCATGACCTTCTGCGAGTCGTGGGAGCGGTTGCGCGTGTTGGCCACCATGGAGTAGGTGGAGACCACCAAGCCGGCCTGGCTGGAGAACATCTCCTTGTTTTCGGAGGTGAACACGGCCACGTTCTCGGGCTGGATGGTGCACCACTGGAGGAACTGCTGGCGCCACTGCATGACGGACACCGAGGACGTGCAGAGCACGATCACGGACTTCTTGATGGTGCACGCGGCGGTGATGCCCACCAAGGTCTTGCCGGCGCCGCACGGCAACACAATCACGCCCAGGCGCGCGCGGCCGTTGCCGAACATCTTGGCCAAGGACTTTTCCTGGTACGGGCGGATCTGCGTGGACGGCTTCAAGTCGATGTCGAGCGTGGCGTTGAGGTGGTCGTTGCGGAAGTCGTACTCCTCCAACACGGGGTAGTCGATCTCGTGGCAGCGCTTCTTGACGATCTCCACGGAGTCGCTCAAGATTTCGAACGAGTGCACCACGTCCAACGCGTCGTCGTCGTCGTCGTCGTCGGCGTTGGTGTTGATGGTGGTGGCGGTGGCAGTGGCGGTGGTGGCAGTGGCGCTGCCATGGATGTTGCCGTTGATGTTGCCGTTGGCGTTGATGTTGGCGGCGTCCGGGGGGCCCACGACCGCGGCAAACACGTCGTCGTGGCGCCCCGGCGCCGGGCCCGGCCCGGCAGGCTTGGCGGGCGGCACGCCGTGCTGGGCCGCGGGCAAAACCACGCGCAACGGCCCAATCACCGGGTCCTGGAGGAGCGTCTGGAGCGTCTCCGCGTGCGTGCTCTCCACGTAGTACTTGTTGTGCTTCAACACGAGCTTGACCTTGCCGAACTTCTCCGTGGCGTCGCGGATGAACTGGAGGAACGAGTCCGGGATGGGCGTCTTGGAGAGGCGCGTCAACACCAGGACAATGTCGTCCGTCTCCAAGCCCACGGACACGGCCGCGTAGAGCGAGTACGTGGTGATGGCGTACTCGTGGATGTGCGAGGGCCGCGAGCGCGGCTCGGCCACGGTGATCAAGAAGTCCTGCGCCTGCTCGGCCAACGGCGAGAACGACTCGAGGATGATGCGCCCGTCCATGGGCGAGATCCACACGGGCCGCGAGAAGTGGTCCGGCTTCAACTTCAAGTACAGGAAGTCCAGGCGCCCGAACACGCGCAGCACCGCGTCGGGCACGTAGTCCGCGGGCATTTCGGGCGTCACCTCGAGCAACTCGTCCTCATGGAACTCCTCGTCGGAGAGACTGGCGGCGATGTGCGAGGCCGCGGCTGCGCCCGTCGCCGCGGCCATGGGCGCGCCCCGTTTGGCAGCCGCGGGCCCGGCAGCACGTGCCGCGGCCGCCGGCGCCTTGGCCTTCCGTTTGCGGGGTTTGTGGCCAAAAGTGTAGTCGTCGTCTTTGGCGGCCAGCACGCTGGAAGGCGCCTCGTCCGGCGACCCGAGCGAGTCGTCGGAGAAGTTGCCGCGCTCGATGTCGGCGTAGTTGGGGCGGGACATCGCGCGGGGGGAGGCCGTGGTTGGATTCCGGGGGAGCTGGGGAAAACAGACGGGTTTTTTTTGGGGAGGAAGAAGGAGTATGGAGGCTGGAGCGATGTGCGTTGCGTTGCGCGGGCGCTGTGAAGGCGAGTGCGCAGGAGCGCAGCCGTTGTGGAATGGGTGCAACTGGTGCGCGCGGAGAGAAAGCTGGGGTGATGGGTTCGATCGGGGAGGGTGAAGAGGAAGGGGAAAGGGTGTTGGAGGATGGAAGAGGATGGTTTTGATGAGAAGACTGATTGGGAGAAAGGATGAAAAGGTGATGGGGAAGGGTGTTGGAGGATGATGGTGAGGGGTGTTGGAGGAAAAAAGAGAGTATTTTTAGTGAGAAGAACTAATTGGGAGAAAGGATAAAAAGGTGATGGGGAAGGGTGTTGGAGGATGGAGGAGAATGTTTTTGATGAGAATGACTAATTGGAGAAAGGAGGAAAGTCTGTTAAGAAAAAAGAGAAATCCGAAGAAGAGGTTGTTGAGGAACGCAGTGCTAAAATGTTTTCTGCTCTTCTTACCGGTTTGAATCGTGCGTTTCCATTTTCAGATTTACCTTCCGAAATATACTCAAATCATTTGAACACCTTGTACAAAATCACTCACTCCACCAACTTCAACACCTCCGTGTAAGCTTTGGTATTAGTGCAGCAGATTATTTCTCAACAAGATTTGGACTCGTCTCGTTTCTACCGAACTCTTTATGAGTCATTGATGGATCCCAGATTGGTGAACTCCTCAAAACAAGGCATTTACTTAAACTTGGAACCAACAAAAGCACACTACTTAGACTAGTTGACTTACTTCGTGGCAGCCTTTTGAGCAGCCTTGGTGACCTTACTGTCCTTGTCGGTCTTCTCAACAGCCTTGATGACACCGACAGCAACGGTTTGTCTCATGTCTCTGACGGCGAATCTGCCCAAAGGTGGGTAGTCGGTGAAAGCCTCAACACACATTGGATTGGTTGGGACCATCTTGACAATGGCGGGGTCACCGGACTTGACGAACTTAGGCGCGGACTCCAAGGACTTACCAGTTCTTCTGTCGATCTTCTCCAACAAGGTGTCGAACTTACAGGCAATGTGGGCAGCGTGACAGTCCAAGACTGGGGAGTAACCGGAGGAGATTTGACCTGGGTGGCAAGCAATTCTCGCTCTATGAGCATGCTTTTATTACTGTTCAATATTCACCCCCGTGAAGTATAGATACAATGACTGATCCTATTATATGCTACATTTGTTTTTGTTTCAAGTGCAAACCACCATGTGATTGGTATTTCAAATCGAATTTCATTGGGTGGGACTTGTATCCATACATCTGGTATGAAAGCCTAAGAGAGGTCCTTGCTTGTAGTCAGTAGGAATTTCAAGGTTCGAGAAAATAAGTTTTGACAGTGGGAGAGCAGTCAAGACAAAATAAAAATAAGCTATTGAACGAAAGACACCTGCTGAATCTCATTTCAAGCCCAAATATGCTTTGAAAATGAAGCGCTTCTTCACTGCGGAGGGAGTCATGAGACAACTCATTTGGATGATGAGCAGTAACCTCAGAACTACTCGTTTGGATGGTGAGCAGTAGCCTTCTAAATACTCAGATACTCAGCAAGATAGAGCATGTAAAGCATTACAGGTGTACACACTTCGATCGACTCTCATACTACGTGTTTCAAGTTCTACAACACCAATGTCTTTGTTCTGTCTGAAGGAAGATGGTAAAGGGTGTTAGAAGATGATGTTTCTGATGAAAAAGACTAATTGGAACAAAGGACAATGAAGGGTGAAGGGTTTTGGGAGATGGAAGAAAATGTTTTTAATGAGAAAGACTAACTGAGAGAAAGGATAATGAAGGGCGATGGTCAAGTGCGCAGATAATGTTTATGGTGTTATGTGACGATGATGATAGTGGAGGATGTTTGACAGGGAAGACAATGTTCTTGATTATAGTGAAAGTATCAGTGAAGGGTGTGAAGATGATACTTATGGTGATTAGAAGGCTAATTAGGATGAGTTACAATGTATGTTTATTGGGATTGTGAGGGATGATAATGAAGCGAAGATGAGATTTATGATGATAGGGGAGAATGATGGTAAATGAAGGACGATCGTCAAAGATGTGAAGGATGATGTTTATGATGATAGAGGAGAGGATACTTGAACGGAACAGTCGATGCTGGTGGTGAGGCATGCTGATTGATGTCTATAGTGATAGTGAAGGATGATGTATGTGCAAGACCATTTTCATAATATCTATGATAATAGGGGAGGGGAATAGTAAAAGATAATAGTGACGGGCCATGGTGAGGGATGTGGCCACAATGGTGAAAGAACAATGTTTCTAGACAAAAAGTTATCAATTCTCCAATTATAAATGGCTTTGTATAGTGCTGGTACTTTCAACCAGAAAAAACACCATACTACACCAAATGAAGATTTCAAATAGCGCGCTTCTTGTGTGTCCGATCTCTGTTTCCGGAGTGATAGCTGATAATCAGTCATGGAGTTGGAAACGAACGCGCTTTGAAGTACACCACAGGTAAGCAAAGTAGACTCACACTAGAAGTAGCCCACACTACGAACATTTGTCCAACGGAACATCGGAGAACCTGGGTGACATTTTCAGCCTCACATGTGTTTATTGAACATATAGATATAACAGTCACCTTCTTCCAAAGCCAAATCGGAAGATGTTATTTATGATCATAGTGAAGGCTTGTGGGAAGAACGATAATGAAGAACGATAATGAGAGGTGCGCAGATGATGTTTATGACGATAGTGGAGGATGTTAGTAAAGAATGATGTTTATCGTGATTGTGAAGGACGATCATTAAAACTATGAAAATGATGTTTATCATGATGGAGGAGGGTGATAGTAGAGCATGATGTCGATGTATGTTAGAGGATGATAGTGGTGCACGATGATAAAGGATGTGAAAAATGGGTTTTACTTTTTTTATAGTGGTGGGTGTGGAAGAAGATGTTTATGGCTATAGTTGAATGTCATATTGAAGGGTGTACAGAGGATGTTGGTGATGGTAGGGCAAATGATCGTAAAATATGTTTATTACGATAGTGAAAAATGATAGTCAAGAATGTGAGGGATGATGTTTATGATTACAGTGGAGGATGATAGTGGAGGGTGTGGAGGATGAAGTTTATGCTGATGATGCTGTCTGATCGTAAACGATGTCGGAAGAGAATAGTAAGAAATGATATTTATGATCATTCTGAAGGACGACAGTGGTGGTCCCATGTTGCGTCTTCTCTTTAATTTGGCACTGGAACCGTTTCTAGCTCAACTCAACCTGAATGAACGTATCAACCTTTACTACTAAGAAGTCCAACCACAAACAATGAGTACCATGCGAGTGTAGACATTAACTTATATCTCAAAGATATAGACGACTGTAAACCCGAAATAATAGTCACAGCTTTCGAGAAAATGAACAATTGCAGAATAAGCCATAAAAGATCTAAAATCCTTGGTATCAAATCTATCCCGAATCTCAACAAGAACATCTCCGATTCCCCAGGTCTCATATTTTCAAAGATCTGACGACATCCCTGTGTAATCCAATAAATTGGGTCAATAGGGCAGATTCTATCCATATTCCCATTTATGACACGCGAATTGGGATATCTGAGCCTTAACTTGATCTGCCAAATATTAGGAAACATCTTTGTCAGTTAAAAAACGGTGTACAAAGATTTGATCAAATGTATGACCGCCAGAGAACTTGAAAAAAATGATTTCAAAATTAAAACAATGTTCCCAGGAATCCACAAGTCAAGACTGGCGAGACCTCGCAACGAAGGCCATGGCATTGTCGAACTACTGACACAACTTAAAGGTCATCGGGTAATGGTGTTGACAGATACACTCCAGAACGATAGCTGATACAATCAGTACCTTGGAATACGACTGCTTCATCACATGAACAAAATCGTATCGAACAACGAACAAGCCAACCTACAACAACAAGCCACTTCCGAATGGTATACCTTCTTGCTTCACAAAACGGGTCATTTCTGCACACCCTTCGAGTGGAATTTCACGAAAAATAGAATCGTTTATATCTAAGCATGAAAAGAAGTGGTACACAGGACAAGGACCATATCGACACCAGGTGATAGCTCAAGAAACTATCATGAACAGATCAAACAAATGCTAGCAAAGACTCCACGGTTCAAAGAAGCAGAAACGAAGCCATCAGTAGGGTGACTTTCAAATCCCTGACTCGCAAAAGGAAGAAAAGCAACTCCCGATAATGCCACAGCACTTTCTTCGCTTACATCCTGTGATCCGTCAGACTTAACGGTGTAAACACTCTTGGAAAACCTCGTATAAGGAAGAATGGATGAAGAGATATGATCTTTTGTTCATTTCTTCAATTACATTCCTCGCAGGGCTCTGCCACGGGACACGTCGGATTGCCAATGTCATCTTCGAACACACCAGATTCGCAGCGGAGGCCACCATTAATGGTGCCTCACCTCAACTTGGCAAAACCAAATTTTGAACCCCTGAGGATTGAATTATTGCAGGCTCTCTAATTAGCGGGCTATGACGCCGTCCTTACTTGTTCTGGCGGGTCTGCTAAAAAGAAGAGTTTCCACAAATGTGCTGGGGCGTCGCATGAGCGAACTTAGAATTTGGGGCAGTAGCTCTCTGGCCGTAACCAAACCAGTGAAAACCGAGCATTTTTAGCCATCATCAATAAATCTCAAAAGAGGACGGGTAAAGCGCTACAGACAATGATATAAAAAAAGTGTTTTACATTCACCGTGCCGGGTACTCGGAATTTAAACACTACTGTTCCACACACCACCAATGCTAGTCACAGCATCATCAGCCCGGCCGTGTGCCCCTCCGCATCCCCAAAATCGTGGCCAAAGCGAGACATTGCCTTGCATCATAAATTCTTTTATTTCCTTCCCTCAGCGTAAACTGGCCTGGAAGATGCGGCCCGCGTGCCAGCGGGCCTTGCTCTATTAGTAGTATTAACAATAATGATACCCAAGAACCCGGCTTCTCAGTGCGGCACACTTAGTCGGTGAACTTGTAGGAGCCTGACGCCATGGTGATGCTGCCACCCTTGTAGGCACCTCTCTTCATCTTATTCTTGTTCTTGGTGAAGTCCTTTCCACGAACCTGCAACAACTTGTCGTTGGCCATTTCTCCCCAGGTGCCTGCCACGCCTTTGTACTGGTTGTCCTGGAGTGCCTGGGCCTCGAACGATACTTTCGAGCGGTCGATTCTCGAGAAGTGCTTTCTTTGGCCAGGCTTCAATTCGTCCTCCGAGGCTGGGATGGCAGGCGACTCGTCTTTGGCCTCCACCTTGGCTTTTTTGGTGGCAATTCCGTCATCCTCGGCCTTTCTTTTTGTGCTCTTGGATTCAGCCTCAGACTCGGAGTCAGAAGAGGAGTCCGAGGAAGAGTCAGAAGACGACGAGGATGAGTCAGAAGACGACGAGGAAGACGACGAAGAAGACGAATCAGAGTCAGAGTCAGAGGAGTCAGAGCTGGAGCTGGAACTGGAACTGGAACTAGAGTCCGAGTCCGAGTCCAGGTCCGAGTTGGAGCTGGAATCGGAACCAGCGTTCGCCTTGGCAGGCGTGGCTGGCTCGGCCTCAGGAATTGACTCCGTCTTGGAGCTCGTGTCCAAGTCATCTTTTTGCATCTCGTCTTCGGACTCGTTGTCACTTTCCGTGTCAGCGTCAGAACCAGAACTGGAGTCCGAGTCCGAGCTGGAACTAGAATCCGAATCCGAGCTGGAGCTAGAGTCTGAATCGGAGCTGGAGCTCGAGTCCGAGTCAGAGCTCGAGTCCGAGTCAGAGCTGGAGTCGGAATCCGAGTCCGAGCTGCTCTCTTTCTCGGCCGCTGCTGGCTCTGTGTTGCTTTCGTTTTTCTCGAGAATTGACTCCAAATCGCCTGCGACAGTGGGCAAGGTCACATTCTGTTTCTTCACGTAGCTTTCCAAAGCACGGTGCACCTTTTGAAGGCTTTCGTCACTAGCCAAGAACTTGGCGACGTGCGCCAAAACAACTTCCTTGCTAGCCATTTTTGCCCGATGAGATGCGATGAGCTAGATGAGTCCGGTATTCTTTTTTTTTTCGATATATGTGAAATCGCGTGCACGTGACTTCGCGTCTTGCACCCAGGCATGCGCTTGCGGGCACTCTTATAGATACCAAATACCAGGGGAAATGTTGGGATGTTTTTGAATGAGATGGTTGACCACATTGCTGTGAGTGTGGAGTTCAAGCCCATGCACACTAAAGCCAGTCTTTGGCTTTGGCGTGTCGGACAACATGCTAGCTGTGCTATATACCTCTGATCCAGGTGTAAATTATATGAAGGATCTTCCATTCAGTGTAGTTGCAAAAGTGTCAAGCGTACATGAGTACTGTGTTGTATTAGATTCACGCATCCGAGGCTGCACTATTCTGAATAGACCTTTGGGTAAAAATTCCAGCTTGCATCACTGGACCCTAAGTACTTGACTCTGCCTTTCTTCAGTTCTCAGATATGCATTTTTGTGTGTATGGTCTCGTACATTTAAGCTTCGTGGCTTGGTGTCGGAAGGTTTCACTCTGACTCAATATTCTTGAACGTAAGAAATTGAAATATTGCCTGAGATGCTGTCACGAGTGTTCAGTTTCATGCACGTTCTTGTTTATTGGACGCAGCGTGTAGCATTATGAGATTGTGGACACAGGGTTTCGGGCAGTGTCTTCTGATTTTGCACTTTTGTTTGAGCACAGTCTGCGTAAATAGCTGATCCTTTGGCAATTCCTTCTTCACATGGCGATCAAAATGAATCTCTATTTTGAAATTGGTCTCAGGCCGGGCTCCCGGAATGTGGACCTCTCACGGACAAATCCCACCCCAAAGACCTACCAATAGCAGCTGCTGTCAAAATACTGACCTGAACCGAGCCTCTGCAAATCGTATCCTTGCGCAAAGAAGATCTTGGTAAATCAAGGAAAATTGAGCAGAGCCAAGAAATAGTTTCGACGGTGCAGAACATCTGGTGTCTCTATTTCCAGTTCTTTTCTTCTGCTTTCAATAGAGTTTCCGAATCGTCATTGCCTTTTCCTCTTCTATATTTCTGTTGGCCAAAAGTTCAATGCCAGGACCTGTATGGCTCCTACCCCAGAAATACCGAGGCACTCGGCTGAGGCCGCAGCCATGACGGGAAAAAAACCCGATGCGCACTCTATACGAGCTAATGCCAGAGATGAGCTGAATCACCTCTCCCTCCCAACTTATTTAAGAAAGCCACGTCAACATTCGAGGCCCCAAAAGAGTTCAATTGGTCGGTCGATTATTTATAGCCTCGGTGCCCTCTTCTATCAAAAATGACCCGCGCCATTCAAGTGCTTCGCACAGTCCAGCAGGTCCGCCAGTGGAGAAGACAGTGTCTTTTGAATAAGGAGTCTGTTGGCTTCGTGCCCACCATGGGTGCTCTACATGCGGGACATTGCCATTTGGTCCACCATAGCATCAAAGACAACGACCGCACGGTGGTGTCGATTTTCGTCAATCCGTCGCAATTTGCTCCACACGAAGACTTGGACGCATATCCTAGAACCTTGGACAGAGACCTCGCCATGTTGGATGAGCAGTTTTCAGAGAAACCCGTAGATGCCGTGTTTGTGCCCAAAATTCTGGAGCTCTACCCCTCGGGGATCGTTTTGGAGGTCGAAAAACAGAAAGGTGCGTTTGTCACCGTGCAAGGCTTCTCGGAGCAGCTTGAGGGTGCACTGAGACCGGCGTTTTTCCGGGGAGTTGCCACGGTGGTCACCAAATTGCTCAATGTTGTCACGCCCGACCGCGTCTACTTCGGCCAGAAGGACGCCCAGCAATGTGTCGTCATCAAGAACTTGGTGAAGGATCTCTTAATAGACACCAAGGTTGAGATCTTGGACACTCTTCGCGAGCCAAACGGCCTCGCCATGCTGTCTCGTAACGAGTACTTGTCTCCAGAAACAAAGGACGAGTGTACGATCATATACCAAGGGCTTGTTGCTGCCAGAACACTTTTTGCCAAGGCCCAGGATGAGGGAATGTCTGTGACCGCGCAGGCCATCCGAGAAGCCATCGACAAGACTTATCAGAACATGCCGCAAGACTGGAAAATTGATTATGTTGCCATTTCACACCCGGAAACTTTGGATGAGCTAGTGACTGTGGATAAAGATATCGGTGCCACGGTTTCTGTTGCTGTCAGAGTACCCAAGGAGGACGGTACTGTCGCACGCCTCATAGACAACGTCCAACTCAAGTAAACGTCTCTTGTTTTGTTTCTTGTTTCGTGTATATAGTGCCGAACCAACTAGCAATTAGAAGTTCCGGTTGATTCTCATTTTTTTCACCTGGGTGGGTCTTTCTTCCCGTCCCCCGGGCTGCGCATCACTTTGTTTCATCTGCATCTCGAGTTCAGAACGGTCTATGAGCTTGATACCTCTCTCGCTCTCCAATTCCTCCCTCACTTTTGCACTCACGCCATAGAAAACATAGCCGTATTCCAAGAGCCATTCGGGCTCAACGGCGGTCACGCATTGCATATACTCTTTTTTGGTGAGCACAAGCTCGTCGTAAACGACGTATTGGGGACTTAAGTCTGCGCCACCCACAAGAGCCGAGGTAGGATGGAGGAACATTTTCATGTAACTCTGTCTCAAATTGGCATACTCTGCTTGACCCCTGCCGCCACTCATTTTCTCGAGTGAAGCCAGCTGGTGAAAGTAGGCCGCGCAAATACATTTGCGGATGTCCGAGTCGTCCTTGGCCCTGAGCAATGGGTAATTGAGTTTGGACATGATTGCTTCCAACTGCGTGCGGACATCTTTCGCTCGTAATAGCGATTTATGGTGCAAGAAATGCCGGCTGCTCCAGGCTGCTAGCTTCCCCATCGTCATGTTTTTGGTCTTTGCTCGTTGTTCCCACTGGGTATAGACATTGAGGAGAGTCAAGTGGTCCAGGTCAGCCACCAAGAATCTTTCTCGCATTGCGTCGGCTTCGTCCGCTCTTTCCTTCGGCCGATAGAAGACGCTGGGGACAGACAACATTGCCACTATGGTGATGATATCTGAAGCGCAGTGGAACTCGTTCTGGCATGACAAAATAATTAATTTCGCAAGTGTAGGCTCCATGGGGAATTGTGTCATCTTAGATCCAAGAGGCGTAAGGTTGCCCAGGTTTTCGAGTGCCCCCATGGCCCACAACTCGTAGAGGGAACACGCGAGCAAGTCAAGTGGTGGCGAGTCCAAGAACGGAAACTTCGCTATGTCCTGGACGTGCAAACTCTTTAACAAGAGCATCACGGCACTCAAATTAGTTCTCTGGATTTCCGGAATGGGCTGAGCGTACATTTGGTCCGGCAGAGCAGCAGTTTCAGTATAGAGCCTGTAGGCCATTCCTGGCGCGGTTCTTCCCGCTCTGCCGCTTCGTTGCTGGGCGTTTGCCATGGATATTGGCACCATTTGCAACGCATCCATTCCGAGCTTCGGGTTGAACAACTTCATCTTCACCAAGCCGCAGTCCACAACATAGCGGATGCCGTCCACCGTAAGCGAGGTTTCGGCAATGTTGGTGGCCACCACCACCTTGCGTCTTTCCAGGCTGTGTTTGGTGAAGATTTTCTTCTGGACATCCGCAGGCAAAGTGGAGTAGATCGGGAACACGTCGAGCGGGGGCGGGTTTTCTAGCAACGCAAGTTTCTCGTTAATCAACTCACAAGTGGCCTCGATGTCCTCCTGCCCCGTCATGAACACCAATATATCACCGTCGCCCTTTCGGTTGGCCAAATGGATGGTGACGACTTGCTTGACTGCCGTTTCCACGTAGTCCGCACATCGTGATTTGGCATAGAACACCTCGACCGGGAACGTCCTGCCCGGGATGAAGAACTGCGGTGCGTTGCCGAAATAGCGCGTGAAGCGCTCGGCGTTCATGGTGGCACTCGTGACAATGAGCTTGAGGTCGCGTCGGCGGCGGAGCAAGTTCCGGAACAAGCCCAAGAGCACGTCGGTGTTGAGCGAGCGTTCATGGGCCTCGTCCATGATCACGCACGAGTACTGCTCCAAGCACGGGTCCTCGAGGATCTCGCGGAGGAGAATACCCTCGGTCATGTACTTGATTCTGGTCTTGCGGTGGGACGTCTTGTCCTCGAAACGAATGGTGTAGCCCACGTCGTCGCCGAGGGCAACGCCCATTTCCTCCGAGACTCTTTTCGCCACGGACATGGCCGCCACTCGTCTGGGCTGCGTGCATGCCACGAGGCGCCGGGCGCCGTCGCGGTGCAAGCTTTTCGTGTAGCCTTCCTCGGCCAAGAACTGCGTGATCTGGGTGGTTTTGCCGGACCCGGTCTCGCCCACCACCACGACGATCTGGTTCTCGGCAATGACCTTGAGGAGCTCGGCGCGCACGTGGAACGCGGGCAACGAGCGCCTCTGCTGCTGGATGGTTTCGAACGAGTAGTCGGCCGTGTCCAGGTCTTGAATGGGGGCAGGCGGGTCGTGTTTCAACGGCAGGTCCGTGGGTGCGGCAACGCGCTCTTTGGCCTGGTTGGCCCGCTCGTGTTTCTCCTTTCGGTCCTTGATGAGGTGGCTGCCGGAGCGGGCGGCCACGGCCAACTCGGACTCCGGGTCCTTGACGGGATCCACGCTGGGCCCGAAGCTGCGGCCGGTGCGGCTCAGGCCGATTTGCAACGAGAGGTGGTGCTCGGAGCCACGGAGGAACGGAGGCACGACGAAATGCGCCTGGATGGGGATGCGGGCGCGGGCCAGGCCCTGGTGGTCATAGTCGAGGTACTCGCCCAGAGCACTGAATCCGCCGCCAGACGTGCGGCCCAGCTGCGGCCGGGGCCTGTGGCTTCTTGACGAGGGGTACTCTGTTTCGAGGTCGCGGTACTGGTCCACGGCAGCAGTGGCGGAGTCTTCCAAGGTGTACCAGCCGCGGTCGTTGTCGATGTTTTGCTGAGTGTCTTCCTGGTCGTTTGTGGAGGCGCCCGACAGACGCAGCCACCAGCTGGGGGCGGCGTCCAGGGGCTCATGTGGGGGAGCAGGGACGCCTGTTTCATGGAGGACTTTTGTTCCAGGGAGGGGTTTTTGTGCATGGATGTCTGTTGTTCCAGGGAGGGTTTGGTTTCCATGAGAGTCGTTTGTTCCATATATGTCTCTTGTTCCATCAAGGTCTCTTGTTCCATGGAGGTCGTTTGTTCCATGGATGTCGTTTGTTCCATGGATGTCGTTTGTTCCATAAAGGTCTCTTGCTCCGTAAAGGCCTCTGGTCTCGTCGAGGGCTTTGGCTTGGTTGATCCGACCGCTTGAGGTAGAATTCTGGTGGCCGCCTGTGTTGGCCAAAGGCCCGGCCCCACCAGACTCACGCGTGTCTTCCTTCAACAGGGCTGTGGCTGGAAGCCGTTGGTCCTGATCCGAGACGGCAGAAAGCGTAGGTGCCGAGGCCCAGTGTGGTCCTTCCCCCTCTTGGCCTCCAGCTAGATGTCCACCGCCGCCGCACACCTCCTTGATGCGCCGGGCATGGGCTTTTTTGATTTTCTTGAATGCAATTTTCCTCGGCGCCGGCGCCTCGTCGGCACTCAAATCGCTGAGTCCATCCACGAGGTTTTTCAGAGCGGTGGCGGCGTGCAGAGGGCCGGGGCCCATATTCGATTCCAGCCCGGTCTTTGGGTCCGTCTTTGGGTCCGTCTTTGGGTCCGTCTTTGAGTCCGTCTTTGAGTCCGTCTTCATATCCGCCTTCATATCCGCCCTCAAACCCTCCCTCAAACCCTCCCTCAAACCCGCCTCGTCCGCCTCCAAATCCCCCTCCAACTCCGCCTCCAAATCCGCCCGCAATCTCCGTTTTCCGGTCTTGGCCACAGGCTTTGCTACTTTCTTCCCAATCGAACGTGCGGGTCCCACCGCCAGACCCCCGCCTCTAGAAACCTCCTCATCAAGCCGACCTATATTATCGTTTACGTACACATAGAGCGACGCCGCGAGGGCATCCGAAAAACCCAAGGCCTTCGTGGCAGCCGCAAACAGCTCCTTGGTCAGGCAGTCTTTATAGAGCCGGACCACCACAAGCAGGAGCGCCGGGGCCACCGCGCGGTTGAGGCCACGTGACAACGCGTCCGAGAGCCTGTCCAAAGCTGACATGGGTGTTTTTTTCTGCGAATGGCGGAGACATCACGCGGCCCCGGGGCCCTGATATATGGAGCACATCAGTACAGGACCTCGTTGTGGAGATGCGATGCGCACGCGGGTCTGGGAGCGCATTTCTTGTGGGAGCTTTTATTGAGGCTGGCGTTGCAGAAGTCGATTATAATTTGCTGCTGCTTTTTTGTTGCTTTGCTGCTGGTTTCTGTTGCTTTGCTGCTGGTATTACTGCTGGTCTGACTGCCGTTCGCTGACTGCTGTTGACCTCTCACTGTTGAATATCGATTATTGTCGAAGCTACCGAGTACTGTTGGTGCCTGTTGATTACTGTTGATTACTGTTGATTACTGTTGATTACTGTTGGTCACTATTGATTACCATTGATTACCATTGATTACCATTGATTACCATTGATTACCATTGATTACCATTGATTACTGTTGATTACCATTGATTACTGTTGATTACCATTGATTACCATTGATTACCATTGATTACTGTTGATTACTGTTGGTGACTGTTGATTCCTGTTGAAATCCGTTGATTACCATTGATTACTGTTGATTACCATTGATTACTGTTGATTACTGTTGATTACTGTTGATTACTGTTGATTACTGTTGATTACTGTTGATTACTGTTGATTACTGTTGATTACTGTTGATTACTGTTGATTACTGTTGATTACTGTTGATTACTGTTGATTACCATTGATTACCATTGATTACCATTGATTACTGTTGATTACTGTTGGTGACTATTGATTACCATTGATGACTGTTGATGACTACTGACTCCTACAGCGTACTCTGATCACTGCTAATCAATTCCTGTTGCCTTCGGTTAATTCCTACACCCACTGCCCTTGACTGCCGCTAAAGACAGCTGACCGCCACCCTGGATCACTACAGTGGCCTTGTGTTTTCGCCCAGTCCACTCTCGAAGACTCCCTGGAAATCGATACTCATCGAAAGTTTGCGTCTATACAGCCCCCACTCCGCCTTCCCGGATTCTTCCACCACCACTCGCTGTACTGTAACCCGGCCACCCGTACTGCCACAGCCTCGTTGCACACAACAACCGCCATGTCGCTTGCGGCCCGAAGCGCGCTTTACTTCAACTACACCATCTGCGCCAGACTCAGGTTGTCCCCCGCGCCCAGCTGTGCCAAAGAAGTGGACTTTCTTCTCCAGAACTTCCGCAGCATTGCGCCGGTGGACTATTTCCACGTCCAACAGTCCAGCCACTCGCTGAGCAACCCGTTCAGGCAGATCGTGACCGTGGTGTTCAATGCGTCGGAGCAGCCGTCGCAGATCGACCCGTTTGCACCGGCCGACGACGCCTTGGACGCCACTCCGGCACAGTTGGAACAGCGCCTGAACGAGCTCCTGGCGTACATCCGCCGGATCTGCGGCATTCCCAGGTACAGCTACATCGAAAACGACGAGCTATATCTGGAGGGCCGGTTCATGGTGCCGTTCCAGCACAAGCTTCTCGCGGAGGGCCAGCACCTCCAGGGCGAGTACGAGATCAGCCCGTCCACAAGCGAGTCTCCGTTCTTCCTCTTGTCGGGGAACCACGCGGCCATGGACGTCCTCCCGCATGTCCGCCACAACTTCCAGAGGCTACACAAAATCGAGCCGCTCCTGGTCGACAGCGGGCGCTCGGCGTTGGCACGCCTAACCGGCGTCGCGCCGGACACCCAGGTCCAGGTCAACATGAACCAAGTCATCAGCACGGGTGCGTTGATGGACCTTGACGAGGAGCTCCCGTGGTTGGCCGAGAAGCACAACGCGAACGGCAAGTTCAGAGGCTTCTGGTGACGGGGCGTGAATTAAGTATGCATTAATGAAGGAGTGCAATGATCCACGCACGAGTGTAGTGCAGGTATGTAGGCCCGCAGGGCGCAGCGGCGCCTTACTTGGTGCGCCTGTCCACGGCAGCCAAGTCCTGCTGCACCACGTCGTTGAGGTAGCCAAGGCCGATCTGCTGCTTGTACAAGAGCTTGGTCAACAGCAGGATGGCCTGCTCGGTCGGCGTGGCGCCTTCGCCCGCGGCAGCAGACGAGGAGCTCGCGAGCGTGTTGAGCCCGCCGTTCATGGTCGTGATGGACGACTCCAACTGCGACGACAAGTCCTCGCTCCGGCCCTTCAAGATGGCCAAGCGCGCGTAGAGGTCGCTGAGCTTCCCCACGGCGCCGTTGGGGTCGCTCAACGCCGCGTTCAACACCTGGAACTGCCGCGAGATCTCCTCCTCCTCCGGCAACAACGGGTAGCCCTTGAGCTTCAAGACCGCCAAGAGCGTGGCCAACTTCAACAAGCGGCGCGAGAGCTTGGTGTGGCGCGCCTTGGCCTTCATAATGCGCGTGGTGGTGTCCAAGTCGCGCTGCGCCGACAACTGCGCCTGCTTCTCGTAGATGTTGTTGAGGAACACGCGCGACTTGGCCACATGCTCCAACTGCACCTCGACCCGCTGCGCCATTTCCGTGAAGGACGTGACCTTCACGGGGTAGTGGAGCGGCGACGGCCGCTGCGCCATGGCCTTCTCCCAGTCCTCGGGGGACTCGCTGGCAGGCCGCGGCTGCTGCAAGAGCACGGCGATCTCCTGCTCGCTGAACTTATTGTAGAGATGCGTCTTCAACGCGCACTTTGCGGACCGGGGGTCCCACTGCTCGCGGAGCTTGGTCAACTGGTCGTTGACGGCCGGCGTGTAGTTAGACGCGTCCGGCTGGCTTTTGGAGCTGGCCGGGAGCTTGATTTCCAAGCCGCTCAACGTGCTGGCCGGGCCGCCGGGCGCCTGCTGGCCGGACCAGCTGAACGCGGGCTGCGCGCTGTTGGCCGTGCTGCCGGGCATCCCGGGATTGTTGTTGTTGTTGTTGTTGTTGTTGTTGTTGTTGTTGTTGTTGTTGTTGTTGTTGTTGTTGTTGTTGAGGGCAAAATTGGGGGCGGCATTGGCGGCCTGCGGCGCGCCAAAGAGCCCGCCGGACGTGCTTTTGTTGCCAAACAAACCGCCTCCTGGCGCAGCAGATGGCTGCGCAGGCACAGAGCCGCCGCCAAAAAGCCCGCCTGCCGCCGCCGGGCCCTGCTGGGCGGGCTGCGACGAGCCGAAAAGCCCGCCGCCTGTGGTTGGCTGGGCTCCGGGCGGCCCACCGGCGGGCTTGCCGAACGCGGTGCTGCTGCTGGCCGCGTTGTTGCCGCCGAAAAGAGACGTGCCTGTGGCCGGCGCCGTGTTTGTGGCAGGGGCGCCGAACAAGCCGCCGGGCGCCGTGCCGCCGTTGCCTGTGTTTGTGCCCGTATTTCCAAAAAGGCCCCCGGAGGAGGGGGCGGATCCTGCAGCGGCGCTGGAGCCACCAAATAGGTTCCCCGAAGCCGCCGGGGCATTTGCGCCGAACCCCGAGCCTGCCGGCTTGTTTCCAAAGGCCGAGTTGGCATTGCTGCCGCCAAGCGAAAATCCCGAGGCGGCGTTTGTGTTGTTGTTGGGGGCGGTGTTGTTGGTGTTGTTGGCGTTCATGTTGTTGGTGTTGGAGGACCCAAACAGGAAGCTGGCCGGTTTGTTCTGGCCCAGAAACCCGGTCCCGGGGGCGGAGCTGGCACCAAACATCGCAGGTGTGAGTGTGTGGCTGTAGGGGAAAAAAACGGCTGCCGTGAAGATGCGCAGAGCCGGTGGTGAGAAGATAGCGCGGCTATAAGAGGAGTACTTGGGTAGTTGTTGCGTGCTGAAGATGCGCCAGTTGATGCGCCGGTGCGCGCACGACCCCGCCGGCCGTCTGGCTCTGGTGGCACAGGTTTGGACTGGTGATTAGGGTTGATGATAATTTCAATGAGGCTGTGATGGATGGTTTGGTTTGGAAGGCAGGCAGACTGTGTTTTGGGGTTTTTGGTGGTTTTGCGGTGGTTGTGTGGTGGTTTTGTGGTGGTTGTGTGTTGTATTGGCTTGCGCTAGGTAGATGTTGCTGTATTTGCTTGGCTATGTGTATTTTTTATCGTAACTGGATTTTGGTCCGGGCTTATTGTATTAGCTTGGTCTTGTTAGATGTTGAGTTTATGGACTTGGCTATGGTATGTAGTTTTGTATCACTTGATTTTAGTAGATTGCATGGAATTGACTTGATTTTAGTCGATGTTACTGCATGGACTTGGCTATGGTCCATTTGTTGTGAACTTGATTTCTTTAGATCTTTTGTTGCATGGAAATTCTAGTAGAAGATATTGTATTTACCTGCTGCTCTTGGTAGATGTTGAGTGTACTGACTTGGCTATAGTATGTAGTTTTAATTAACATGATTTCAGTAGATGTCGTTGTGTTCACGTCATTTCAGTCGATGTTACTGTATTGACTTGGCAATGGTATGTAGTTATTTATTAACATGACTTTAGTAGATGTCATTGTTTACCGTGATTTTAGTAGTTGTTATTGTACGTACTTACTGCCCTTATGTTAATTGCATGGACTTTAAGCTTGCTATGCACTGTGGCACCTGGTGGATGCTTTTTGAAATGTCCGAATACATGCTCATTGCATGAACCGAGACGTCTCAGTAGCTGCTGCCTGTAAGATCTCCAACCTTACTGTATCGGCTTTCTACCATTGGTCAATACGCATTGTGTGGAGAGAAGCTCGAAGATGTTTGCTGGATTTTCTTCCGCATTTAGTGTGGACTACTACTTGAAAATAGTTGTGTAAACAGATGGTATTTGAACAGATCATTGTGGGATGGTGGTTCTCAATAGAAGCTCCTTTGTTTGCAAGGCTAATAATTTGCAGGCTCCAGATCCTATTGTGCCATGCTGGCTCTAAACCCTTGAGTATCACGCTCATTGTATGGACAACTTATAAGTGCGCATTTAGAAGCCTGGCCCTAGAAGACCCTTAACAATAGCGGCTTATACTACATGCCTGAAGAAGACAGTCTGGTCTCTTGACAAGGCCGACAGTCAAAGAAAGTTTAAGAATGCTTTTAATAGACGTATACTGTGCGGACTGATGCCTTTAATATGCATTTGATCGCCCCCAAGACACGTCGGTCGTCTCTTGAGAATTACACGTATGGATTCTCCAGCTCTGAAAAAATGTTTATTGTATGGACTTGGTTTCTGGCCCCAAGGACACCGGTAGAAGATTATGCAGGTGCAGCCAAGAAGGACTTTGGATGCGTAGATAGCCTGGCCCGCTCTTGCGTGAGGTAGGGAGGTTAATGTGCCGGTCCTGCTGCTTATTGCGAGGGCTCGGATGCTGGCTTTCTTGCCTCCAAGAACGCGGCAGCCGCCTTCTTGTCGTACCCCGTGCCAGAGTAGATACGGTCCATCTTCGTGTGGACCTGCTCGTCAGCACCCGGGATTTTCTTCTCCAACTTCAAGTTGTCAAAGACACACTTATTGAAGATCTGCTCCGTGGCCCTGCACGAGCCCAATTCGTGGTTCTCCTGCTCGAGGCACTCGTAGTGCAACTTGAACTCGTCGAAACAGTACTTATTTATGTCCTTCAACACGGAAACAGCACACCTCGTGACGCGTCTGCCCTCCTTCAAGCACTCGACCGTGCCTCCATTGTGCTCGTCTTTGCACAACATGAAGTCGTCATTGTATGGCTTGCACTTGGCTCCAATGAAGAAGGAAGCACTCAAAAGTGGAGCAGAGGTGGCGCCGACTTCTTCCACCTCGGGGATTTCCTTCGGCAACTCGTTTTTGTCGACATTTTCCCAGCTCTGGTAGTTCGCAATCCACTGTCCAAGGCCCATTTTTGTGTGTTTCGTCGGATGCTAAGGTCGTACCAGGCGAGACTCGCTTTTTCGTGTCTAATCTTTGGGAGTCGTGCCGCGCACACAGTTGGCCCCAGTAAGTGCATTTGTCGCGGTTTGGTTGGTGCCCACGATTACGCTGGGGCGCGCGTAAACACCAGCCTGCTGAGGCTGTATAGGCCATTTGCACACCCAAAACGCTTTCATATCTGCTGGAGCGTCTTGGTGGGCCAGGTTTCAGCCGCCGTTGGTGCCCATATGTGTGTCTGGCCATTCAAATGTGTGGACTGGGCCGCTGGTGGCACACTCGGACACATACACGTGTGTCACGTGATCGGGCTCCACGCTGCTGAGTGCCAGGTGACATGCGTAGTGAGCTTGGAGTCGGTGTTCAATTGGTGGTTCCAGCTTTGCTTGGCTAGCACTTATCACGTTCTATTGCCCTCTACGCTTCCGCTCAAGGCCCCATACTAAACTTTGTTTCGGAGCGTCTGCACGGCTTCGGAACTCATCCCCAATATTCTGTAGGTCTGTAGTATGGACAATATCAAGTTTCTGTATTCTTGCGACCGAGACCGGGCCATCACCAAGAGCTCGTCCAAGTACAGTTTGAACTCGAACTTGAGAGTCAACACTTTTGTTTTGACCACATTGTCAAAAAACTGGCAGGTTTCCGTGTTAGCCAGGTTCTGCGAGGTGACAGAGGTTTGTGATCTTGTGGACCCGCGTTCCGGATTGTCTACCTTGGATGCATGGTTATCCGCTTCAGTCTCAGTCGCCCCGTTTGGACTGAAGCTTGAGGTGTTTTCATGCTGCGCTCCGCTGGCAGATTCAATAATCAAAGCATACATCTTCCCAATGGAGAGATGGAGGGTTGTTAATGTATGCAACTTCATGTCCAAGCGCCCAGGAGAAAGGTCAGCCACGTCCAAGGCTAGAAGTGTTTCGAAAGAGATGCATTGCTCATGGAGCAAGAGAATGACCTTGATTTTGTTCTTCAAGAGATTGAGCGACCGCTTGTGCTGGAGAATCGCTTTTGCGGTGGCGGAAGACTCCGAAAAATCAACAAACGTTTGGCCCAATGAGGCCTTGAATTTGCACACCTCCACAGACAAATTGTCGATGAGTTCGAGGCAGCTGCCAATAGACTGGCCTAGTTCAATGAAGTTAGTATACTCATTATTTACCAAGTCAAGCAAGTCTTGATTGAGGGACTTCGAGAGCGATCGGAGGTCTGCAATTAGCGAGTCGAGCGACGTATACCGGTGGTTTTTGAAGAGAAATTCGTCGGGATCAAACAGCGCCACATCGGCAAAGTCCTCCCGCGTTATGTTAAGTGGGTATGGGAAAGGCTCTTCCGGTCCCGGCCTATCGTCAAAGTCCATTGCTGCAGATTTTTGGGCCAGGGTTATTGGTCGTAGTTGTGCTGTACATTGATAGCTGAGGAACCTTGAGAGCGCGTGACTCGGATCACGTGAGCCCGATCCAGCTGGGTCCCTGGCGAGTTGCACTCAAGCACGGATGCGTGGTGTGAGCAAATAAGCCCCATTCGAATGCAACCCAACCGCACGCCGTACATGATGAGGATTCTACCCCGTAAACGGAATTTGTCGACAGAGGTTGGAGAGAGGCTCGGAAACAGGCAACCTGTCTTATTTGCACATGATTTGCGAACTCGTCGCAGCAATCAGCACCACGCACGTCCGATCCTTTGGCCTTTTCCGATGATGCGTGGCTTGCCGCAATATCTTTTAATCAGTTATAATCACATTGCTGTTTATCTCGCCCCCAAAATATCGAAAGATTGGGTCTTGTTGCAGCTGTACGATGTGTTAGATAAGTTGTGGCTGATTGTATTCGTAGCTGTCAATTTGGTCCTGTTTGCAAGAGCGCAATCAAAACAGCAAACCCAAATGAAGAGTAATTCGAAAGGACAATAAGAAAACTGGCTCTTGTTTCGACGAGCTGATTTCTGGGCTCAAAATCCGTAAACCAATTTGCCAGTAGAATTCAATGGTATTGATGCCGCACCTCGCAATTCACTTACACCAATCGAGATTCCTATTGCTTCTCTGTGAGACTCGATGCCTGCGAGGGTTGTACTCTCGGAATCTCAAGCATATGCAAAATATACACTTTTAGTCTACACTTCGCGACGCGCAGTCCATGAGCGAGAGACGAGGAGGATAAAATCTAGTCGGGTATATTGTATCGCCGGTGACGTGTATACAATGGTGGCTGCGCCCAAATCACCTGAGGAAAAAGACGACGGTTGAAGATGTATGATGGCTTATTCATCTGCGAGCATAAAACGTTGCACAGGCCGGTGGGAAAAATTTCTTAATCTCTGGAGATCGGAAACGGCTTTTTGTGCTTTCCTCCCCCGCGTCAGGCTTTCTTTTTTTTCACATCTTCATCTGGAATAATTTGGTGTCAGCAAGTGGTATAAATAAACACGCCATTTCGAGCGCTTCCAAGAAATTCGACTTAATCCCCATTGCTAGGCCAGAATGGGCAGTGTCTATTCATAAAAAAATAGGGGGTTAACAACCATGCAGGTGTGACTAAATGGTTTTCTTACCATTTCCTACACGACTAAAACGTGTGTACATAAAGTGCTGAACGCCGCATGGAATCCCCTCACTAAGCGTGTGTCAACATGACTGAGCCTCCTTTCACATCAGCTTCCAATATGCAGTCTGGAGACATAGCCCGAAAACCAATACCAAGAAATTTAGTTTTTCCGGGAATTGGAAAGAGACGTTGTGGGCGGCTTACAAATAAATTTAATTGCTGATCTTTGCATATCTTGCGATCAAAGATTTCAAGAGTGAACAGACTCCTCCTGAGTCTCGTTGAGTAGTATTCCAAAACTCTTGTTGGTGATCCCGATTCCTATTTGGTCTTCCTCAAGTGGATACAAACAATGTTGCTGTAATTTGTTCGAGCATTATTGATATCCAACCCCTTATTTCACTTTCAGCTAGACAATCTCTACCACTTGTAAAAGGACGTCAAACTTAAACTGGGCTGATATAGTGCAACAGTGACGATGAAGCCTAACTCGAGACACGATATTAATTATCCGCAAATACTGCCAAGAATGTATAGGGAATACGTTAACCGACCGCAAAGTCTTGACTTTAAAATGGGGCATAAATATTGCTCACGAAAAAAATCAGTTTCATTGTAGCATGATACATATGGTTTTGCCTGGTATAACCCAAATTGAGAATATACGGCTCACAACCAAATCATTTGGCCCAGATCTAGCTCTGTGAACTGCTCAAAATATTTGACATTATTGTGTTCATAATGCTCAATCATAAGCCGAAGTATTGAAACCGCCTTCAAAATGCATCTCATCCAGGTCCCTGTACTTTGATTGTATGACAGTATTGATCTTGGCATAAGCGTGTCCAAACATAGTTTGAAATGCCTTTACTCACGAGAAAAAATCAGGCAATCATTTCAGGTAGCTGCGGGGAAACCCACCAAAATTGAAAACATATACAACGTGGATTTGAGCATGGAGTCAGCACACGAATGAATTCAGTACAAGTGTGTTCTCTGCTATTCGTCAATCTACGAATCTGACACCTACATTGAACAAATTCAAAATTCAAAAACCATAAATTGCTCTTTGTAGATACTCGCTTCTGGTCATAATGGAAAAGTACAGCATACAGATGCACAATCAATAAGACCCTCTTATGGACAAACGTGCAGGCATGAGTTCATCAAAAGCGGCTAAACTTGACATGGTCTTGTAAATCTCGTTCCTTGAAATCAATATCCTTTTGTTTATTTCGATGATCGGTAAAGAGGAAGATATTATAGCTGTCCAGAAAAAAAAAGTAGTTACCATCATGCTAGCAGTACCTAAGAACACAGCCCGTCAACCCAGAACTGGAGGCTTAAACTGCGTGTGCATATATGCCCATGAACTATTTGTGCGACTTCTCCTGCTAATCATGATGAAATTCGCGTGAGGCATAAGCATTGGCATTGGCCCAGACCCTGGCGATAAAAACAATTCCAAATCATTGAAAGCTGGTACCGTTAGACTCTTGTCGCACCTACATTGTCTCTTCATTAAATAATTTCCTTTATACCTTTGCCCTTCATTTATTCAATTTTGACTTAAATGTAGATCGCCCCCTCAAAGATGGGTAGGAGATAGAATATATTGTGATATCATAGAATGCACAGCTCATTCTTGGCAGCCGCCATTTCTCCCAGTTTCTAGAGGTGGACTAGAGCTTTATTTTTTTTTTTTGGTTTAACCAATTTATCTGCACTTTCCTTGTAGGGAGTCTCGCAGGCTCCGAACCATTCTCTCAATACTTAGTCATCCAAATTACCCCAACTTTAATGGAAACAAATAGTGTGCCACTCCTCGTGTAGCCTCTTCTTTCGATGACTTCCAATACAGTTTGAATTCGCTCACATGTGTAAATTTAAGTTATACCATCACGGACAACTTATTGCGCTTCATAACTTCCCCGCGCCAACGTCGCGTTTGCGCCGCGTTTGCGCCGCGCTCTCGCTGCATCTGGAATATCCTTGTCTGCAGCCAACATGGAATGCATTGCATATACGGTTATTGAGCTCTCTGGGAAGGCATTTGTTCATTTCTGGTTAGCATGGCCCGTCTTATATAGCTGCATAATATCTGCCCTCTGAAATATTGTTTAACATTTATAAATCTCTCTGATTTGATCGCTTGAACCATCCTCTATCGCTCCACTCAACTCTTTCCTTCAGCAAAATACAAACGACCTTTCAAAAGAGTTCAAGTTATTTGCCTTTATTGCATATACGTTGTGATTGGTCTCTTCCAACAGCTGCAAGTGTCTACGTTCAGATAATAAGTGAAGCATTTTTTTGGCTCGAAATCATTGGTGCAACAACGTGAATGTCTGCAAGTACTTTTTTTCCCCAGGAGGTTCCTGTTGAAAGCTGCAAGCTGAGCTCTAAGCCATATAGTTTGCAGCTTTCTGCCCAACAACAGCAACCTGCAAACAGACATCTTCCAGCCATTTTACCAATAATGAACATGGGACAACTGCCTCAGATAAAAGCAGAAGAGGCTTCACAGGCCCTGAACTACTTTAACAACCCATATCCACTTTATTGCCAGGCTTCCAATAAAGGCGAAGGTGACCTGTCTGAGCTGTTGCAAAGCAGCTCGAATAGCTCTAGCTCAGCGAATCAGCCAAGTATGAACTATTATTCTGCGACAGTGTCGCCTCAGACCCCTTATTCGAATGCACTTGTCGCTTCTGCCCCTGGTCCTTTGCAACAAACGCCCAGAAAAGAAAGAAAATATCAAAAGTACAGTGAGCGGTGCACTTGCAAGCGTGATGAGAATCACATTCCTAGGCCCCGAAACGCATTCATTTTGTTCAGACAAAAGCACCACCAAAGTGTGCTAAAGGAGTCAACAAAATTGAAGACTAACCCTGATGTTTCCCGGGAGTTAGCTCGTCGTTGGAAAGCTTTGACGAAAGATGAACGCAGCCACTGGGACTCCCTAGCAGATGAAGAAAAACGAAATCATGCCATAAAGTACCCAAACTATCGGTATAAGCCCAGACGTCATAAGAATAGCAAGCTGTGTGAAATCTGCCTGGTGAAACCAATGAGTACAAACACTCCCCCGGTTCAAACGTTTGCTATGACCCAGGATTTTTCTCAAGTGAGCTCTAATCAGGCGTCAAAATTAGTAAGGCTGCCAGCAATACCATTGAATCACTATCAGTTACATAACCAAGAACAGCAACCCACTCAACTCTTTCATCAACAGATGAATGGGCAGTTCCAGTTGCCCCAGCAGTATCCACAATTGATTCCGCAATCAGAAGCTATGTATATATCTCACAGATATCAGCAATATGGCAATTGCCCCCAACAGAGTCAATATGAATTTGGCGACGAGATTTCCTCCCATAATCACGCCTTCCAGCAGCAGCACCAACAGAGTGCTTCAACACAGCCACAAACACAACATCAAATGCAACAGCCGTATATGACCCAGATCCAACGACGCAACTCTCTTACTCAGCATCAGATCCTGCAACATTCACCACAGCATCATCCACAGGCTGATAACTATGCAACAATTGCACCCCTTCAGCATCTGGATCAGCACCCGCCGCAAGCTCCATTGGGAGGCACGACACATGGAGTGATTGGCGCACAAATTAATGGCTATCCTGACAAGTATTGTGAGACGTCGGACTCCTTCTCGTTTCCAGACCAGGCTGGTCAAGGTCAGAAGTATACGGGATTGCCAAATCCAATTGGAGCCCCCATGTATGCGGCTCATGACCCTTTCACGGCACCAACACTGTTGCAGCTGTATTAATCTGTTGCGATTGTATGGGCAAAATGGCTGCCTTGACAGTGGGGCTGGGGCCTGCCGACTGATACTCTGCACCTTATGTATGTAAATTGCGAATTTGTCAAATGTTTGCCTTAAAAAAATGCACATATATCGAAAATATCACTATTCTAAATTGCCCTAAATCGCAAACAGAAGCAAGGTTCTGTCTGGGTTTCACAACTCAACACGCACAAGAGTATATAGTTCATCCTAAGAGGTGATCGAAAGGATCGATAAGACAATCTTCATAAGCTTTCATTGCAAGGCAGAAAGATAAATCGGAGAATTGTTCTTTGATGTCAAAAATGAGAAACAATATGTAGAATCAAATGAATTTATACCACGACGATTTGGGTTTTGCTCGTGCAATTCTATATTCACTTTATGTATGTTTATGAATGATGATACATTCATCTTCGTTCCGTGAAAAGTAAGCCACGAATAAGCCTCTTTCCAGAGCTTGTAAAGAACTTGCACGAAACGAACAATTACTAAGGTGAAAAAGCAATAATTCACATCATTAAATCTACATTTCATGCTTAAATCCTGGATTGAAAATCTGGAGTTTCATCGAAGTAGTTTTTATTCTCAATCTGGCAAGTGGTCCGCTCGAGCCACTGATGATTTTTCTGTTCCGGCTAATGCCATCATGAAAAATTTTATAGTGAGTTGGTACAGAGCTCTCGGAAAGTGAGGTAAAGCTTCTGTCGCTCTATCGGCACTACAACATCTCCCAAAAGACTTTCAGAATGTCATTCGGGGTCAAAATTGTCTCATATATTTTTGTCATTGATTAACTTCCCAAAGTTTTCTTTGAAATCTTTATTTGACTTCATTGCCATTCCTGATTTTGTTATCTGTGACGTGTCTTTGGCCCAAGTTTTCCTTCATCCATGAGGTGGAAAGGGGGTCGATATCACCGCTGGTTTAGAACCTTAAAAATAAGGTGACGATGTAACACTATACTCTTCGCTGTCTACATGATATATACTTCGGGAAACGCACATTGCTTATTTTCGAAAAAACGCTGGAAAGGGGTCTTGAAGGAGAACAATAGGCAAAATCTCATTTTGAGTTTGGAGTGAGGCTGTAACCATTAAAAAAAGGTTCTGTCGAAAATTCAGCACCGGATTCTGTTCCCATGTGTTTGCGGCATTTTCTACTTTTTCACCTTGAGCTTGCCATTCAGATTCATATGAGTAGACAGCAGGGTGACTGCTGTTTACAGTTTGGTATAACAATCTCCCACCGCCATCAGTGTCAAGTTCGTTTTGACAACTTTGATCTTCAGTTTTGCAAATTTTGCCAGCGGCGACAACGACGGCTGCATCCTGATGTACATCAGCTGAGTAACGCATAGAGAAACAGATACGAAAATCAACCGAAGAAGCATTAGTGCCACCGTCGGGTGGCCGATAATAGTATGGCAGCGAAAGTCTGTTGATGAGTATTTGCGAAAACAGTTTTTAGTACTTCATTCAGGGTATGGAGAATCTAGAGGAGCTATCGATTCAGAACCGCTGATTGAGAACTATTCTTTCAGAATTATTTCAAGACACGAGTTTTTGACGTTAAACATTCCGGAAACCGCCGAATAGTATACTTGAGCTGATATTTCAAGGGCAAGGCCATCTGTTCTTTTGTTGAGATAAAAATGAAGCAGGCCAGAAACAAGGATAATTCAATATTTGGCCATACCACGGGCATTCAATCCCCGGCAGGTCACTCTGTAGGCTTTTAGGTGGCCGGTGAAATTTCTTATGTGCGATCACCTCAAGGATACTGCTCATTTTGTACCCACGCTTTTGTTCATCCTGACAGCAATGTCTCAAGCAGAGCTGTGCAAATGGGTTCATATTTTTCATGAAAATAACGAGGGTTTTTTTGCCTATGGAATATTAAAAGCCAGCTAACAGACTGTGAATCCTCAAGAGAATCGTTCACTGGGGCTTCCTGATACTTGTAGTATCTGAAACAGGGACATCAGTATCACAAAAAAATACATTGATATTAGAATTTTGTAATAGGTGAATTAATTTAAATAAATAAAGACGAGCTCTAGCATTCGCAACCTTTTGCCAAAGCCAGTCTCTTCATACGGTTCTTGGTTGCGCTCGAGGCTATAAGAAAAAGGAAAGATTAGATACCAGACGAGTGCAATCCGGAGTATTTGGCAAAGCGCTGGTCTGAGGTTCCGAATTTCGTGTGATAGTGCTGCTTCGAATATTGAGTATAGATGTCAGGTCGAGAACAAGTCTCACATAGGGCCTTAGAAGCATTGGCAGTATAAAATCAACAATGTTTGACTCTTGAAGGCAGTTGGAAAATTGAATCGAAGTTCAGGAATCTCAGTATTACTGAAATCAGCGGCTGTGCAATACCTCCGACGATAGCTTTACAAGTGAGAGCATCGCTACCCAAGCTGCCAAAAAAGCCTTGTCAGCCGGCGCTAATTAGAAACGTCTACTTCGGATTGCCACGCCTGAGTCCCCAAGGTACATCCCGCCCATAAGAATTGCAAAGTGCGCAAGTAATAATTGCGGTGTGCTTAGTGGATCCTGTCAAAGCTGCAAGCTGCCAACATTTTCGGGAGTGCTGATGGAAACGTGACAGCTGTTCCAGGCACACCAAGCAAGTTCCAAACATAAATCCAGCCCCTGGACAAATGTGGGTTCAGATCCTAGCGTCTCCAGGCGGGCTGTCGCATCCATCGATCCTCGCTTCCTTTTAAGCCCACAAGTCACAAGACTCAAGCTGTTCTTGTGAGAAAACAGACTTCGATGCCTGGCTCATCACAAGCAGCGGCATCGTGAACAAAGAGGGTCAGTACCAGGGCCTTGCCCATCGCTTCGCCACGAGACCATCCAGCCCCAGGAGGCCCTTCGAAAATACATTGTATGAAGTTTCATTCCGACCCAATAAATAATGCTAGTAAAATCAAATGTCCTCGTCCATGCCCGCGAGCGTGATGGCCTCGCCCGGCTTGAAGGGCGGAAGCCCCAAATATGGGCACCCGTCACAGCGGAACGCATCTCCAAGAGCACAGGAGCCGCAGCCCCCGGTCTTGCCCTCGACAGTGAAGTCGATCTCCGCCAACTCCTCCTCGGTGAACTGCACCTTCGAGTTTTTCAAGCGCTCCTCGATTTTGATGGCCTCTGTCGTTGCCAGTTGCGCCATCTTGCCCAAAATCGAGTCCTGGAGCGTCCGCGTGTTGGTGTCCTCGCTCTCCTCGGCCTCCTTGAGCCCGCAGGTACAGTCCTTGCATGCCTTTCTTCTCTTCTTTCCGCTGGGCAACTCGCATTTCTTGGGCACCACGATGTTGTAGTTGTTCAGGCGCTCGGCGTCGGCAATCAAGTCGTCCTCGTCGATGAAATCGCTCTCGTCCTCTTCCTCGTTGCTGGACACGTCACTGAAGTACGCCAACTTGGTGGCCTGCAACTTGCGCTTCATGCCGGAGTCCTCCTCGGCCTCACCTTCCTCCGCGGCGGCCGCTTGGGGAGCTGCCGATGCTGCGGCCTTTTTGAACAAGGGCTTTCTACGAGGCTCGCCGCTGGGCGTCTTTTTCTTGAGCAACACAGCGGACGCCGCCACCGGCGCGGGCTTGAGCCATTTCCCCGGCTGCTGGATGAGGAACCCGCTCATCAAAACGTCCAAGTCCTGGTCCAAAGGCAAGTCTCCAATGAGCTCGCCATCGGGCTTCAAGGCCTGGAAAAGCTTGGTCATCACGGTCGTGGGGATGCCCAAATGGTTCTCGTTGGGGTTCACGTACGAAATAAGGTCGTAGTGCTCTGCAGGGAGCCCGACGCTGTTGTTGGCCACGCGTTCGATGATGTGCTGCGTGATCGAAGCATTTGGATATCTGCCGTGGATCTGCTGTTTGGACTGGCTCACCAAAGCCTCGTCCGTGACCACCGTTGGGTGGAGGAGAAGAAGGACAGACATGTGTTTGTGTTTGTGTTTGTGTTTGTGTTTGTGTTTGTGTTTGTGTTTGTGTTTGTGTTTGTGTTTGTGTTTGTGTTTGGGATTGCTAGTGGTGTGGTTTTCTGGAAACAGAAGAAATCGATATGGCCGGTCGTCTGCGATGCTGGATTAGTCAGATGGGCCAGGGATACGCTCAGGCCAACAATAGCAACACGTGAGTTTGCGGGACAGGTTTGAGCAAAGTGTAGAAAGCAAAAATGGGAACGTTCTGCTAGCAACAAAGAGGCCTGAAAGAATGGTGGTGTCTAGGGCTTTATACGTCGCAGGCGGTTTTCTCGCTTTCCTCTTCTGTGCCATGCCTACCGGGTCCACCACGTGAGAACTCGGAACCGACGCTGTGTGCAGGCCCCGGTCATGTCATCGCCGCTTTGCTGACTAAACTGCCTGCGGGGCCTGCGCTGGGGCCGGCCTTTCGGGATCACGTGACCCGCAAGGCGGCACTTTCCGAGAATCCACGAGAACCTACGCCATACGAAGAGCAGAGCCGCAGCGAGCAAATTGGATGTATTTCTGTTTCTCCCTCTGACCTTCGCCACTGCAGTGATTGGCCGTATGCCGCCCCCGTGCAGGCCGTCTGAACGTCGCGCCTGCATACAGGCACATGCGATAAGTGGTTAAACGAGGGCCTCCTCCATTGGGCCTGGGAGATGCGGCGTAATTTGGCTTACCAATGGCATACCCAACAATTGGCCGAGCCGGTGCATATGGATCATTTTGTCATCATTCCCGGTATGGGATGTCGCGCGCCTGCTCCCCCTCCTATCAGAAAGAGTCTTGGGGAACGCACATTGCGCAATGCTGAACACGACCCGTCACCGACAACGTGCCCCCTCCGTAAGTTACTGTAGCTGTATTGAGAAGTGAAGCGCAAGTAGGCGTTTACTAGTTAAGACCAAGTCCCCGGCCCCGTGCTGCCCAGACCTGTTCATGCCTGCTGAACGGGGTCCCCGGCAGCCGGGCCCTTCTATGGAGCTCGCGCCAATGACTCACGAGGTCATGTCACTGTCCGACCCGTCCCCGTCCTCCACGTCCGTTTCGTCGTCATCGTAATTGCGCACCGCCAGAGAGGGAGGCGCCGACACGGCCACCGAGGACGACCGCGACAGGCCCTCTGAGCCCTCGGCGCGGCTGTGTGCTTGCATCTGCGCGGCCGCCTGCAAAGCGTGGAGATCCTGCTTGTTTGCCTGGGGCGACGAGAGCGACATGAGCGAATACACGGCCTCTTGCTCCGAGGCTCCGTCGGACCGCGGCGGGGAGATCACGCTGATGGGCGGGAGTTTTGGGGGAAGGGGGCCCGGCGCGTGTGGCATGTGGTGCAGCGCGCGGCGCTGGTCGGCAAGCCCCAGCCCGAACGAGGGCCGCCGGAACTCGCTGTTCTGGCTCTTCCTGCGCTCCTTGGCTCGCGACAACGCCACCATCAAGGCATTGTGTGCGCTCGACTCCTCGTCGGGGGACGGCATGGACACAGGGTGCCGGGGCTGGGTGTCGTCGCCCGGCACGTGCGAGCGCTGCGAGGCCAGGTCCGCGGTCCCGATGCGCGGGGACGCCTGGAGCGTCTGTAGATTGATGTTTGTGCGGTTCAACGCCGCGGCGGCGGGCCGCGCGGGCGGCAGGAAAGCGTCGGCCATTCGCGTCGGCGAGTCGTGGCTGGACGCGTACGGCCCGTTGGCAAAGTCCAACTTGACGGGCGAGATGCCGGAGCCGGCCTTCTCCTTCTGCTGTAGCGAGCCGAACGCCAGGCTGAGCCGGCTCTTGAGCTGCGAGCTGATCTCGCCCAACTCCTTCTTGTTGGGGCTGTGGTCCTCGGCGAAAAGCCGGCGGCCCGGGCTGAAGTACTGGGGTGTTTTCATGAGCTTGGCCTGCCGCGGCGTGTCGCGCCCGTCGGAGTCGGAGTCGGGATTCCCCGGTGTTTTGAGCAAGCTGGCGGCCGAGTATGGCGAGGCCGCGTCGTTCAGCCGGCGGCGGAGCGACCGCAACAGGCCCGCACTGCTGCGTTTCAAGCCCGGGCTGAAGGGCACGTCTTGGGAGGGGTCTGGCGTCGAGAACTCCACCAGGAGGCGTTTGCGGGTTTTGGCCGCCGGCGGGGTGGACGGCGTGGCGGCCCTTGTGGGCTTTAGGGGGTTTGGCGACGGCGTGGGCGTCGTGTTCTGGGTGCTCATGGCGGCGGAGGGAAGTGTCTGTGTTTGCGCGCTGGTCTCGTTTCTGGGCACAGAAAAAAGCAGCGTTTCTGGGCAGCAAGGCCGCGGGCGGGCAAGCGTCTGTGTCGCGTTCTTCGGCGACGGCGTCGGCGGGGGTGGTCCTCCTGTTGTGTCGGAATGGGCCTGTCTCGGAGCTTAGGGCACGGCGCTTGAACAGTCCGTGGAGTAGTTGCGGCGGCTCGCAAACGGAGCGCTGGACAAGAAAAACACGCGGTGGGCGGGCGCTGGTTGCTCGGCTAAAAACGGCTAAACAAACGCAAACTAAGGGAACGCGGGTGGGCGGGTGTAGGCGGACAAGGGGTTGGTAGGAAGCCAGCAGCCGCACATGGAACACACGGATGCTCGAGAATCTTGGCGAAAGTCCCGGAAATGGGCACTGCCAGATTTTGCTTATGCGGAAAAGTACCACTCGGGGCGGCAGGCGGTGGCCGTGGGCGGATTTCCTCTTTGCCTAGAAGAATAAACAAGGGCGGCGGCAAGCTGGAAAGGTCTGCAGAAACGCGCTGATGGAGCAGAGCCTCGCGGGGATTTTTGGTATGCAAGGCACGTGCAGATTAGCGACAAGACGTGTTCTGGGTGGGCGGGCAGAACAATGGTGGGGGGAATATGGATGGCCTAGTTGTGGAACCTGGGGCATGTAGCAGGACTTGCCACGAGGGGAGGTTTCTCGGGCCGCCTGTGTGCAGGCCTGCCGTGGTGCGGCACCGGAAGCGGCGGTGCGGCCTGCACGGACGGCCGCGGGCCAATTTGCAACTTTGACGGGATACATGTCTAGAGGCGGGCCAATTTTCAAATTTGATGGGAGACATGTCTAGAGGCGGGGGAATTTTGAACTTTAAGGGGATATGCTTCAACCGGGCCAACTTTGATGGGAAATGTTCGGGGCCGGGTCAATTTCATCTTTGATGGGAAGTATCCTTAGAGGCCACGTTAATCTTCACCTTGATAGGATACATCTTGAGAGGCGGCACTGATTCTCAATTTTGATGGGACATCTTTGGACGCGGGCCAATTTCATCTTTGCTGGAGACATGTCTCTAAAGACCTTTATCTTCAGCTTTTATGGGACACATCTTTAGAAGCCGGGAAAATTCCACTTTGGTAAATGCCTTTTGAAGCCGGACCAATTTTCAGCTTTGGTGGGATATGTTTGGAGGCGGGTCAATTTCAAATCGATGGGATACAGCGTTGGAAGCGGCGCTGGTTTTCAAATTTGATGGGGTATATGAAGGAGGGGGCCAATGTCAACTTTGATGGGATATGTTTGGGGCCGGGCCAATTTTCATATTCGATGGGATTTATATCTAGAGGCGGCCAAACTGCAACTTCGATGCAGTGTCTTCAGAGGCCGGTCCGATTTTCAAGTATGATAGTATTCATGTTTAGAGGCGGCCAATCTTAAACTGTCAGAGATACGTCTCTGGAGTCCCCGTGCCAGCTGCGATTTTGGCATGTTTCGAGTGGCGGTGCCGATGCAGTTTGGTGTGTCAAAATATCATGGGCCCGTGCAATTGAAGAGGGGCCCTGGAAATGGGGATACTTGTCGGCTCATGGAACGGCACAATGTGTGGCTGAAGCCGCGTGGCCTAGTTTGAGTCCATGTTTCCGGGAGCTCCACAGCCCCTTTTCAGGAGCGTTCTCGATGTTCATGAAATATTTCGTTTTAGTTGATTGGGCCGGGGTCTCGGGGCACCCAGTTTTATTTTCCGGCAACAAAAAAAAACGCCAATTACAGTCGTAACCACAAGGATCGAAACATCCGGGGCTTGTTCTAGGGCCAGGTGGTGAAGAAGTAGTGAAGACTCAGCTGCTTCAAGAGGCCAATTTCAGTCGTAACCACGAAGACCGAAACATTTGGGGCTTGTTCTAGAGCCTAGAATTGAAGAAAATTCAGCTGCTACTAGAGGCCAATTCGCCTTTGGTGGCAAACTAGTCTCTAGCCCCGCCCAGGCACAGACAAACACCACGGTCAGCACCCATTTGACTGTGTTGGGCTGCTCAAAGTTGGGGCGTGTCTACAAAGGCAGATTTGGAGCCATGTAATTGTATGAAGCTCTGGGTATTGCATGACCAGATCAAGTGATGCCACGCGTGATCCATGACAATGAGTTCCCGGAATCCTGTTTCTGCGCCGTGAGCTGGGAGGGAATTCAACACGGCGCCTCCTCGTGTTCAAGGCTGGGAACGGAATGGACATGCCCATTCTAAGAGCACCTCGCTATCAAGAAACCTCGAACAGAGAACCGCACTACTAAAGGAGAACCGCACCACCAAAATACCTCACTACTAGAGCGCCTCACTATTGAAGCACCGCACTTTTGAAGCACCTCACTATTAAAGCACCGCACTATTAAAGCACCGCACTATTAAAGCACCTCACTATTAAAGCACCGCACTATTAAAGCACCTCACTAAAAAGTGCCTCACCAAAAAGTGCCTCACCATCATAGAACCCACCGTGAGACCACCGACCAGCCACGCCCGCCCAGCTCCACCCAAGAAAATGGACAATGCCTCTACGCCCACCAATCTGGGACGCCCGAAACCTGATTCCCGAAACCGGCCGCGGAATTTCGAGTTATTAGTGCGCGCCCACGCCCCAGCGCTCAGCGGATTCCAAGGTGAGCGGTGCAAATTATGGGGCTCAACATAAAAGTAACGCAGCCGTGAAGAGGTGAGCAACAAAAAGATGGAAACAAAGACAAACAAAACAAGGTAATTGGAATGAAGACAGACAAAGAGACAACAACGAGATAGAAGGAAGACAGACAAAGAGACAACAACGAGATAGAAGGAAGACAGACAAAGAGACAACAACGAGATAGAAGGAAGACAGACAAAGAGACAACAAAGAAATAGACACACAGACAAAGCGACAAATCAAAAACAAATCAAAATAAATCAAAGACAACACAAACACACACAACACGAAGAAAAAAAAAAAAAAGACCCAAAACCAAGCAGTCCCCCAGGCGGCCCCAGCCCACCATCGCACCTGCACACGCACTACCCCAATGTTCGCGTATCAACAGATCTTCACATACAAACAAACATTGCCTCTCCAAGCGGCCCGAACCCATGATGTCCGAGCCCCACCACCCGCCGCTGGCAGCGCAGCTCCTCCGCAAAGCACAGCGGCTCTCGCTCTCCGGCGCCCGGCATCACGTGCCGGAGTCGCTGAAACGGCGCCTGACGCTTTTGCTGACTCCGGCCCAGAACAAGAGACTCAGTGTGGTCGGCGGCAGCGGCCCTGCATCGCTCCAAGCCGGCTCCAACGGCCCCACGCTCGACTCCTCGCAGCACGCAGGCGCCACGCCGTTTTCGCTGCAGGGATACACGCCGTCACATGTCGCCACGGCCAGCCAAACAGGCGCCCAGCGAAGGGCAGACCTGCGCCCGCTCCGCGACAAGAACTACCAGGGCTTGGTGCTGAAAGAAATCTACGACTTCTGCATCGGCAACAGGTTCGAGCTCCAGACGGGCCACGCGATCACGCTCAAGACGTTGCGCCAGCCCACGCAGAAGGACTTCGTGCTTCTTTTCCAGTTCCTCTACGGGAAACTCGACCCGCTGCACCGCTTCACGCGCTCGGTGGAGTCGGAGGTGTTTATCCTCCTAAAAATCTTGCGGTACCCGTACCTCGACGGCATCAACCGCTCCTCCATAAGCGCGGTGGGCGGGCAGAACTGGCCCGTGTTCCTCGGCATGCTCTACTGGCTAGTGAAGGTCAACTTGCACATGCTGGGGCTCCAGGATAGCGCGTTGATCGCGCCGGACGACGTTTTCGACAACGTCTTCATCCGGTACATCCTCTTGTCGTACACAGCATTCATAGAGCAGAAGGAGGACTACTCGGACTACTACAACGACATGAAACGCGAGTTTGACGCTGCGCGCTCCCATCTCTCCAAGCAGGCCGACGAGAAGAGACTCGCCTGTGCAGCGCTCGCGGGGCAGTTCGAAACGGTCAATGCGCAGTTCTCCGAGGCCGAGGAGGCCCAGGAGAAATCCAAAGCTTTGGAAAACGACTTGCGCCAGTTTTCCGAGTACATGCACAAGGTCAAGCAGCGACAGGCACAGTGGAAAACCATCTTGGACCAGGTGGAGGGCGACATTTCCAGTGCTGCGCTGCGCCTAGTGGACTTGGAGGCACAGAAAAAGGCATACGAAGAGGCCATCCAAGAAAAGGGGTTCTCCATCAACGAAATCGATCAGTTGAACTTGGAGAGGGACAAGATCTCGCGCTTTTACGACACCGTGTCCAACAGAATCGAGGACCTCAAGGACATCTTGGCTCAGAAAGAGAGCGACATCTACCAGACGCTACAGAGCCTCCAAAGCTTTGTGAGCCAGTACAATGCGATGACATCGAGAATACCGTCGCGCGAGGGCGACGGGTATGAGCTTATCATCAACTCCGACTTGATTGGTGACGGCTCGTTGGCCATTGAGCCCGACGCCGTCTTGAACAAGATCGTGAGACTCGAGAAGATCAAGCTTTTGGAAATGAGGTCGGAGCTAAAGCAAGAGTTGCTACGAGTCCAGGGAGAGACTATCCGCCTCATCGAGTCCGTGGACCAGATGTCCGAAAAGATTTTCGAGCAGCAGGAGGAAATAGAGACTGTGGAGACTGGCGTCGCGAAGTTCAAGGACACGCAGGACGAGATCTACGAGACCATGGTGAGCGACAGCGCAATCCGATCGGCGCAGAGCGAAAAGCTCGAGCGGGACTTGCAGGCCATGCGCATACACGCCAACAAAGGCGTGATTGAGCTCGAGACCCGCAACAAGGAATTGAAGATCATGCTCAAGGAGTCGAGGTACGGTCTCCAGCAGGAGCGCGAGCAGTTGCACGAGACGGTCGTCGCGATGCTCCAGGATGTGATCAGCTTCAAGATGAACATCCAGGAAAAGCTCGAGGACCTCGAGGTATCAACACTAGAGGAGCTCGAAAGGGAGCTCCGCATGCAACAGGACAGGGACAGTTTGTAGGGCAAAATTCATACGCCAGGGCGGCCGGGGCCCGGGGCCAGGCGCCCATCCGTTTCCGGTACACGTACATTCCTTATACGATCGATGCAAAACTAATATATACAAGTTAGAATTCGTTCCTCAACCACATCTGCTTTCTCTTGACCCTGTCGTCCCTCGCGAGTCGTTTCTTTCCCGTCCACTGGCTTTGCTGCTCGGCAAGCTGCGCAAGCACCTTCTGCTGCCTTTCCTTGCTGGAGCCCGTGATGACATTGACTTTCTTGGCGTCCACGCTGAACTTGGCCGCCAACTTGGCAATGCTCCACTTATCTGGATCTTCGCTCCTCAATGCTATGATTTCTTGCACAATCTCGGGCGTCAAGCTGTTGTCTTTTTTGGTGGCGTAGATCACAGGCATCTCCTCGAGCTCTTCGGGTGTGTATGTCTTGAATTTCTCCGCCAAGAGCTTCAAGCGGGGGTCGTTGGGGGGCAAAAAAGCACGCGGGGTTTCTTTCACCGTTGGCATGGATGCTGGCGGGTTGTATATGAGACCCTGTGTTGGGACGGGCTTCATGTTAAATTTCGACCGCACAGCATTGTACTTATTTTTGGGCTGCAATTCGTGCGGCAAGCTCTTGATGGAGATATTTCGGGTGGCTGTCCTGAGCATTTCGACTATGTGATGTTGGGAGCTGGTCACTATGTAAGGCCACACTCAGGTGTAACAAAAATTTTCGGTCGTGTGCAGGCAAATATCGTGCGACCTTAGTCCCGGCTGCGAGGCCCCAGCGGTATTGCCAGATGGGAACGGGACGTGAGATTGGTCTGTTTGCCGTTTCTGCGTGTCTGGTGGATTTTTCCTGGTCTTTTTTATCCATTTTTTTATTCATTTTGGTTCTTTTGTGGTGATTTTTTGTGGTTTTCTAGTGGGTTTTTTGTGCTTTTTTTGTGCTTTTTTTGGAAGGTAAGTTGGCTTGGTCGATTGGTCCCAGAGTTTGGCGTTCGCTGGGTTTAGTTAATAATACGTATGCAGATATACGCACAATCGATTTCCGAAAGCGCAAGATCCGCAAACTGTCGAACTTCTGAAGCTCTTGTGATTATGTAAAAAGCTCCATTTGTTATATATAGACACCTATCTTGGGATACTGTGCCTAAGGAACATGCCCCAAGTATGCGGCTAAGCGCACTGTTTCCCACCGACCATGCATCTTTAATATGAAACTTCGAATGTCATACCTATTAGACGTCTTTGTAGGCCCATAAACAATTGAGGCGCTGGATAATGGCACCCCCATACCGGGATCTTGCAATTTGCTCGTGCGTCTTTTCCTTCTGTATATACAATATTCCGTTTGACAGCTAACAGCTCTTCTCCGACGGCACCAATTGCGCATGTCTATTCGCCTGGTGCTCACGAATCAAGTCATGATTAGAATATGTGTCCAGCAGTCTCCAGAAAACCTGCTGACGTGTACCCAATTGAGCACGTGTTTTCACTTGAAAATTTTTGGGGGGCCCAAATTCTTGAAAGGAAAAATGCTCTATGAAGATCTGTTTCGACTCTGAAATTAGCCGACTACAGGTCTATGCACATTGTTGAGCAGATTTCCCACTGGACGTTTTAAAAGAAACCCCACGGGTGCTCAAACGAGCGGATTCTTCTTGGGGATTGGAGTAAACATCGGGGCATTGACAATGAGCTATTTGAATCTCTCATGCTAGCCACCTATTGTATGCCGATCTAGGACGTCTGTCTTCGCTAATTAGGCTAAGGTTCAAGAAAGCAGCTTAGAGATCCGTAAATGCCTCAAGGAGGTTTTCGGTTAGAGATCTTGAAGCAAGGTCACAAGTTTCAAAGGAAACTAAATTCTGCTCATATTCCGCCAACTAATGCCGGCGCGAGGCAACACCCAATCATGCACAGGGTGTCTATCGAGCTATTGTGAGCGTTTTAATACAGCGACAATGGTTTACCGCCATACCGTTTCCACCTGCACAAAAAGTATAATAAACCACGGCAAAACCATCTACGTGAGACACATGCCGCCAGGCCTCGAGAATTTAAGGGCCGGGAATTCCGGTTTGCCTGGGAAGCTTCTCCAAAAAATCCAGGACGGAGCCACACTTGCCCAAGAATCATCATGAACTATTCCTTCTTATTGTGGCTTTCAGTGACTATGTCATCGGCAGTCACCGGGTCGTCAATGAGTCGGGCCAGCACGGCTCTGGAAACAAAGGCGATGCAGGCTCCAGAATCTCCGAGTCTCGATGCGTTGTCTGTTTCGAGTGTTGCAGAGATGAGTCGCAGCCAAATGGCTTTGTCTCCAGCCATTTCATCTGTGTCATGGGATGATGATGGTGGAGACCTGGCCCCTTTTGGTTCGATCAGGCAAAAATGCTGCCAGGCGAAGCGCACCATCACCCCTGTGAGAATCACTCAGTCCACTAATTACGCTTCGGGCAACGGGACAAACGGCAGTAGTGCCTCCAGAACACAGACCGGGACAAGCACCGGCGGTGCGGCCAGGGCGCACTTTGCCGTGGGAGCTTTGGGATTGCTTGCCATTTGTATAGTTTAGGTTGCAATATCTTGTCACTCCCTTCGCCCACACGTGTCCACGTCCTTTCGGAGACACACTAGTGTCTGGTATAGCTGGTCGATCCGAGATTGCATTCAAAAAATAGTCACACAAATCACACATCATTGTTTAGCCCATCTTTAAAGCAGACTTTTGGGATGTCATCAGGCAGGCTCAGCTGGGGTTTGTCTTCAGGAAGAAACTTTCTCATTTATCCCGTAGTCATAGAACCCGCGAGTCTTGGTGTCCGTCAAAACCGCCGCCCGTTGATGTCCTTCAAGTATTTGTCCTTGTCCAAAACGTAGTACTCCTTCTCTGATAAGCCGCTAGGGATCTTGGGCGGTACGGGCGGCTTGTTTTCCTCGCCGGCGTTCTCAAGATTTATCCTCTGGAACACAGACGGCGAGAATTTGCCCTTCGGGTTCTTAGGCATGCTCCACGAGCCCTCGCCTAGGTACCCCGAGTCGTGCGTGGCGCTTTCCTCGAAGCGCTTGGGCGTATTCTGCCAATTCGAGCTGGAAGACAAGTGTTCCGAGGGGGTGGGGGCGTAGTAGCGAGGATCGATCTCGTTCGGGTTGACAGGGTGGCTCTCGCGGTCCGTGTCCAGCACCGTGAGCGACTTCACCGGCCGGTCCATGTGGAACACTTTGGTCGGGAGCAAGTCGCTGGGCCCGGCGTCAAGCTGGAAGTTGTCTGCGGAAAACGGGATGTTGGTGGTGTCCAAGAACGGCAACGGCGAGTGGTCCGTCACGCCTGGCGGCGGCTTGCGGCGGCTTTTCGGCGGGCTCGGCAGGGATGCGGTTTGCATGTTGGCCGGCCGCTCCGGCGACTTGCTCGGGGAAAACCGGCCGTTGTATAGGAGCGGGAGCGCCGTGTCCACGGACACATCTCCGGATGCGGAATGTGGGGGCGGTGGCGGCGCAGAAGACAGCGGAAGGCGGGCCGAGGCCCCGTTGCTGTTCTGCTCCGTCGGCGGATAGATCCCCATCTCCAACAGGAGCTCCTCGAAGTTGTCTAGCGGGGTGGGTGCAGGCATGAGCGACTCGCCGGAATCGCCGTGCGACCGTCTTCTCGGGCCAGGCTTGGCGTCGTGTGCCCAGAGCCCCGTGATGGGCTCCTTGGCCATGAATTTGTCCTTGAGCTTGGCTAGGCGGCTTGTTTTTGGCCGCGTGCCCTCCACAAACACGGTGGCGTCCGGCGGCGCCGGCTCGGGCCCGGCGGAGTGGAAGAAATGCTGTTTTCGCGGCGGCGACGACACAAACACGTCGTGGGCGGCCGTGCCCGGCGCTGTGGGGGCCGCGGGCGCCAGGTGGCGGAGCAAGTCGTCGTTTGCGGGGCCGTCCGGAGCCTCGGGAAGAAGCTTAAGTGCCGAGGCCGAGTGCACGAGCTTCGGTGGGACCATCGGCGCACTCGGGTAGAACGTCATTTCAAGGAAGATCTTGCCGGCGTAGCGGTCCTTGAAGGACAAGTCGTGCCAGCCGTCGAGGATGTATTTGCCGGACTCCTGGAGGTTTGCTGGGTTCAGGAAGACGGATGCGCAGTCGATATCCGTGCCGCCGATGGGCGTCGGGTCGGCCTTGGTCTCGTCCAACACGTCGAGCCGCATCACGGCCTTGCGGTCCCTGGAAAGCTGGAACCGGATTTCGTGGGTCCATTCGGGCGTCTGGCCCGCGCGGAAATGCGCCGGTGTTTTCTGTGCCACGGTGTTGATTCGAAGAAGCACGTAGGGTGACTGTTTGTCGAGTTTGCGCCTGTTTGGGAGGTGCCTTGCACGGCACACCATGACAACCAACGTGCCGTCGGCAGTCTCGGGAAAGTCTGCCATGGGAAAGGGTATGTGCGAGGGTGTGTGCGAGAGTATGTGAGAGGGAAAGTGGTAGAAAAGAGTGTTTTCTGGGTGACTAGAACGGGGGAGCTGCCGGGTTCAGTAGATCGCTTGAGCTCTGGCCGGATTCTTTTGCTTTTGGGGGATGGCTGGTGCTTCCGGCTGGATGTATGGACGACGATCTGGTCGTTCTTGTCTGATCTCTGTCGATGATCTAGTCGAAGTCTGATCGATTTATCGTGCCTTCGTCGATGATCTGATCGGCTCTTCTTGTCTTAGTAGATGATCTGATCGGTACTTCTGAACTTAGTTGATTATCCGCTCGATTCTTCTGATCTTAGTCGATTATATGCTCGATTCTTCTGATCTTAGTAGATGATCTGATCGCTTCTTCTTGTCTTGGTCGATTATCCGCTCGATTCTTCTGATCTTAGTAGATGATCTGATCGGTTCTTCTTGTCTGATCTTATGCCTGGTCGTATTTTTCGATTGTCCGTGGGCGTTTGTTCTGTTCCTGTTAGACCAAAGCACTGGGTTGAATCGCCTGGCTTTTTCTAGCTTCACTTGTATGAACGAGATCGGAAAAGAAAACGCTACTTGATTAACCTCGGTCCTTGATTAGCCACACCCGCTTAGTTCAATGAGTTATCTCTTGCCGGCTCTTGTGGATTGACCTGTTCTACCCTAAACGCTTTGATCAAATTGGAGTTCTCCCTTTAGTCTGTTCTGATCTATGGGCTGGTCCAATTTGCTTTTTAACCCCTTGTTTGCTCTACCTCAAAAAGACTCTCTACTGTTATGAGCAAGCGGCTCGTCGGCGGCTTTCTGCAAAAGAAATCTAAAGTGAGCGTGGCTTGGAGATGCTCCTCATGCAAGTAGTTGCAAAAGGTAGGGCGCGAGGCTGTGGGGTCAGTTTTTCCTGGAGATGCTCGAAGGTTTGGGATGAGCAGCGGAATCTGGCGTGTTGACTTACATGCGGCCTCAACACAAAGCGGGGGCCCAGGACGCGAGTGCTATTATTATTTTTTTTTTTTTTGATTTTTCGGTTCTGTTTAGTTGTGGCCGCTACGTGCTGGTTTGTTTATTAACAGATCGCATCGGGAAAAACGGTGCACTGCCAGATCGGGAAGGCGGCGGTCATGTGATTGGCGGCAGCTTGTCTGGAGGCAATTTCAAAAGCCAAAAAAATCATGTTTGGGTGGGGGATAGTGACAGATGCCGTTGTGGAAAAACTTGAATCAGCATTTCTTCTGGCCACTTGTCTGAGGCAAATTCAATTAAGATGTTGGTGCGCAATTACTTTGCATGTATCTGGCAAATCTTTGGACACATCTTTGGACACATATTTGGACACGCATTTGGACACATAATAGACACTATTTGGACACTTTTTGGACATATGCTTGGACAGATGTGGAACAACTTTTAAGTCGAACTTGAGGACTGCGCTTAGGGTTCAGCCCAGGGGATCCAGATATTACAAGAAGGGTCCTGGAGACTGGCCGGGAAGCACGTCACGTGATGCTACAGAGCCGGCCGGAAACCGCTTTCAGTACAACAGAGGTGGTTCATGGTGTGTTTTTGCCATTTTTCAATTGGTGCGTGGTGATCCTTTCCCCAGCTTTGTCCCGTTCGCCGATTGCATGTTTCTGAATTCACTTGATCCCCATGGCGTGTTGCTGATCTCACCCATGCCTAATTCCACCTGGTCGCGATGTTACTGTTCTGGTTTCATTATTCGTATAGTTTTTTTTTCGAGTTTTTTCTGGCATTCAACTGTGCCTGGCCATGTCTGGTTTTGCAACCTAACTCATTTTTGATTGGGTATGCTTCTGGTTGTGCCGGCTTGGCTCATCATCAGGAGTCTCCGACCAAACGGACTGCCCCGGATTTCGACGGACTTGATGCTCCCTTCTTTCATTAGAGACATCTCTTGCCGCATGTCGTTCCTGGGTGCATGATGGTCAATTAAAACACTTCATGCTTCATATTTAGGCACTGCTTTACAGGCAGATTCTTTTCCTCTCCATCTCTCCATCTGTTTCTCTCCATCTCTCCATCTGTTTCTCTCCATCTCTCCATCTGTTTTTCTCCATCTCTCCATCTGTTTTTCTCCATCTCTCCATCTGTTTCTCTCCATCCCTCAGAGTGCTATCTCTTTTTCGTTTCACTATTGCCTTTTTACTATCGAAAGTGACGCCACGGCTATTGAAGACTACATAGCCTGGGTGTTTTGAAGGTCTGTATTCTGTAGATAAGCGCAGGTGGAACATGAAAGAAGCATTGTGTCCAGAACAGGCTGCTTTGGTGTGGTGGGCCAGCCAGCATATATTGGACTGTTCTCCTTTATCTTCTGCATCAATCAGCGCCCCTGTATTGATTGACGAAGATGCGTCTTCTCACAGGCAAAGTGCATTATGGCATTCAAGCTTTGTCGAGAACTGAAGTCGCTTTTGGGCAAGGGATTGAGGAGTATGGAACAAAGCTTTTCTGCCGTGGGTGTTGAGAGGTGTGTTGATGTGCCAATCGACATCTCCGAAGAAGGAAGGAAGAAGGAACATGAAGGAACCAAGAAGGAACATGAAGGAACCAAGAAGGAACCAAAAAGGAAACAAGAAGGAACCAAGAAGGAACCAAGAAGGAACCATGAATAACCAAAAAGAACCAAAAAGGAATCATGACGGAAGAAGGAACCAAGAACCAACAAGGACTCCCCCATTGGCATGTTCGTGCCCACCGGCTTGGAACATGTTGATCCAGCCCGGCTTTTGGGACCCCTGCCCCCGCCAAACGAACATGCCCGCGTCCCCTTGTTCATAGTCCCTCCCAATCCCATCAACCTCCCTGCATCCCCCTACAGACACTCAACCCAACTCCTCGTTACTACATACATTGCATCCTACTTGGAGGTGTCCACCACGTACCGGCCCAAGATCTTGCCGGCCTCCATCAACTCGTAGATCTTCGGCAACTCCGACAAGCCCACGATCTTGATGGGGCACTTGATCAAGCCGCGCGAGAAAAAGTCGATGGCCTCGGCCGAGTCGGCGCGGTTGCCCACGTACGAGCCCTTGATGCTCACGGACTTGACCACGGCCTCGAACACGGGCGCCACCACCTTGGCCCCCGCCGGCAAGCCCACCAAGACGGCCACGCCGGTCGGGCGGAGGTACTCCAACGACTGCGAAATGGCCTTTTCCGACACCGACACGTTGATGGCGTCGTGCGCCCCGCCGCCGGTGGCCGCCACCACGTCCCGCACAATGTCCTTGCTGGACGTGAAGTCCACGAACTGCTCCGCGCCCAACGAGCGGCAGAAGTCGCGCTTCTCGTCGCCGCCGTCAATGGCCACCACGCGGTAGCCCATGGCCGTGGCGTACTGGATGGCCAACGAGCCCAAGCCGCCGCCGGCGCCGGAAATACACACCCACTGGCCCGCCTGCAAGGCCGCGGTTTTCAACGCCTTGTACACGGTGATGCCGGCACACAAGATGGGCGCCGCCTGCGCCAAGTCCGTGCCCTGGGGGAGCCGCGCGGCCTGGATGGCGTCGGCCGTGGCGTACTGCTGGAACGAGCCGTCGTGCGTGTACCCGGAGAGATCGGCCTCGGCGCAGTTGGGCTCGTTGCCGTGCTGGCAGAGCTCGCACTGGAGGCACGAGCCGTTCAACCACTTGATGCCGGCAAGGTCGCCGAGCCGCCAGCCCTTGACATTTTTGCCCAACGCCACGACCTCGCCCGCGCCCTCGTGGCCGCCGACAAGGGGCAACTTGGTGGCCAAGGGCCAGTCGCCCTTCCAGGCGTGGAGGTCTGTGTGGCACACGCCCGAGTACTTGACGTGGACCAAGATTTCGTTTTCCTTGGGCGTGGGGACGGCAATGTCCTTGTACTGCAAGGGGCCGCCGTTGGTGTCGAAAACAACCGCCTTCTGGGTCTGGGGAATGGCCATGATGGGGGTGTTGGTGGTGTTGGTGGTGTTGGTGGTGGTGGTGTTTGTGGTGCTTTTGTTTCGGGTGCTTCTGGTCGAGGCACTGGTTCTGGTCGTGGCACTGGTTATGGGCGTGGCACGTGTTCTGCTGAAAGCAAGCGTAGATGGGGAAAAAGAGAGGAGCCGGCGCATGGGGATATGCTGTGTTTTATACCCGGTTTATAGCAGGCTCCAGAGTTCGCCCAACGTCGCCTGGGTCCTGTATGCGCATGCGCGGCGCGCCGGGCAGGCCGGTGCTGGGGTATGCGCTTACGCGGTCACGCAATTTCCCGGCGCTCGGCGGGACACTGCTTCTTGTTCCAAGCAAAAAGGCTGCAGCGGGTGGCCGGGCAGCATACCGGTCTTTTCCGTGCGCAAGTGACGTATCCATGTGCTTTTGGCGGGGGGTTCCAGGCCGGCTTGCCAGACTCTTATCTCCCCGCGCACTGTGCAGGCCCGCCGCGTGCGGCTCGCTGGAACACGCCACTGGGCGGGCCCCGTAAGCGCATGGCGACGAGGGCATGTTTTTGCCGGGCGTCGGTTCGGATTTCCCGCCCCTATATTCTGTGGGCCCGCACATATCTCCGGGCTTTTGCCGTGCCCAGCACTGCCCAGTAAATCTTCCGGTATGATACAATGATACAGTGTGGTGCCGAGCTCGGCCGAGCCCTGAGCATATATTAATATCGGCTGAGCAATTCGCGGAAAAGCTTAAAGCCCCATCTGGAATGGAAGGACACGTGGAAACTGACGCGGCCGCTTGCAAACATGGGCTTGGGCCAGCACGTGCCTGGCGCCGCTTTTGTTTTCGTCTGATTCGGGCTGTTTTGGTCCGGGGAGAATGGCGTGCGATCATGCGGCGCTAGAAGCTGGTGGTCTGATGAAGGCCCGAGTTCTGCGGGTCCGGCATGCGACAAGGCATTCCACCAGGGACCACCATACTTTAATTTCCGGACAGTGCTGGATCCGAGGGCTGGATCCGAGGACTGGTTTGAATTACAGAGTTCGGGGTGCCTTTTTTGATGGCTGGACCCGATGACTCGGCTTGCTCGATGGGGGTGCTTGGCTAGACCACCGGTTAATGTGATTCAGTATGAGACGAGTGCTCAGCTCATTCTTTACTCAGCTGCTGCCTCAGCCCCTCATTCCAATTCTTGATTCGAGTACTGCTGTATTTGATATGACTGCTTGCTAAAAAGATTCCATGCTGAGCATTAGGTGGATTGCTTGGACAAACACATGACTCTATACTGAAGTATAGCTTTTATTGCTCGAATAAACACGTGACTCTGTACTGGAGTATTGGTTTTATTGCTCGAATAAACACATGATGTGCCGAAGTCCTCGATTGTAACACATGAGTTTCGTACCCCGTATTCGACCTCAGTGCTTCATTGAGCTGACATAGCTGTTCAATGACCTATCTACTTGATCCAAGAACACCCGCTTGTATTTCGTGGTCCAGGCAATGAGGATATGCAAGGGGAAAAGTAACAAAACGTTTCTAGTTTGGAAAGCTCCGTGTACGGCTGTTAGAAATCCTGAAATAATTTCATACAACTGGGGGCGTTCAATTCAAACAGTGCCATTGGAGGAGGTTCCGGCAAACACGGCAAGAATTGGAACGCTACCGGTCATAACAAATGCAACTTCCATCATAAAACCCTGGGCCGTCGGAAACATTCTGGAAGCACATAGAAGAAAGCTCTCTTCTTTCACGTCTTGTAAACAATCCCTCTCTTCTTTCATGTCTTGTAAACAGGCCCTCTCTTCTTTCACTTCTCGTTAACATCATAAGGAACCATGGACGAGGTGATGGACCCATACCAGGAAAGCCATCGGGAGCATCCGAACATGGTTTTAGAAATAATCCAACCAGTGTTCTCTCCCATGCACTCTCGTTAATAAACAGCGCACTTGCCAAAAACTAGTCTCTGTCAAATCGTGCACCATTTTCCAAAGCTGTCGAGAGTTGCCAGAATGCCAATGTGTTTTTGGCTTAATATTGCTTCGTGAGTGTCAAGCACCAAAATTTCTTTGAGTGCTTGATCCGGCTGATCACTAACTCAATTCCTAATTCAAACGCTTGTTGAGAACGGAAATGGTTCACGTGAAATCTTGATTAGATTACGTGATTTGTGTGCTTGAGCCTGAAGTCCCTATTTCATTTCTAGATCGAGTATTTGGCTGGATTAGGTGATTCAATCACTTGATTTAGTCCTTGAGCTGAATGTTTGAGATTACATGATCCGATTACTGGTTGTTTCTATACTGAATTAGAGCGCTGATTTGATTTTGCAGTCCAAATTTTTTCAAGTCCTCGATACGATTCCTAATGCGAACGCTTGAGTGCTTGATCTGCCTAGTTAATAAAGTGCTGCGTGTAATTACATAAATCGGATACTCAGTTCACGCACAGGATTAGAGTGCTGGAGCTGAGTGTTGAGTTTGATTTTGGCTCACCTGCTTGTTTTGAATATTTGGTTTGATCACTCCATTTAATCACTCCATTTAATCAATCCATTTAATCACTTCATTTAATCACTCCATTTAATCAATCCATTTAATCACTCCATTCGAGTTCTTGATTGTCATTGCTATTTCGATTTCTGGTTCAACCACTGCTTAATCAATGTACATTCACTGACTCGAATATTGACTCGATCTGTGTTCTGTAGTCTCGTGCAATCTCGATTCGCGCATTTCCTCCTCGCGGCTATCATATTAGGTCTACCCTGGCGGCCGCATCCGTGCTGACCGTTGAAAAAAGTAAAATTTAACGACAAAACAACGTACAGCCAGTGACGTTTCAACAAGCGCTTTCTCAAACTCTGGCTCTCTCTTTCCTATCTTCGTAAACCTCAGCAAAATTTAAGCCCGGCATTTTGATTTTAAATTCGGCATTTATTCAAAAATGAGTAATTTGTACTTGGTGAAAAAATTGAAAAACCAATAAGGAAACACGACTCACATCCCACAACATGTTCAATACACAACTAATAAAAGAAAACATCCACGGAAATCACAAAAACCCCAGACCCAATCAAATAGTGGAATCAGGTGAAAAGCCACCCTGGAAGCCCACACCTCTGTCTTCCGGAGATACCCATGCATATCCTAGATCAAACAGCTCGAACTTTCGCACCCAAAGCTCGCGCAGCCACGTCAGCTAGACTTGTCACTTTCGGCCCGGCCGGGCACCACCCCCAAAAAACGCCCTGTTTCACAGTGCCGCCTTTGAAACACAGCCGAAACCATAGAATGCACCGCCACACGCCGGCGCCGCCACCGCCGCCGGGGCGGCCAGCGAGGCCCGGGCGGTCACGTGACCGCGTCCATCGCATCGCTCATCTCAGCGACCCAGGGCCTGTTCCTCCCCCACGGTTCGCTCCTCATGTCCTACAAAAACAAGTCGGCCAACCGGGTGCTCTTGCCGTTTGGCCTAGATTATGCCGACGTGCTTTCCCAGGGCCAGGAAACCGAGGGCCCGACGCTCGAGCTCCCCGTCCACGGCCCACTATCTGCAAGCGAGGAGCTGTGTGCCAAACAAGCACTCGCATTGGCAAAGCTTTTGTACGACGGCCCGTTCTACACCGGGCCGGCGGAGGGCACCAGCGCAAAGCCCGCCGGCGACTCCATCGAGCGGTATTCCGACCGGTACAAAAAAGTCAAGAAGGTCACGCGGTCCATCGACGAGTACCCGTACCAACTCGGGATGTTTCCCGAAGAGCTCTATTCGGTGATGGGGATCACCAACAAGAAGAAGAAGCTCTTGCTTTCTTCATACAAGACCGACGGCGGGTTTGCGCAGCTTGCCGTGCAGCAGGAGGGCGAGAGTGCCGAGGCGATGCTTGAGAAATTGAAGAGCTTGGCCGAGGACCTCGACGCAGATCCCAACGCACAACAGAACGAGGAGGACGTCGAGGAGGAGGACTTTGACGATGAGTTTGAGGAGGAGGACGACGACGACTACAACGCAGAAAAGTATTTCGACGACGGAGACGACGACATGGGCGACGCTGGCGACGACGAGGCGGCGTTCTGAGACTGTCTGCTGCCACCACGGCACCCAAAACTGTATACTACTTAGAAGAATCCGAGGATTGAACAGGGAACAGTAGGCGGTTGCCGGGCCCGTTGTGCGGCGGGGTATTATGATGAGCCGAGCGGGCCGCAGTGCTTTTCAGAATGTATAGAACCAACAGCCCTGAGGCTGAGTGATTTGGTCTTTGTAGAAACGCACGCTTGGTGAAGTGAAGTCTTGCTTTTCAGAAAAGTACAGCCTGCTTTGGAAGTCTGGCTGCACTCTTGGAGAGGCCCCAATCCCGCGTCTGCGGGTTGCCGTTGGATCGTCTCTTCGAACCGAGTAATGTGGCCGACAGAGGTGTGGCTATGGCTTCGAGGTTAAATTGCCTCTTCAAAGTAAATACTGTGGCCGACAGAGGAATTTCACTATGGCTTCGAGGGTTTCGCAACCGGGCATATGGAATCAGGACTCGGATTGAGAACCGGCCAAAGACGAGTGAGCGAAGCTTCATGCATCGCAATAGGACTGTCTAATTCAGAGGGAGGCACCAAACACAAACAAACCTTTTGAATGGCTGCGAAATGGTCAACAGTGGGCAAGAAGCAGCCCGCTGCATTTGTCAGTTTCATGGACGGTGAGATTCAAGTCCTTCCCCGTGGAACACTGTGAGGAGAAATATCAAAAGAGACTTTCTTTCTTCCCAAGAGATCTGTGCTTCTGCTTGGGGAACTTGGCGGCTTTGGCTCTAAGGATGGAAGGCCCAAGCAGGCTGCCATGATGGCCGAGGTTGATTGAGAAGACCGCCCAGTCCAAAGGTGGGCTCTGGCAACGTTGACTGCCGGAAGTGCTAGCTCGAATGCTATGGTTGGGGATGATTCATTATATGGTCTATGATGCTCGTCAGGCTCGATGGGCGAAAGAAGCGAAACGGGCGCTCGCCGCTAGCAGATACTTTGGAGCGTGGAGCGGATGTTCTTACCTATGCTTTCAAGGCCATAGAACTTTATGGTGCACCGGAACTAGCCTTCGTGGACATCTGGTGATTCCAGAAGGTATACTATATATTGTGGATGAAGAGAGCAGGGCTAGGTACATCATATTGCTGCTTGACGAGCAAGCCCAAGAAGCGGCGGCCCCACGAAACAGCATCATACGCGGGATTGGGAAGTTCCCAGAGGCCGGGGTGTTTTTTCCCGAGGCCCGGGGTGTTTTGTTCAGAGGCCCAGGGTGTTTTTGGTTGACAGCCATGGAGAGCATGAGCAGGAACGTGTGGCCAAAAACGCCCAGCCAACCAGCAGCACCGAACCCCCACACGGCAAGGAGATACAGAGGAACCGAGCAAACGAGGCATGCCGCGAGCACACGGGCCAGTACGAAGCGTGAGCGGTCGCTTGGGCGACGCAGAACTGGCGTGCGGTTCTATGTACCAGACGATGCCCACTACAGGAAACGCCCGTTGATGTGCGCTGATGCCGAGCCTTGCATCCACCAATCTATAATACTATGTTTCCTCTCACCGAAGGCAGGCCCTCGGGACCGACGCTCCTCAAGGCACGAGCGGGAGCCGCGGCCGGAACGGTGCGGGCGTCTTGAAATGCGGAGCCCCGCCGCATCAGAGGAGGTCTGGGCAGCAAGGGCGGGGCGGCTGGACACCGCTTGCCATTGCCGCAGCCGGCCCACAGGGACGGAGCCGAATGAGGCAGAGACACGCCCAATGAGGCAGAGACAAGCCAAATGAGGCAAGAGCGGAGCCCAACGAGCAGACAAAAGCCCAATGAGGCAAGAGCGGGGCCCAGCGAGGCAGAGACAAGCCCAGCGAGACCGAGACAAGTCCAACGAGACAGAGACAAGCCCACCGCCAGCTAGAGGTCAAACTCCACGGAAACCACGGCGTTGCGCCCCGGCACGGGCCCCAACCAGCGGCCGAGCCGGTGCTCCTTGCTGGTGGCAATGTACACGACCAACCTCTTCGGGTCGGCGAGCTCCGCGCCGTCAATCAGCACCACGCAGCCCTTGACCGGGACGGAGCCCACGAGCGCAAACGTGCGGAAGGACGCGGAGTCGATGCGCCACAAGTGCACGGCGCCGCTGTGCGAGCCCGTGACGAAGAGGTCGCTGTAGGGCACGGCCCACACCGCGGTGATCCAGTGCGGCTGGCTCGGCGGAACCTGGCGCGCCGCAAGCGCGGCGCTGTCCTCGGCGCTGGCGCGGGCCGGCGGCGGCGGCGGCACCACGCCGTGCGCCAAGCGCTGCGTGTGGAGCGCCTTCTTCTTGCCCAAGGACCAGAAGGACACGCTGCCGTTGTCGGAGCCCGTGACGAAGTGCGTCTCGTCCACCATGGCCACGGCCTCGATGGAGCCCTCGCAGTGGAGCGGCGCCGCGGGCTTGCCAGGCTTGGCGGGCTTGCCGGCGCCGTCGCCATCGCCGCCGCGGAACGTCAAGCGCGTCTCCTCCGCGATCTTCCAGTACATGGCGGTCTTGTCGCGCGAGCCCACGGACACGCAGCCCTCGCGCGCCAACGCGCTGATGCCCACGATGGTGTCCTGGTGGCCGTACAAGGTCTCCAACTGCGCGTGCTGCGCCACGGAGTACGTGCGGATGCGCAAGTCGGCGCACGCGGCGTAGAGCTGGTCCGAGCCGCGGCGGAACGCGAGCGCGGTGACCGGCGCGCGCGTGGGCAACACCTTCAAGCACGCGAGGCTCTCCAGCGCCCAGATGACGAGGCGCGCGTCCTGGCCGCCGGTGACCACGAAGCGGCCGTCGGGCGACGCGGCCACGCAGTTGATGGCGCCGTGGTGGTGGTTGGCGGCCGGGTTCTTGGCGTCGACGGCGGCGAAGCGCGGCCCGCCGCGGCAGTGCCTGGCGCGCCGCGGCTTGCCGTGCCGCCCGGCCGTCCACTTGACCAACTCCATGTCCTTGGACACCGTGTACACGTGCGGGTAGTGCACGGCCACGCCGGTCACGTTCTTCAGCCCGACGCGCGCGGTCAGCACGCGCCGCGACGCCTCCTGCTGCGCGACCGTGGCCCCGAGCATCTTGTACATCTTGCCCCTGTTTTCCGCCACGTCGTCCTGGAGCCGCCGCGCCACGAGCTCGTCGTCCAAGTCCTGCGCGTCGAAGTCGTCGCCCTGGATTTGCTGCTGCTTCAAGTTGTGCAAGTACTGCTTGGCGAGCCGCCGTCTTTTGTCGGCCGCGTTCTCCTCGGCAAACTCCTCGCCGGAGGACACGTCGCCGTCGTCGCGCTCGTGTTTGTGTGTGCTGTCCGAGTCTGAGTCCATGTCCTCGGAGCCGCTGGAGATGTCGGAGTCTCGCGTGGCGCGGGCGTTGCCGCGGCTGCCTTTGCCGCCGGGCGCGCCGCGGGCGGGCCGCTTGCGCTTGCGTGCCGGGTCCGAGAGAAAGGGGTCGCCGGCCATGATGTGGGGTGGAAAAAGAAGTAGGTTTGTGGAGGAGGGAAGTTTTTTGGATGGCGCCGCGATGTGCGATGGGGGGTCACGTGGCGCGGCACGTGGCGCGCGGCGCCGGTCTCTGGGCGCCGGTCTCTGGGCGCGCTGGGCTGATGAGATGGGTTGGAGCTGATTTATGGGATGGATTTATGAGATGGGGTTGGCAGATGGATTATTGAGATGAATTTAGATGGATTTATGACATGGGCTTGGAGATGGA
>NW_017387733.1:841375-842241 GCF_001664035.1 Metschnikowia bicuspidata var. bicuspidata NRRL YB-4993 | reverse complement strand
ATTTATTAGAAGGATTTAAGAGATGGATTTATGAGATGGATTTATGAGATGGATTAATAAGATGTATTTAGAAGCTGGATTTATTAGAAGGATTTAAGAGATGGGTTGGAGCTGATTTATGAGATGGATTTATTAGAAGGATTTGGAGATGGGTTTGGCAGATGGATTATTGAGATGAATTTAGATGGATTTATGACATGGGCTTGGAGATGGATTTATGAGATGGATTAATAAGATGTATTTAGAAGCTGGATTTATAAGAAGGATTCATGAGATGGACTTAGGCGATGGATTTAGGAACTGGATTTATTGAAAGGATTTATGAGAAGGACGTATGAGATGCGTTTATGAGACGGACCTGGGTGATGGACCTGGGTGGCTGTAGATGTGAATGGGTTCCTGGGACATGCGAGCAGGCGGTGGTGCGGTGGGCCAACCGAGCATTTTAAACATCATATTGCAGGGTGTCACTGGGGATGTATCCCCGCCACTAATAAAAATATAGAGAAAAAATGAAAAGACATCGACAGAATCAAAGACGTAAACGCTATAACAAATGTTGTTTGAAGCCTGTATTTTTTTTTAAGAAACATCTTATTATAGGGTGTCTACACCAGAAGGCGTGGCGAGTCGCAGGAAGTGGGCTCCTTAAGTCCACTACAACCATCTAAGTTGAAGCGACTACTACAGGAGACCTATCCTAGGAGTCGATGACGTAATATCCAATACGTAAACAGATACGTGCCATGAGGACTGTCCAGGCCGTGACTAACGGAAGGGGACGGGCCGAGCTAAGACACTTGGTACGTAGCTGGGAGCTGTTTAAAGGTTTTTTATATATATTCGTTATATAGTTTTGCCCCTTT
>NW_017387733.1:804163-841355 GCF_001664035.1 Metschnikowia bicuspidata var. bicuspidata NRRL YB-4993 | reverse complement strand
AAAAAAAAAAAAAAAAACTGGGGGATCTGAACCCCACCACTAACAAAAAAACATAAAGAAACCTATAATATCATTCGCTCAAGTGAGAAGGCGCCAGCATCAATCCACGAATTCTCCCAGTGAGCATCTTTAAGGAAACATCATGTCATGGGGTGTCGCTTCACAAATTCTCCAGTGACATAGACCTCCTCAAAAATATGTCTGCCTATAACCAATATCAACCACTTGAATAGTATTTACCTAATTGTCATCGTCCTTCAGGACATGTTTTTTTGAAGGCAGTGTCCATAGTTCATTTGTCAATGCGGCAAGACGTAAATCTGTATTTGCGTCCCTCAGTAAATAAATCCTGCGAACAACCAATCAAGGCTTCTTAGTTTGTCAAAGGATGTATCTAAAAAAGCTAGTGTCTCCCTTAAGTAACTAATATCTCCCTTTAGTGCACCGAAGCTTGAAAGCCGATCTTTTGCCACCAAAAGTGCACAATCTCACACTCATTGTAGAGGTGGGTTAACTTCTGGTCGCTATAACAGCGGTTCAAACATAACCAGCATTCAAATCTAGACAAAGGCTTCTATCATGAAAGGGAACATAGGAGCCGTGATTGGGATAGATGGCGGTAAGATCCTTTTGCACCATTCTTGTTTGCACATTTCCTTCCAAAACTTCGCCAGCGTTTTATTGTCCTCACTTCAGGGCAAATCACAAGGAAGCGGCCCGGGTGAAATGGCGGAAATTCTCCCTGTTTGTGCCGGCTAAATGAACAAAACCCCGTACCTTGTATAGCTTCGATCTCATGAGGTTCTACATGGAATCTGCTCGGATGAGGCCTAGCAGATACCGTCAGTGTACCCGGAGATTGCCGCTCCTTCATCTTGCCTAACGTCGGTCGTTAAAAGTTGCCAGTCCTTGCAACAATCTTCTTCCAAGCTTTGAAATAGTGAGATTCACTGGGGATGAACGTCAATCGTAAGTTTATGTGGAACATGTCAGGCTTCTCGAACAAAAAGTCTGCCCATGATAGATCAGCCATTGTTACGCAAGATTTCCACCATGTGCCGAATCAGCTTGAGCTTAAGCAATTTGGTGAACCCATCGCGCATAATCGTGGGTGGAAGAACTTTCCAATGCCTGCAAACACGCGTTTGATACCAGCATCCATGGCCTGCAACGTTTTTGCGGTCATATTCTGGACAGTGTCTCGAAAAACTGTTTTTGAGCAAATAAATTGTACCGTATCCCATGCTTTAGTACTTCAATAACGGCCAACAGAGGGTAACCCGACTGGTCCAGAATGGGAGATTTCACATCCATTCAACCTATGGCCGCTCGATCTATTAGTGCGTGCAAATCAATACGGCGGGGCGGGCTGGGTTCTCGATGAGAAATCCAGCTGTGTCTGGCTGTGGGGCTCTGATTGCTGAATATCTCTCATAATCTCCGGATAGTCCACGATGAGTCAGCAAGCAATTCACCCAGGGCTAGACTGGTCTTGGCAAGTATGGGGTGGTTTTGTCAGGTTAATTTAATTGTCTTGCTGCCGCGAGATCAATTTGAGTGCGCTGGTGTTGGCTCAGGTGCAGCCCAAAATGATGGAGCATTCAACATCAGGTTTTTTTTTTTGATCAGTAGAGAGGATGTATACAAAAGTTTTACTGTAGCATCCCGGAGTTCAGCTCAAACGTAGACAAAGACGAAATCAGAAATACAAAGGGCAAGGCCGATTGGGATGCCAGGGCGTAGTAATCTGCACTGGGCCCGAATCAAATCCAGCTTGCAAGTCCATTAATAAAGATGCGTGGGCATCAAAATGATGGTGTGATGGGGCTGTCCTGCTGAGAATTACAAGGACACTGTCCTGGGTGTTTATTTTCAAGCACGCTTTTCTGGGTGTTCGCTGTTATGGTGCTCATTTCAAATAAAGCTGTTCTGGCTTTTAATAGGTATATACCAATGCTGTTTGCGGGCTGGTTGTGGCATGGGACGGAGAGTTCAATAGAAAAATCTCTTGAAACACAAACAAGGTGTACGATTTTAGAAAATTCGCCGGAAAAATACACTGGTTTTGGGAGATGAAGAGACCTCTTAAGAAATTGAAAGACGCTCGATCGTTTGGCTCGTCCTGAGTCATGACCGGTGTGATATCTAAACATAAATATGATGATGAAATACTGCTTTCTCTTGCCGACATTCTCGATGATGAATGTTATTATGGCACCGCCACTGTCTCACTCTTTCCGAAATGTGCTTTTAATTTCGTGTTGAAATAGCTTGATGTTCTGAGCTCATAAGGCAGATTGCAGCTAGTATTTATTCAGTCCAAAAAAAAAATTCTTCAGAGACATAGCCATGGTCTTTACTTTCTGTTTCAGAAATTGAGAAGGCAGTACTTCAATTTCCCGGCTAATTCATGTTCTTGGGCCCTCAAAAACTCACCCCGTCCACGAATTTGAGAATTGCTTGGGTGCCAGCTCATCTTAGAGGCCTGACACTAATTTTTGTGGATTGGGCACTCCAAACAAACAATCGTTGAATCAGGCCCATGAAATCATTTAGTAGCTGGAAATGATTTGGAACTAAAAGGCCTATTTGAATATTTCTTTTAACCCTATGCGCCTTTCTCGCAAACAATACATTAACTCTTGCATAAGAATTTTTCTAATCAGCCAAATCGATGAGTCGGAATTCCCGGCCAGTCCGAAAGGCGCTCGCATGAACTGGAACGAGCTTCGCAAAGCTGATGTGTTAGTTGGCCTCATTGGGAATTAAGATGAGTTGTTGTTCTGGCTCCTCCAGGCACTTCTTGATACAGTCTTGTTTCTCATCTAGCCCGACCGTCTTCGCCTCAGCCATTAGAGTGATATGCAAAGACAGAAATATTTCCAGTCACAAGATCACCATAAAATATGGCTACCAAAGTCTACCGAAAGGAACCAAAGACACACCAACCTCGACTTTAGAGTGGCTTTCTTTATGATCTTAGTTAATGATCACTTTACATGCTCCGGCCCGCCATGTATATGGTTTTTATTACTAGTCTACATGCTTCGGCCCGCACATGCGCATCCTTATGTATGAGCCACTGGCCCTAAAAGCACCAAACTCTGGTAGCTACGAAAATAAACTCCCACAAGAATTCGAATACATGATTGGCGGCTTCTGTGGAAGCGACCATAAATGGAAGCAGGGTGTGGGATTTTGCTGGACCTGATTGTGTTCGGCACCAGCATGTCTGAAGCTGATTCCGTTTGTAGCCAGAAACTAGGCTTTAGTCAAAATATTTCAGATCACCAAGTACTTGCTAACAATAATTAGCAAGTGGATCTACGAGTAATATCCATTTTCAAGAACCACGAAGGGGTCGTTCATTATACCATCTGGTTCCATAAAAAATTGAGGAGGTCTGCAGAAGGTGCAAACAAGATGATATCTTGAAACTGAATCTGTGGCAAAGCTGACTCTTGGCGTTTATCGATCAAGTTCTGGAGATTTCCCAGACGATAGTTTTGCATAGAACCAGGAAAGTCACCACCACCGACCCAGTCGGCCCAAGTGCCCAAGGGCCTTCCAAAGCAAATAAACTCAAAAGAGCATGAAGCTTTTCTACCGCTTTTATGCGTTTAGAAAATGCAGCTAATTGGGTCGCATTGGCATTCAAAGAGTGGTAACTGTGCAGAAACCCCAAATAAAAAGCAGTCGATTCGGCGTCACAATCCGCAGAATTCAAAAGAGTCAAATGTAGTGGTTCCTAGGGCATGAGGCACATTGTACTCCGGTGATCCCAAATAGTGGCATTGCACATTCACTCAGGCGTTGTTTGAGCAAGGCAGCTCATTTACTTCAGCGTAGATGCACCCTGGATACCAAAGTCTCACAAAAACATGCGTCTAAGCTCTTTCCCAAAATCATAGACACACCGCTGACAGAACATCCCACCACTTACAAAACACACAAAAACAAGTAATCTGCTAGATACGGATATTGCTCATAATTTGCACATTCACTCCCGTCGTCTGAACATGCACGCCTAACATGGGAAATAAAAATTACAATATTAAAGACACGTAATGTAGAACAGCTCCAAAGACCGCTGATATACCAAACAGGGGAAGTTTACTGGATGAGCAGAGGGATTCCCATAAGTTGACAGCTTGCGCATTTAGCCACGGTGTGTTAGCCCCATGAAACACCCTTCTTCTAAGCAATCGTTTTGAGTCTGGATCCATTGGATCAGGGGAAGCCCAAATTGATATGTAATACAGGAGGAAACGGTCGGGAGCCACAAATCCCTGGTGGGTAGGGGGGTTGTGCTTATGGTGGCAAATCCATGATGGATAAGTGTTGTGCTTATAAATTGGTGGGACTCAAGAAGGAAGTTCAGGTCTCCAACTGAAGAGTAGTTTTGATGCAGTTTTCGAGGGAGGCCAGAACCTGACACATCTAGGCGGTGGTTCTGGAGAAGTCTGCCCGATAAAAGGCAAGCAAGCTTATATGGTGCTTTGACGTCTCTGCTCTCCAAAGGCTCGCGCATATGGGGCAACTATCAGGAGGAGCAAAGAGTTTGACTCCAGGTGTAGCACATGGAGAGCCCCGGGACACTGAGCCGGAGCAGACGATTGTTTGCTCGACAGATCGAAACATCCAAGGCGCCAGCAGCGGCTCCAGTAGGGCCTAATTCCATCTCCGCCACGATGTGAAGTCTTTGGGTGCCAACCACGCGAGAGTTTCCAAGACAGCCGGCAGGAGGAACATGCGTCCAGCAGAAGGAACATACATCCAGCAAAAGCAAAAGCAGAAACAAGATCCAGCAAAAGCAGAAACATACTCAGCAAAAGCAGAAACATACATCCAGCAAAAGCAGAAACAAGATCCAGCAGAAGCAGAAACATACTCAGCACACCTCCACGGCTGCGGACCCTGCAATCTACAGCAGCGGGGCTTCCGCGCAGACATCCAGAAATCAACCTTGTACACGGCTCGAAAAGCGCTTTCTATAAACAACGTACACTAGTCGGCCCCGCGGGGCCGAGGCAACCCGGCGGTTCTGCCCGGGCTCAGTCGTCCAACAAGTCGTCGATGTCGTGGTCCTCGGCCGCGTCGTACTCGCCCTGGTGGCGCTCGCGGAGCTGCTGGGCCGCATCCTGCAACACCTGCTCCTGGCGCTTGACGTTGCGCCGGGTGGCCTTGCCCCAGCCAAAACTGGTGGCCTCCCTGTCCAACTCCTCGAACTTCTCGGACTCGTCTCTCTCCTTGCGCTGGGCGTCCAACTCCTTCTCGCGCTTGTCGATGGCGAGCTGCGTGCGGATGTGTCGTTGCTTGGCCCAGTTCGAGTAGTAGCCGCGGGCAAAAATGTAGATGCAGACGATGATCACCAACCGGAGGTATTTCTGCAAGGACTGCTTCTCCACGTAGTCGTAGACGAATCCGAGCGGCGCGGCGGGGGTCTCCATGGTGTGTGCTTGTGGGCTACGGCAGGGGCTCCAGGTTTGGGGCCGGTGGTGGTGGGTTGGGTTGGGGTGAAGAAGAAAATGCTGGTATGGGCCCGGGATCTCCGGTCGCTGCGAACGGGCCGAGCGCCAGGGCCAGTGCGCCTTTTCGCCCTGCTGAGACAGGCCCTGGCGCACGCCTCTATATACTGAGACAGGCCCTAGCGCACGCCTCTATATACTGAGACAGGCCCTAGCGCACGCCCCTATATACTGAGACAGGCCCAATCTGCGCCAGGCGGCCGGCGAAAAAAAAGAGCCGGTTTGGGGCAGGCGCCGTGTTGCGCCATGGCCCAGGCTTTTTCTGGGGGAATTCCGCCCCGGGGCCGGCCCGGGAGACTGGCGGCGGCGGTCACGTGACGCGTGGCTGGCTCCCTCACCTGGCCCCAGAGCTCGGGCGCCCTCTCCCCCCGCCACAATGGACGTTCTCGAGGAAAAGTATAACCATTCCGCCGACCGCTTGGACAAGCCGTCGCAGTACTTGATCCGCAAGTCCGTGCGGAGAGGCAACTTCGACAACATCACCAAGGCCTTGCGGCTGAAAACCGTCTACGTGGGCAACTTGACGCACTTCACCACCGAGGAGCAGATCCACGAGCTCTTCTCCAAATGCGGCACCATCAACCGCATCATCATGGGGCTTGACCGGAACAAGCTCACGCCCTGCGGCTTCTGCTTCGTCATCTACAAGAAGGAAAGCGGGTCCCTCAACGCCATGAAGTTCTTGAAGGGCACCTATTTGGACGGCCAGAGCTTGGAGATCGACTTGGACCCTGGTTTCCAGGAGGGCCGCCAGTTTGGCCGCGGCGTCTTTGGCGGCCAGGCACACCAGGAGGCCGAGCACGGCGGGTTTCCCAGAAGAGACCCCGGCCAGTTCCGGGGAGGCAGGGGTGGCTTCCGTGGCGGCTTCCGGGGCCGCGGCCGGGGCAGGGGCATGCCCCGCGGCGGGTTTCGGGGCCGCGGCGGGTTCAGGGGCTGATCTCGTGCGATGCCCGGTGAATGTTGATGTACTGGAAGGAGCGGAAGGAAAACTACCAAACCGACCTTGTAGACCCGGTGGCCGTGCCCACGCAATGGGCGGACCGGGCTTTCGGGCCTTTGGTCAAGGAATCCACGTGTTCGTGGCACCGTTCTGAGCGGCCCGAGAGGTATCTGTCCATAGCCTGTATACCCAACGTGGACCCAAGCGTCGAAATTTTGTGTGTAAAAGAGAGAAGAACCTGCTCTTTGCTTGTAAACCTGTCTGGGAAGCATGAAGAAATGGCCACCCTTCGTGGATGGCGATGCCGAGACCTGTGAATGCAGCTGACTCTTGTCCTGTAATAAGGAAGAGACAAAGTGCCTCTATAGGTGGAAATGAGACCATGCCCGAAATGCCCATGTCCATCTGGGTCGGCGGGTTGAATAGAATGCCAAGCCTAGCTGACACCAAGTCCATCTTTGGCAGGGAGCCATCCAAGGAGAAATGACGGCGATGAGCATCTACTGTCACTTCCTGGTGGTGCTTCGGTCATGACATGTTTTCGCAATACCGTGCGGTTTTCGTATACAAGTTCTTCCGGGAATCCTGGAGATTAAAGAGAATAATTCACTAAGACAAACACGTGTGGTCTCTTGTCGCAAGTCCTTCGGGACCCAGTACCATGAGCCTCATGGTGACACCTACTTGTGCTCGTAGCGCAGGGCATCTCGTGACTATACCAGCACTTATGATATTACTAGCACATGCACAGATGCCTATACTGCCGCATATTTAGTGGCACGTATCATCTCATGATTATACAGAAGTACCGAAGTGTTCTTTCTGATTCTATTCCTGGCTACAAGAGACGACAGCTTGAAGAGGATGTGCACGAGGTAAAACAAATTATCACACGCCCGACTGTTCGTTTCTGACCGCAATCTCTTCAGCCACCAAAAATGAACAGACATAATTGTTTCTAGAATCCAAGTAAAGCGTCGATCCAGTAGATTACCCAGGTCATGCAAAGAACCTTCCTCTGCATTGCTCGCACATAGTTCTCACGCTGTCGCTTGACCACTGCAATACGCACATACACGTCAAATAATCATGCAGCCCATACATAATTCTACAGAAACACCTGTAAGAAAAAACCCGTAAGGAGGTAGCAAAAATTCAGAAAGCCTTGCTCACCCGGGGCGGGACGGTGCTCAGTTCTACTCCACAAGTGATCCCATATCAAAAGTCGCGAACAATATATGAGAAGCTAGCAGATGTTATGCTCAGCACCGGCTTTGTGTTGGATTTAGCCATAAATTGAGGCGCCGTCTCTCCCAACTCAGTTTTATCTCCCACCACCTTTCTTCTTCTCGAACTTAGATCACTGGAAGACTCTGACTCAAGACTATTCAAGTGAACACTATAACCGACAACAAGAAACACCCCACCCACCCCTCCGGACTTTTTTTGACTTTGAACCAATGACTGTTTCATTCGAATCAAGTTCTGTTTTCGTGGGCTCCTCCGAGCTCACCATGCCAACCATTCCCACCGGCGCCAACCAGCCAGCTGACACTCGCAGCTGGTATGAGAGACACGCCAGGGGAACCGTTGGATCTTTTTTTGGCTGCAAAGAAAGATCTCACCCAATTGGTGGATATGCTTCAGTGTACGCTGAATTGATTGCCGCCAAGGGTGCCTGGCTGGTCCAAGCCTCCACTACTACTAAAGGTAGTGTGGAGGAGGTATCGGCCAAGAAGCCTGACAAGGTTTCCGAAGCCATTGCAATCGACTTGAAGGGAGAAACCCCAGCTCAAGTCGATTCTTTGGAAATTGGCACCAGCCAAGCTCCATGGAGCTTGGCTGGTGCTGGTGCACAAATCAGTGCGCAAGGCGGAGAGCCAGTGGCCCCAGAATTGGGCGCGGCCCCATGCATGGGGCCAGAAGTGGCTGCGGCGGCCCCGGAAATGGCTGCAAAATCCGGGCCGAATGATGCGAATTTGGCCCCAGGGAGGCGCGCGGCCCCGAAAAAACATGGGCCTAAACTGAAGAAGCGGGCCCGCGCCATGCGGAAAGCTCGCCGCGTGGCCAAAAAATTAAAAAAATTAGTGGGGGTAAAAGAACCCCAAGGGATAAACTTTGGAAAGGACAAGAGAACTTTGAGCAAGAAGGATTTGGGGAAAAGAGTCTTTGTTCCCTCTGATCCCAATTTGCCTTTGTTCGATCAATGGTTGGACAACACTGTGGCGCCGCTTATCGATGTGGTTTCCATGCTGCCAGAGGAGCTCGCCGCGGGTCAGGTTGAGTTTTATGATGGACAATATGAGTTTTTTGATGAACAATGTGAGGACTACGAATACCACAATGGACTTGCCCCTACTTCTATTCAAAGCGAGGCAAATTTTGGCATTCGTGAGAAACTCAGCCGGAGTCGCTTCAAGATGACAATTGGCATCAAGACGGTTCTTAGAAAGACTCCAAAATGGCCCCAGAAGTTCCGGGCTGCTATCAAGGATGGAAATGGCTGGCGCTCTTTTTTTCCTGACAGATACTTGCCAAAGCCCCGGGATTGGAGCGAGTTTTTTTCTGACGACGGAAGATCAAATTATGATCTGGAGTGGCCCTATGATTTCAATCCGGTAATCTACTACCATGTCGAGAATTTCTTGAAGGCTAGCAAAAATCGGGCTACCGAGTCGGGGAGTATTGACTTGGTGGAATCAAAGGTAGAGGGCTTGGAAAAGGCAGAAGGCACTCAACCTCAAACTGGAATTCAGGGTAAACACGAGGTCACTCAGGGCTCCCCTTGCAATTCTGAACAGACGGCAATCCCCATTATTCAAGGAGCAAATTTGGGAATTGATGAAGGGGCAAGCACAAAGACTTTCGCAGATGTCGAGTCAAATGAAGACCCTGGTTGCTGTGCTTCAGGAATAATCTTCTCCAATGAATGGGCCTCTTCTGATGGAGCTGTTTCATTAAAAAGTGGGAAGCTTTCTGCTCATGAATTTCTGCCAAAGGAATTCAGGCTCAGAAGCAGGGGAAGCCTTCTTGAAGGAAACGACTCGAGTGTGATTCTTTCACCCCTAAATTCAGGGATGTCCTTAATTTCTCCTTTTCTAGACGAGAATTTGGACTCCAAAAGCTTGGGGACAGAAAGATCATTTTCCCCTATGAAAACTTTGGATGGCAAGACACCAGAGGAGCCATTGATCCCAAAAGCTGCCGACAGCTTGCCAAAATCCAAGGGATACGAGGAACCTGGCGCTATCAAAGGGCCATCAAAGACGTTAACTCTTTTTTCAAAGATCTTTTTTCCAAACGCTGCTAACGTTTGTGACGAGGCGAGAGAAAATGATGGACAGGTAGCCAGTTCTTGGGTTAAGTCTCAGACTTCCAATACTGACATCAAGTTCACTGCAGAAGGCCACCTGAACTCAGAGAAATATGAGTTCGTGGCAAAGGAAAATAGGAAAGCTGATAATTGTTGCTCCAATGTCATTGCTGGTGTTCTGAGCTCAAGAAATCCTGTCATCGGAAGCTTGTTTTTCGAAAATGTGGATAAAAGTGAGGTTATTGAGGAAATCTATACTAAACCAATCCATGTTGTTCGCAATTCTGGCACGCCAATTGCAAATGGTATGGCTCACCGGTATGTTGAAAAGATCAAAGCAGGCAAGCAAGACAAATTTACCCATGATGGCGTCAATGACTCTGAAAGAGATTTCAAAGAGGGAGGCTTTTCTGGAGATGGTATTTTAAAAGAAGATACCAACTTTCCTGAAAGCCTGTGCTCTACTGAGATGGTAAAAGAGACTGCAAATTTCAAGGGTAGTAAAAGACTTGTTACCGTGGGTGCTTCTCAATCGGAGAGACTTCTTGAGTTTGAGCTTCAAAGCATTGACTCATATCATAGGCAGAAAAGAAGTGTTTCTAATGTTGAGGAGATTAAAAGTCTCAAACATCTTTCTTCTGAGGACTTGGCAAAAAAGTTCAACGGTTCTGCCTATAATCCCGTGACTAAGAGTGAAGCTTATTCGCAAACCAAAGAGGCTTCTGATTTGTCGGCGGATGTCTCGGCTCTTCTTTCGGACCATGCTTGCTCTGAAAAGTTAGATAACACGAAGCCTGGTTGGAAAGTCCCAGAATCGAGCAGTGCTTTGTTGCCACGAATTCCAGAAATAAAGAACTGTGATTCTTGTGGAAATCAGAAAGCTACAACTAAATCAGTTGAAGTAACCTCCGAACCAAATTTTGGAACTTTGAGATCTTTGGCCTTGCCCAAAAAGTCTCATTGGAACGATATCCCATCTGATTCGGAAAATTTATTGATTACTTCGGAATCGGGCACTTTGAGACCAATCAGAAAAGAAAAGGCTCCAAAAAAACCAAAGGCCATCATCAAGGTTGTTCTCTCGACCCCAGAACTGCCTATGCAGACTTCGTCTTCTTCGAAGCCAATAGAGGAAGTTGGGGCAAAACCTGAGAAAAAACCTCATTTGGACTCTCTTCTGCGTATTCAAGGTAAGTCTTTATGGCTGACTCTTTTCCCAGATGGTATATTAAAGCCTGGGGATAAGGATATATCTGAGGGAAGTGAGCTTTTCAGTATTTGCGATGCTAGGCGGAATATTCCGCTCATGAGTGATATAGTTGCTTTGGGGCCTCAAGATCACTTTTTTGGCACTTCCGTGAAAGACTTCACTGATCTTAGCTCGGAAACTTTAAAGCAGCCACTCGCTGAAGAAGACAGAAAAAAAAGGGAGAGCAAATTGTGGAAAAAAATCGACAATTGTAGGGCTACTGTAAACAGTCTCAGGGGTGAGTATGATTTGAAACAGATCAAAAATTTGATCTTTCAATTCTCGGATTGCTTCAAGTTTACTTGGGACAATTTTTCTAGTGTTGCAACAATGCAGATGCTTGACTATTTTGACTGGCTTCTCAAAAACAAAAAGAGCATTGACTTTGCATTCAACCTTGTCTGCACAGCTAGTGAAATGACCAGTTCTTTTATTCGTATCATCAAAGATACCAATAACTCGGAAGAGAATTTGGAAATAGTACTCGAGGGGTTGAATCATGTCTTAGTTTCTCTTTCGGAAGCTTTTATGATTTTGGATCAGGTCCAAGATGGTATTCTCCAGATGAGACAAGATTTCCCCAACTATGTTCCAGCTATGGTAAACGCAGCTCAGGTTGCGTTAATTAGTAGCTTGGATATATCGGATGCTTACAATGATCTTTGCTCGGTCAAAGTTAAAGAGACTGTGGATAAATTGGCGCTCAATGAACAGAGCGGATACAGCCAATTCGTCAAGAATATGGACTGGTTGACTGCGAGAAAAAACATTGACTACGAATCCATTTTTGGTGCCGCCTTGAATGATTTGCAAAAGGCCTTTCACGTTGTCGATGATGGACGTCAAAGTGTGGAGGAATTGATCAAAGACATATTATTGAAGGTCGGCGATTATAGGGCTTGTTGTGAAGCATAAAGACAAATAAAGATAACAAGAAGCTCAAACAAGATCAAAAAAAAAAAAACGATCAAAAATGAGCGCTGATTAGAAATACGGAGATAAAAAAAAAAAAACATTGGTCAAAGAACGATCAAAAGAAAAAAAAAATCAAAAAAAAGAGATCAAAAAAAGATCAAAATTAAGTGGCTTTAAACTAGATATATAGCTACAATGTATTATTTCGCTTATAAAAGAAAACCTTTTATTAAATCACGTACGTTGTCGAACCTTCAGCATGATTGATACTGAACACATTTATCTTGAGACAGTTGCAACATGGGAGAGCGCTTCTGTATAATTACGTCATCAATATGAAAATAGTCAAATAGAACATCATGTAGTGGTGTTTAAAAGCAACGTAGAAATCAGCTCATGCAGAGAAGAGAGTAATGCCTCTATAAGAATTCGAATTCACTCTTGTCCCATATCTTTGAGAGATAGTCGAAAACATTGCCTTTTGAGCCTACACCATGAGATCAGGTCATATACTGTTTGCTTGTAAGTAAGACATTGCTGAAAAATGTGAATGCATGCTTATTCCAAATTCGCTAAATTAGTTCTATTGATACATTTCTATTAAATTAATTTCGTAACCGATCCAGGTCAAGCACTGACTCAAATATCACGCGACTTCTTTTCGTCGCTATCCGAAGAAACTGCTTGCACCTCCACGGGCTCAGTGTCCGTCAAGGAATTGAACAAAACGATACCGTTTTGTTTGGAGTATTTCTTTTCTTGCTTCTTGTACAAGTACATCACAAGAAGCGTCCAGAGGCACAAGCAAAACGCACTTGAGGCAGCAAAAGAGTAACCTTTCAAATACCGGGGCGCCTCCACGGTCTTCCATACAATGACAGACATCCACGCCGTGGAAGCTTGAGCCAACATATTCATCACAACCAAGATCACCGCACGTTTTTGAGCGTCTCGGCGACAGATGTCATTTTGCCAGGAGTACAAGACCGGTGCCATGGCCCAACCAAAATACTGCAAGCACCAGGCAAACCACTTGGCGCCTTCGGGCACATTCCACACGGCCAAAATAACATTTCCCGTGATGTTGAATACTTGAGAGAACCAGATAGCCGACCACCGCAGCTGGAACAAGTCGGCATACATGCATGTGAGGAAAAGCCAGATAAGACCGAGCGCAGGCGTCAAGGCCGAGTAATCTTGAAGAGTCCCTGCGTCAAACCGGCCGAGCGAGTTAAGCCACAAGATGTATGCACCGGAACTGGCATTGCTGTTATTCCAGCAGAGCATGTTCCAGATGGCCAAAACATAGAATTCCCAGGATGTGATGATCAGCTTCCAAGTTTCCTTCGACATGAGAGACGTGAACAAATTGACCTGCGGCCGGCCGGCTGTGTGGTTCTGCTTCAATTTCTTGCGCAATAACCGGATTTCGTCGTCCGTCAACCAAATCGAGTAGCAGTCCGTGGGGGTTCCGGGGAGCATGTAGAAACCAATGATGCCAACTGCAACAGAGACAATTCCGTCGATAATGAAGATCCAGCGCCACGACTCAAGACCCCCGACGTTGTCGAAAGTCCGCAAGATGGCGCCCGACAACAACCCCGAGGTCAAAACTCCAAGGTACTGACCGAAATAGTACACCATGGATCTTCTGGCGATCATGGCCGGGTTGAATATGAAAGTGCCAAACAAATACTGGTACGCCAAGTACGAGGGAGCCTCGAACATTCCGATCAAGAACCGGAGTGCTTTAAGCTGGCCAAGTGTACTCACCTTGGAGGTACCGATGGTTAAGAACGACCAACAAAGATCCAAGCACGGCAACACGTAATTCAACGGAAGCCCGTACAAGACGTACATGAACGGAATTTGGAACACAATGTTTCCCACGTTGAAAAGCACCTGTGTGTTCACCAAATCGTTTCCCAGCATGTCAAGCGATTCTTTGAGCCCAGCCACGTACGCGTTGTTCAAATTTGTCTGGTCCAAATACTTGACCCAGTAGGCCATGAGCGAGTAGAACGTCAACAAGATGTCAATTTTCCACATCAACTTTCTCTCGGCCGGCGTGTCGTTTTCGTCGAACCACTTATACCATTTATGGTTAGCCCGCGCATATTTATTAGACCGGTACTCGTACTCGTCGAAAAACTTCCACCATGGGCGGTTGGCCTCGTCACGATACTCGATCAATTCTGTATCTTCGACAGCTTTTTGTGTATCCTCGTAATTGCTTTCTTGTAAGGACACTTGCGACTCACTAGATTCCTTCGACTCATCCACAGCCAATTCTTGTGGATCAAGGTCTTCGTCCACAATTCTGCGCACGGGTATGAAACCCCACTTGAGCCTGCTCAAAGGCTCCTTCAAACAAGACATGATAAGAAAGGTCAAAGCTGCTTTTCATGGGCATATCGGCGGAATTGGGCTTCTACTTATACAACAGTAGAAAAACACACGGCCAAATCACCTCTACTCACGTGCACAGTCTTTACGAGCTGCAGTACTGGGGTTGCATGCAAATAGCGTATTTCGCAAGGAAAGCTTATTTTAGAGCGTGGCCCAGCGGAACAAGGGACGGCTTTATACTCCATAAATCCCTTGCATTTTGCTGGTGGTGTTTCTTCACGTGCACCCTCTCTCGGAAAATCCAGGATTCTTACTCAATTCCAAGCACTGTTGAGTCTTTTCACAAGGCTGCTGTTATTTTTTGGTCCAGTGACTCATACACCGGAGCTGACCGAGTCACGCCCGGTACCGGAGACTCGCGTCCTGCAGGCCGAGTAAAATGCGGCTCATAGCGGGAATTGTGGCTCTCAGCCGTTTACCATAGGCTCCCTGGGCCGCTATCCGCCAGGCTTCGCGGCAGAAAAAAAAAATCAGAGTCATTCCAGGGACTGTGCCAGAGAATACTTTTGAAGCACCAGCACCATTTCCAACGTGACATGTGGGATATGATATTTGGGGCTGGAGGAAACTCGTTGCCCTTTGAGGTGCACCCAGCAATTAGGTGAGATGAGCTTTTGGCTAACCTATTCGAAGGTTTCCACAGCACGCCATCACGTCTTATTGGCACAACTGTATTTCTTTTTCTTTTTTTTTTTGATAATTTGTTTTTCCAAGCGGGCATCGCATAGATAAACGGTGCCAAAGCCGCGTCGCAGTACACAGGCATACATTGAGATGAAATGACCTCGGAATGGTCGCTTAAGCAGTGGCAGAAAACAAAATCTGATTATGTTCAACTGGCAACAGACCCTGATGAGACAGACCTTTTTCATCCTTGGAGTATCCATACATGCTCCCCGGATAAAGTGTGATGTGTTGGCGTAGATTGGTTGTATTCGCTTCGACCCGTTCAAACTCAATTCGAAAATCACGGGCTTGTCATTGAACTTCGTAAAACACGTCTCATCGCCACGCCAACCAAGTTATAGGCACGTCTCCAAGTTATTGGGGAGCCGAGAGGCGAGTGTGGGCTGCTTGGGCGCATCACGTGACACGCCCCCAATTCCAGCCTGTCTGAATACGGAACAACGCCAGCCTCTTTCAGAGTGTCTATGATGTAGAAGCCGTACTTAGCCCTTTATGACGTTGTCGGCATGGTCTTCCTGTCTTTTTCTTGATTGGTACTTCTCGTGGTCGATGCCAGTGGACTTCTGCATTTATCTAAGACAGTCACGACCTTTAAATTTCCTTGTCTTTCCAGTGACAGAAAACACCGACTTCATAAAGCAGCTTTCCTCATTGACTTGGGGATTGTCTGCCGCAAACCTAAACCAAACAAATGAAGGCACCAGAGCCCACTCCATGTCTGGCGCACACCCGTACATCCCCGGGCCCGTCTTATCGCACATGGCCAATGCATCACTAAGCATTGTTTATTCGAAGCATTATCTAGCAGCAGCAAAATGTCCCAATCGTCGCGGAAAAAGCTTCTTCTAATGGGCCGGTCGGGATCCGGCAAGTCGTCAATGCGTTCGATTATTTTCTCCAACTACTCGGCGTTCGACACCCGCCGTTTGGGTGCCACTATTGATGTCGAGCACTCCCACTTGCGGTTTTTGGGCAATATGACTTTAAACTTGTGGGACTGTGGCGGCCAGGACGTGTTCATGGAAAATTACTTCACGGCGCAGAAAGACCACATTTTCAAGATGGTGCAGGTGCTCATCCACGTGTTTGATGTGGAGTCGAAACTGATCAACAAGGACATTGAGATCTTTGTCAAGGCGCTTACCAACCTTCAGAAATTCTCGCCCGATGCCAAGATCTTTGTGTTGCTACATAAAATGGACTTGGTACAGTTGGATAAGCGTGACGAGCTTTTCCACATCATGATGGACAAGTTGCAGAAAATCTCCAACCCGTTCCACTTCAAACTAGTGGGCTTCCCCACCTCCATCTGGGACGAATCTCTATATAAGGCGTGGTCACAGATAGTGTGCTCGCTCATTCCGAACATGAACTTGTTCAACAGCAATCTCCTCAAATTCAACGAGGTTCTCGACGCGGAGGAAATCATTCTCTTTGAAAAAACGACGTTCCTTGTCATTTCGTCCACTGCGTCCATCCAGCGCCAGAGCCAGGCTCAGGGGTCGCATCTCTCCAACGGCTCGCTCGATGCATTGGACCCGAAGCGGTTTGAAAAAATCTCCAACATCATCAAGACTTACAAGCAGTCGCTCGGCAAGCTCCGGTCCAACTTCCAGAACCTTGTCATTCGCGGCTCCAACGGGCTGCACTTCTATGTGGACTTTCTCACCGACAACTTGTTCATTATGATTGTGCTTCGTGACCGGGGCACGGACAAATCGCACAGACACGCGCTGGAAGATTTGTTGATTTTGGAGAACGTCAAGGCTGCCCGCAAATGGTTTGAGAAGATCGAAGCAGGAAAGTGAGCACATTAATAGCGATGGTGTTGTCTTTCTGATCTTTTTCCTGTTATCAGTGGCTGAAAGTGATGGGCGTTTGGGATATCCCCTAGGGAATTGCAATTGCGCGTATCCCTGGGAGAAACTTTGAGTCGTTTTGCTTTGGTGGGGCTACTCTTGTGGCCAGAGAGATTATTAGAAGGGGGTCGGGGTTTACACTTGAAGCATGAGTCAGGAATTTAAGCAGCAGAGGAGGGCTCGTTTAGATGCAGTGTGGCGCCATTGAGCCCCAAGTCCATTGCAGCTGACTTTGGATGGGAGTTGGTTTCTATATTCTTGAAGATGGGTATTTGGTTCATTTGGTCGGAGGTCGATGGTCCAGAATTTAGATGTATTCTCTGACGCGTCTTTAGAAGACCAATGGAAATGGGCATCACTGAGTCTACCGAGTGTATTTCTCTCCTGGTTATCTTAATACGCGTGCCTTGCGCTCCTAGATCTGTGCTGCCAATCCATGTGTGTTTACGCCAATAAATGACTGGGAATGAAGGTAGAGGAGAAAAAATAGGAAGAAATATTAGGAGGATATATTAGGAGGAAAGACGAGAAGATGTTAGGAGAAAGAAGAAAGAGGAAATGTCAAGAGTAAATACGAGGAGGACGTACCAAGAAAAAAGAAGAGGACAAAACACTGACTACGCCATCACCTTCCTGGCAACATTCCCGCAACCACAATCCAAAATGGTGGGACCAACGCGTAGATCCTGCGTCCTCAATAATGTTTTTTTTGGTATGCACCTTTATAACTACCGTTTTGGTGAACAGCCATGTTCCGCCGACTCCCCCGGCACAGATCGGTGCAGACCCACCCAGAAATCCCGGAAGACTTTTTCCGGCGTCGAAGAATCCAGAAAATCAAAATATTCATTTATACAAACGCCATGACAACAATAGGTGAAAGAGCGGCGCATGCAGTCCCTGCCGTCGTGTCCACGCGTGTCTTCGCTTCCGCTTTTCTATACGAGAATCGCATAGTAGAACGAGGACATTTCTTCATCGAAGCTCAACCCGAAAAATAACAGTGAACCCCCTTCCCTGGCCACTGCTATTCCTGCTGCATCCGACCACGTGACCTTGCCATTGGCCCCTTGAAAAAAAAACATCGTTTTCCGAGCCACAAGAGCCCTCTGTTTCTCCGTCCCACGGCGTCTATAAACACAAATCAAACCCACCCATTGCGCCACAAAAATGGGAAAGTTGCTCCAGCTTTTGGCCCACCCGACCGAGCTCCTTGCGGCGGTACAGTTTTTTGGGTTCAAGAAATCGATGTTTCCGCTTGATCTCAGCCAGGCGCCCCCCACTCTCGTGACATGCTACAAATATTTGGACATTACCTCGCGTTCCTTTGCCGCGGTGATCAAGGAGTTGCATCCCGAATTGAGAGACGCCATCATGATCTTCTACTTGGTGTTGCGGGCCTTGGACACTGTGGAAGACGACATGACCATCGACCCGAAAATCAAGGTGCCCCTTTTGAGAAGCTTCCACGAGAAGTTGAGCACCAAGGATTGGACTTTTGACGGCAACGCCCCCACCGAAAAAGACCGTGTGGTTCTCACTGGCTTTGACAACATTTTGGCCGAGTTCCACAAGTTGAAGCCCGCCTACCAGGACATTGTCAAGCGCATCACCATGAAAATGGGCAACGGCATGGCCGACTACATTTTGGACGACAACTTCAACACCAACGGTGTCAGCAGTGTGGCGGACTACGACTTGTACTGCCACTATGTGGCCGGGCTCGTGGGCGAGGGCTTGACTGACTTGATGGTGTTGGCGAAATTTGCGGACTCCGATGTTTTGGCCGACAACTACCGCTTGTCCAACTCCATGGGGCTTTTCTTGCAGAAGGTCAACATCATCCGCGACTACTATGAGGACTTGGAGGACGGCCGGTCGTTCTACCCACGTGAGATCTGGCTGAAGTACACCGATGCCTTGCCCAATTTCCACAACAAAGCTAGTGAGCATGCGGCCGGCGTTGCGTGTATCAATGACTTGGTGCTCAATGCTTTAGGCCATGCCATCGATGTGTTGACGTACTTGTCGCTTATCAAGGAGGCCACCAGCTTCAACTTCTGTGCCATTCCACAGGTGATGGCCATTGCCACCATGGCTGAGATCTACAACAACGAAAACGTGTTGCACAAGAACGTGAAGATCAGAAAGGGCACCACGTGCAAGCTCATTCTCGGCTGTAGAACGTTGCCCGGCGTGGTGGAGATCTTCAGACATTACTTGCAGGTGATCAACAAGAAGTCCGACGTCAGAGACCCCAACTACTTGAAGATTGGCATCAAGCTCGGCGAGATCCAGCAGTTCTGTGACATCATGTACCCACCGGAAGGCTCGATCCCACGTGGTGCCAAACGCAGTATGACGAAGATTAACGAGAACATTGAAAAGAGAGGCACTTTCGACGTGGATGGCGCCAGATTCATCCAACAAGAAGTGGTCAAATGCAGAGGAGCTGTGTTCTTGGTGGTGGCCGTGTTGGTGACCCTTGTGCTCCGTGTCATTTTGTGAACTGCCTGTTTGGGTGGCAGACAAGCTTGGCTGTGGTGCAGTTCTTATACGATGACCCCATAGACGTTTGAAGATTTTGTTGTGTGGGTTTTAGACGCTCAGCCAGCTGCGCAATCTTTTGTTGCAGCCGTGGTGGCTGGCGATTGTACGATGGAAGCGATAGATGTAACGACTAGGCCAGCTGGAGATCGGGCTGGCCTATTACTAGTCTTTTGATAGTCACTATTGTTTAGAAACTTTGTTCTACTATTAAGATGCGATCTTAGAGCAGAAGCGCACAGACAGCAAACATTGTGAGATACGTTGCTGCCGGTGACATACTCATTGCGTAGACAGCACAATGCCATGCTGGACCATACAATACTATGGGAGGTGCTTATTGCACAAATATGGATGCTATGGACCGCAGAGTTAGTCTGGGCCCACCAGGCATATCAATTCCCGAAAATGGGCATTGACAATGTTGCAAGCAGGATTTCTGGAAAGCCACTAGGATCTCCGCCTATTTCAATCACCCTTTCTTCTCAGGAGCAAGTGTACTAAATTTTGACAACTCAGCTGAATCAGGGAGTATTAAAAGCCCGATAGGAGAGAACGTAGAATCTTCAACGTACTCGAGACCCCTATGAGGTTTAACATAACTCTTATCATATCATACTGTACACTCCTTCAGAGAGGCCAAATGATCCAGATAGGCCTTTCTTTGTAGCGGTTGGAATACGTGCCGATAGTCATATGAGCAGTCTTGGTCTGTCTTGCCAAGCCCTGGCTGATAGCCCCTGAAGCGTGGTAAATTTTCGAATTAAGCAAAATGATCATGCGTCTACTTTTTCAACATGGACAGAATCATACAGAATTACGCTGTCAATATGGGGGCGGGCATGTATAGTTAGCATACATAGAGCACGGCAGACAGAATTACCGCCAGAAAAAAGCACAACTCTTTTCTGCAAGATTCATGTGAGGCGTGCCGCTCAGTTTGCCCGACCTAAAGTCCTATGCTGGGAATATTACTCCAATCCTGCCTCTGGGTATTTGCAATGGCTGACAATAATGCAAATGCTGACAAGCCTAAATCGGCACCAGGCCGAACGATTATAAATGGGCTGCTTGGTCCAGCCATACTTTTTTGAAATACGACTGTTTTTTTAAAAAAAAATACAAGTTGAGGCACCTCAGGTCCGAGGCCATGGCATGCGCCTCGCACTAGCGCACCGACCATAAATATGCAATAAGTATGTGATATCACCTTCAGGCAAATTTCTGATTCTGGCTGGTTTTTCGATTTTGGAAGACAGTGTCATATTTGAGAAGCTGGCAAGGCACCCACAGCCCCGGGGAATCGCCAAACCAATATAGGTCATGCAGACGGGTCTGGCAAGGCTCACCCACAGCCCCGGGTTTCTCCACATCAAGACTAGAAAAGATAAGCGGTCGGCCGCGCAACCCCAGAAACATACTTGAAAACCACAGCCTCTCATAGTTGGAAATACAGATTCTCATGCTGAGAAACCACAGCTTCTCATACTAAAAAAGCTACAGCTTCGCATACTTAGAATTACAGCTCCATACTCAAAAAGCTACAGCTTCCCATACTCGAAAACCACAGTTCCCCATACTCGAAAACCACAGCCTAAAAAACCACAGCTTATACTTAGAATTACAGCTTCCCATACTTAGATTACAGCTTCCCATACTAAAAAACCACAGCTTCTCATAGTTGGAAATACAGATTTTCATGCTGAGAAACCACAGCTTCCCATACTAAAAAACCACAGCTTCCCATACTTAAAGCCACAGCTTCTTGAGAAGACCCAGTTTTCCTGAACTACACCTTTTATCCCAGAGATACAGAACCACAGAACCACAGAACCACGGATCTACCAACTCGCCCATTCCAACTGCCAGGCCAAATCCAACCAATTCGCTAAGCACTGATTACGCCTCGCTTCGCCAACCCACCACCCCACCTCCACTTCCCAGAAATGCCAGAATTGCTCCTCCACGTTAAGGAAATCCGATGGTCGCCCTACGAGCAGGTCCTGCCGATTCTTCTCCAGGACACCAACGGACCTTGTCCCTTGATCGCTCTCGTGAACACGCTTATTCTCACCAACGACATCGAAAAACGCACCGTGGATTTGCAGGAACCGGCCGGGCCTTCCCGGGATCTGGAGCCTCAGGCACCGCCAGCCACCGCCGCATCCTCGGCACAAAAAGAGCAGCAAAGTGTGCCCGGGGCTCGCCGTTTGAACGTGGCGCAGTTGCGCAGCCTCCTCAATCTGAACATAGGCGGCACGGTCGAAGTGCCGCAGATCCTCTCGTCTTTGGGCGACCTTTTGCTCGATATCCCGGACACGGACTCGGCGGTTTTGAACGGGCTCTTGGAGTCGCTCCCGCTTCTCCACACCGGCCTCGACGTGAATCCAAACCTCACCACCGGCGGGTTTGACCCCGAGGAAATGGCGTCGCAGATCTTCCGTGTGTTTGGGCTCAATTTCGTGCACGGCTGGTGCCGGGAGCCCTCCGGCGATGCCGATTTGGATGCGGTGTTTGCCCGCCACCAGACGTTCGAGGCCCTCCAGGAATACTTGCTCACCAGTGCAGAAAACACGGTGCAGAAAACGCACATCGAGGCCTGGGTCCAGGACAACGCCTCGCAATTGACGGCCCACGGGCTCCGGCGCATCGACGAGAAGATGCAGCCCGACTCGCTTGCGATTTTCTTCCGCAACAACCACTTCCTGACGTTGTACAAGGCGCACAACCAGGACCTCTACCTCCTCATCACGGACGACGCGTTCTTGAAGCATGCAAACTACGTGTGGCAGTCCATCAACTCGGTCTCGGGCGGCGACGACCTCTATTTTGCAGGGGACTTCACGCCTCTCATGGACGGCGCAGACCCTGGCGAAGCGGCCGGGGTGGATGAGAGTCTTGTGTTCGCCAAGCAGTTGCAGGAAAAGGAGGATATCGCGTACGCGCAGAAATTGCAGCTGAGCTACAAGAAACGGGCCGAGAAGACTCCGTTCTCTGGTGCAGGCGAGGGCCCAGACCCCAGTTTGCCGCAGCTTGAAGACAAGAAGATGTTGCTGAAGAAAAGCTCGAAAGGCCTGTCCAAGGAAGCCAGGTCCAAGAAGAAGGACACATGTGTGATCACATGAGCCTGGCACATGGGTCGAAAGGAATGAGCCGAGGCAGAAAAAGAACCACCCAAAAGCCACGTCAAGCACGCACATGAAACCCCATACGCCAAGCTTCTCAATCAAAGATATTTTCTCTCTCAGGCAAGGGGTCTCTCGCCGAGACTCCTGCAGTGCAATCGTAGCTCGTTCTCTATGATTCTGAGTTCACTGTACCGTATATTGTAGAGACTTATAAAGGACTCCTTGAAAGCCAAACCTTGGAGTATACGAGTTTTGATCGTCTGATTTGCTCATGACTCAAGTGTCTCGGCGACTTGTTTTCGAGCCTGAATTGTGCTTCACAAGAGGCGTGTATGTTTTGAAACTTCGGAAACCCAGGCAGAAAACCGAAATGCCAATTTTCAGAAGGAAGATTCTTATGAAGCTAGAGACCATTTGCCTGGCCTGTCAAGTACGTGGTGAAAAATACTGGAAGGGGCAGGGTAGTCTCGAGAATTATTCACCTGAAAGTGATTGTATGCTTTCAAGTACAAGAGTTAAAAAAGATCAATTCCTTATGTGGTTCAAGGATTTAAAGAGAGCAATGATATATTTACCATTGAGAGGAAAGAAGGATACTATGTATTTTTGTGGTGAGAGCCGTGGTATCCTTCTGTTGTGTAAACCCTACAATGACGAGAGACGTCAAAAACATGTTCTGTCAAAATTAAAGGCACAAACAAATAGCAGAATCTGAGCAGTACATCCTCATATAGCATATATGAAAGTCTATGGTTCGTCAAAGGCTTGACTATAGCGCACTGACGGTGTCCTCATGTTTTTAATTAGCACGCACTGCAGATTTCTTTGATGGAAAGGTGGAGGATCAAATTAATCTCGTAAATTTCTCTCATATGCAGCTCAGCATATTATATCCACCGTCCGACTCCTCCTTCGACAGGGTCAAGTGGTTCTTGAACAAATGATTTTTTTCTCGCTATGTTTGATTTTTGATGCAAGAAACCATCAGTAGACAGTCTGACCCCAGCACACCTCGAATAGTGAATCGGCACCCCGGGTACAACATGAAACTCCAACATATGTTGAAAGCACCCAAAATGATTCAGTAGATGAATGGATTCTTTAGAATCTCCCATTTTGTCGGACTTTGTCATGAATCATATGATCCTCTACAAGCAGCCCGGAAGTATGGCACTAAAAGTATTACTTGGTTTCATTTTATTAAAGCAACTTAAGATGATTGTATCATACAATGATGCGTCATACATCCGCCACGAATTTTACACATGGCTATACTCGGCTTGTAAATGCTACCTGGAATAGCTGTTTGGTTGATAGCTCACCATAAAGGCGGTGCATTAGGCTGTTTCCCAAAGTCCCCTTCCAGCAAGGCCTTGAGTTCGGCTAGCTGACAATAATATGTGAAGCCCACATCATGGCATTAAATAACTACCCGGCTCTCAAGCATCGCATTGAAACCAGCTGTCTTCATCAGGCGCCGCTTATTGTTTTTTCCATTTCCAAGTGCAGTCTTCCGCCTCGTTCCAAACCCCAATCCCAAATAAATAGGTCTATATCAACGTGCGGCAGCAGGATTCAAGCTTGGCAGAAAGCTTGACATTGCTCCCAAAGCTTAATACAGATTCGAGCTTGTTATAGAACGTGTGCCCTGGAAAGTCTTTACCAAAGCTGATTATAGTCATCAAAGCTTAGCACAATCACCAACATCATTATTTCCAACTTTCACCATAACCAAACCTCATCATAGGTCCTTATGCTAATCATAATCACCAAACCTCATCATGATTACCCAACCTCATTGTGTTTACCAAACGTCATCATGATTGCCAAGGTTCAGTCACCAAAACTCATAGTTATTACCAAACCTCATCATAGCCATCAAAGCTCGCTATAATTAAAAAAACATTATAATTACCAATACCAAGTTCATCATGATTACCAAAGCTTACTATATAGATCTAGCCAGAGACCGCTAGTCACTATTGCCCAAGCTCATCACATCAGTCAAAGCTCATCAGACCTGCCAAAGCTCATCAGATTTGCCAAAGCTCATCAGATCTGCCAACGCCCATTATAGTCATCAAACCCCATCATGGTTACCAACACCAAAGTTCATCATAATTACCAGCGCTTATTAAACAAATCTTTCCATAGACAGCTCGTCGCCATTGCCAAAGCTCATCCGATCTGCCAAGGCGCATCCAAGCACGCCACACCAGCCAAACCTACTCCGCCCCCTCAGCACCGCCCGGCGCCTCGGCCTCCTTGGCTTCCGGCTCGTCGTCGTCGTCGTCGTCGTCGTCGCCCTCGTACTCCATGGGGTCGTACTCGGAGCGCGCGTTGTCCATCTTGCGCAACTCGTTGGTGTTGGGCTCGCGCAAGCGGAAGTCGATCGCGTCCATGGTGCTGTCGGCCAAGAAGCGGTTGATCTCCGTGTTGGCCGAGGCGCGGTGCTTCTTCAACTCCACGCGGCCGGAGATCGGGCAGTAGTACGCGGCGCGGCGCTTGCGAGGCGCGGGCTCGCCGCCCGCGGGCGCGTCCGACACAAAGCGCAACGCCAACTCCTCGTACGGCTTGGAGAACGGGTGGTACAGCATGTCGTAGTTCTTGTGGTGGCGGAAGCGGAACGCGGCCTCGCGCGCGTCCTCGCCGTCGAGCAAGTTGGCCGGCTGCTCCTTCTCCGTGGACTCCAAGCGCAGGCGCAAGCGGCGCACGGCCTGCCGGTCCTTCATCTGGTAGAAGCTGACCCACTCGCCGTCCTCGGACGTGATGGGCTTGTAGATGGCGCACGCCAACGCGTCCGCGTGCAAGGCCTCGTCGAAGCGGGCCTTCTCGCGGCTGCACTGCGCCTGCCGCTCGCGGGCCATGGACGCGGAGCCCGCGAACTTGACCGCCAAAAACGTCGTGTCCATGGACGCCGTGTCGGGCAAAAGCGGGAACACCAGCACCGCGCGCAACTTGGTTTTGCGCGGGTGGCGCAACGCGCCGTACGCCGCGAGCGACTTCTGCGACTCCTCGAAACTCTGCTCCACGGCCCGGAGCTGCGAGTCCGGGTCCACGCGATCGCCGGCGTCGTCGGCCGCCGTGTTCGCGGGGCCCTTCTCGTCGGGCCGCGCCGCGGACTGCCGCTCAGCAATGTATTCCGTGCGCCGCAAGAACGACACGCCGGGCTCGGACTTGTTGATCTTGCCCACGCCGGCGTCGCGCAAAAACGCCCGGTCTTTGGGGTGCAACGCCGGGGTGTGGGCGGCAAGCGCGGCCGCGGCCGGGGCGTCCAAGAACCCGGGCGCCAGGAGCGGGTTCAAGCCCATGCCGTACTCCTCGTCCACCTGCGCGATGTACGCGTTGAAGTTGTCTTTGCGGAAAAGCGACGACAAAAGCGCCTCGTTTTCGGCCTGCGCACTGAGCGGCTGTGTGCTGTTGTACCGGAGGAACTTGGGGTTCAAGGGCGGCGGCGGCAAGTGGTTGATGTAGCGCACCTTGGCGATGTAGTCCTGCCTCACGGGTTTCGGTGGTTTGGACATGGCGTGGGCGGAACGGTGGGGACGAGGTGAGGTTGTAGTAGTGAGGTTGAGGTGAAGTTGAGCGTTGGTTTGTATGGCGGGTCGTGCGCACACCGGCCGAGTCGGTCGATGTGCAAGAAACGTACTCCCATGACTAAGTAGGCCGTTTGTTATGGGCGGGCAGAGTGGCATTGATCGTGGCGCTTCCTTCTGTTTGATTTTTTTATGCTGACAGGGTGTGCCTTTTATGGGTTTCTGTATGACTATTGCCTATGTTTTTGGCGAATACCTTCATAGATGTTATCTCAGTGATCCTGCGGGTAAGACTGGAGTATAAGCTGGCTGCGGGCAGGGATCCCAACTCCGCCGGGAATATTAAGTAGAGCACTAAGTAAACACCCTACAATATATATATATATATATATATATCTTGAAACAGATTTAGCATTCATAAGGTATTCGGATAGAATCACCTCCTTTGAGTTTTGTGTTTGGCATATTGCTTGTATTGGACCATATTTGATTGTCTACATTTCACATATCTATTTCCGCGTGAAAATCAATTTTTTTTTCGAGCGAAAAATAAACCAATATCCCTGCAAAGGCCAGTCTCCGGACCGCCGCTGCGGCTGGCTGGGATTTATTTACGGTACGGTTCTTGACATGGTTTCGGGTTTTCGACACGAGGCTATTCATGAATTGGATCAATAGAAGTTTTGTGACTAACGAGCTCTCTTTTGGGTACTCCTTTTGGTGGCCGTTCATAAAAGAGGTGAATGTGCTGATCCATACCAAACAGGTGGTATCCTCCATCACATCATTCGAAATGTCTACTAAGCTTACAGTGAACACCATACTAGAGTATGATAGTTATAATCACGGTGGAGACGGCCGTGTCCCACCAAAGAATCTCAACTCATTTACTTATCTTTACACAAATCAAGGAAACATTCTTTTTGCATTGTCGACCGTCCGTGTTCATGGCGGTATCAACTTACGAGCAAACAGCTGGATCAAGAAGGTTAGAGACATCTTTCAGCAAGGGCTATCTTTATTGAGTCCAAGACCATATCACCAGTTATCTATTTGACGCTAGTTTGCGGAAATGCTCGAAAGGCTTCATGCACCTCCAGCTCTACTTCTGGGTTTATCGACATAATCGGCTGGAGAGTGATATTTGTTAAAGATTTCTGAAATGCTTTTCTTCTGACTGATTGAATTCCATGCATGAGCTTCTATAGTTGCTCGCTGGAGCATGAAAATGAACATGGGCTCTCCGATGCAGATGAAATGAGCCATTTGTTTTTTTGGTTTAAATCAAGGCCTATCATACATCTACGATTCTTTCATGAAGCTCTTGGAAACAACATCGTCACCTGTGTTAATTTATAAAGCAGCGTCAATTGGGCTTTAGCTTACACAAATGGCCCTGGATCTCGAATTCAATTATAAAGTACTTTACTCGTTCATCCTTCAAGAATGACTACCAAAGTCGTCCATGGATCCTCTTGCTGATAGGCATTCTGAATACAAAAGGATAGCGAACGAAGAAAATATCGTAGCTGCTTGCCCTGTTCTGGCTTTCGGTTGCAAATACCCCTTTCTTTTTTGATATCATGACTGATACTCACCGTTCCCAAAAAAACAACCACTGGTCCAGTTACACTGAGCAAGGCGGCCGTCCAGACACCACCCGACGATCTAACTACCTAGGCCCCCTATTTATCTATCCGAGTTTTATTTCGAACAATCCCCCGAATGTGCAGGGTGGTTCGAGTGAGTTTAGAGGACATGAGCATAATGTGTTGATACTATGCGTTCTGGTTTACTTGTTTGATACCTCCATGCATTCTTTCGCCAGAGTTTGGGAGCATATAGTGATCGATGCGTCTGTTGGTTTAGAATAATAGTGGGAAAAATGAAAGAATATCTTCAACGGACATCTCAGACAAATAACATTGCAACAACCAATTGCTTATTTCGAAAAAAACATCAGAAAAGTCCGAAAAACATGAACCTAGTTGATGGAAAACAACATGTACTTATACAACTTCATCGATACTAGCTCTAGCTAGAAGTCTGAAATTGATTCTAATAATCTTCAAAACGTCCAAGGATAATCGATTTGGTTGCGCTAACCTTACTGCTGCTCACCCTTTCATCCAATAATCACACCCCTTCATAATCTCCAATGATCTATCACATGGTCTCATAAACTACGAGACTTGTCTTGTTGGTAATGCCGAGATCCTGCCATCAATATCTCAATGAAATATTACTCGATAATTTGTTTTGTTCAGCTGACTTCGAAGACACCTAATCTCGTGCCCTGCAACTTCTTCTTGTTGGCCTTTCCAGGCGTTACAAAAATAGACGGAATGGCCCCGAAATTGGTTTTGGGCTGTCGATATCTAACATTTGTTTGAGAGTACGGGCTTTGAGAGCAAAATCCCATCCCACTCTTCTACTCTGAAACTCTAAAGTTAACTCCCGTGAGCACTTGGTCGATGTGTAATTAATTGCAACCCCCACTTCCATCTTTTACCCACATAAGCTGAACGGACATTTTAATTGTCCCCTCATTCCCGGCATTTGCCTGGTGGATCTCTAAACCTCAGACTTGTTCGCATTTCTGAAAAAAATCAACTTGGTCAAGGCTTTGTTCTGTAAGTAAGATAAAGGCGACAATTTTGCAACTGAGGCGCACTCGTCTGATGATCAATTGATCAAAAACCAGAGACGCACATCACCATATCCATAAGTACGTGTTTGGACTGCCATACTCGAAAGCATCCAGAGAGACGGCAGATTTCATGCCGCCGGTGGCTCACTCTCGGCAAACTACAAATGACTCTTGAAAAACTGTATCATTATCTATAACTCTGGCATTAACCGCAACTGCTGGAATATCAGCACTTGGTAACATCTATGGAGAGTCCTTAAATTCCGTAGGATCAGAGTTATGCCACGTGAAAACCTTTTTCGAGTCTGGCTTGTCCAAAACGTCCAAGATGTTTGGATCCAAGTCGATTTTCCCCAAGTTGGAACCCTCGTCCAAAGCATCGCTGGACCCACGGCCCTCCGGCAAGACCTCGAAATTCTGCTTGATTCTCTCCTTCTTGGAGGTCTTGGCCAACACAACAAACCCCTGGAGATAAGACCATTTCAAGAGAATCTCGGCCTTGGGAATCTTGTACTTATGCTCCAAATGCAACAACTCAGGGTCGCTGAGATTCTGGCCCTGGGTTAAAGGTGAGTACGCCTCAATGACAATTCCCTTCAGCGTCAAGTACTCCCGCAACGCCACTCTGGGCAACCAAGGGTGTAATTCCAATTGGTTGACTGCAGGCACCACCACAGGTCCTTCCTGAGCTAGGATTTCCTCGATGTGCTCTACGCCATAGTTCGAAACGCCAATCGACCGGATCTGAAGCACGCCGTTGTTTGGATTGTGATTGAGTTCAGACAACGCCTTCCATGTACCAACGCGTTTTTCCTTGCTGGTCAAGGGCGAGTGCACCAAAACCAAGTCTACATAGTCAATATGTTCCTTGACCTCGGCCGCGATCTGCGCCACGGCGTTCTTCGTTCCGTCGTAGCCCTGATCAGAGTTCCAGATTTTGGTGGTGAACCAGATATCTTCTCTGGATACATCTTCGTGGTCTTTGATAAACTGCGCAATTGCCTGTGCCGCCTCTTTTTGATTACCGTAAATGACAGCACTGTCGATATGACGGTATCCTTGCAGCAAGGCCTCGTAAACCAATTCGAAGGTTTCCGCGGGCAGTAATAAATACACCCCAAACCCGGCCACAGGAATATACTGCCCATTGTTGAGCTTGTACTTGGTGGTTCTGGTCAATTGCTTTGCGATTGTCTGAAGCGTCATGTTGGATGATGTGTTCTCAAAGTGATTTTGAATTTAATGTAATAATTTTAGTTGAAGGAAAGAATAGTGTGATTGTTCCGCTTGGTGGTTATCTAATTTCTGAATTTTGGGTTCTGAGACAAAGGAAGCGCTATGCTCTTATATATCCAAAAAAATGAGATTCATCACTTATGACTTATGACGCGGGGGAAACCTCTAGAAGCATCCGGCAAGTTTGCTCGCTTTTGCGAGTCTGCCACAGTCACCTAAACAAGCGAAGTTCTATAGATTGATTGCTTTCACCTTTTCAAGTGCAGGCACTGGGGTGATCGGTTGCGTAATTTCGCGCAGCTCGTCGAAATTCAGTGGCGCTACCGTGACGTGCCTGCACAATGTATTCCACGTGTTTTGGCTATGACAAAAGGTTTAGCTTGGCAGTGGTGGGGTGATTCCTTTAAGAAAAATGAGACAGGTTTGGTGGCTCGTAGAGTTGTCAAAAGATGCTCCGATATTTTCGATTTCTCACAGCGCGTAGCCTATATATCTATTTGGAGAAGGAACTCAATATTTTAATGTCTGGAAGGCAACTCTACGTGTATTCAATTGTTAGTCTTTTATTTTAGTTTCGATCTATGAGATACCGTGGATAGATGTATTCATCTTCAATTTAGGTTTTGTGATGCATTCAAAATCTCGGAGTATAGCATACCGTCGTTGTACTTGAACGCCGCTGGAATGATGTTGGGTAGACATTCAAGAGCAAATCATGGAAAACACCTATCATAAAGTTTACCCGGTGTAGTTGGGTATTTTGTGGAAACCATGCTGAGTCACTTTTTAAAACGCGCAGAAAGTTCTGTATTTTTGGCATGGCCCTTTCTGATTGCTACAAGGGCATTGTTATAAGCATAAAGTATCTGCTTATTTCAATGACTGATTGACCAAGATTTTATGTCGGAAGAAAGTCCATAAATCTTGTTTGACGTGAGTCAAATGAGAAATGAATCAAGTTGAAGGAAAGTAGAGTTTACAATTTTGGAGAAACCACATTCAAAAAGCATGCTTCAAAAATGGTTCATTGATTGAGGTATATACCGAGTCCTTTCTCGTGCCTTTCGAAATCTAACCTGAACTCAATAGATCTTTTCTTATCATCAGAGAAGTTAACACCCAGGTAACACATCTCCCAGACTATGAGGATCAATCCAAAAACCCGAGACACTAAAAGAGCCTTGAAGCTGTTCATTTTGTACATTTTCTTGCAAGCATACTTGGGCAATTTTATTACTCAAATACCTCTGGTGTAGCACAATTCATATGCCTTCACTTATTATATCCTGCTGCTTTCAGTAGAATTATCGCCCTTTCTTGAAAATCTCAGGTGTAAGAAAGAGCCTGAAGCGCGTGGAACACATTCATCTTCATATAGTTGTTTTCCCTCGATTTTTGCGTCCGGGACGCCCCTAGAATTTGAATCAGCTCGCAAGGCTGGTCAAAATCATCATGAATAGATATGTTATTGCTTTCATTTATAAAACAGCGTGGAGAATCACGCGCCCAAAGTCAATAGTATTGTTCAGTATCTCTTTAATTATCCCAAACAAAAAGGGAATTATTCGTCAACTAATGAATTTCGGGCCCTTTTTTAGTGGGGAGTATTATTTGGCAGCTGCCCATAATTCCTATAGTACAAATGCCGCATCAGCAACCTCTACATCCAAACGCTTATGAGCACAATTTCGCAGCCATTCAGCATAGGCCGGCGGGCAAAAAAAAAACATGGTTCTCATGTGTGTTAACCGAATCTACACAAAGTCCAATAACTGTCACTTTCGGAGCTGAAATTGAGATGATAGCATTTGATCTGAACCAACATCATGTTCTCATATTCTTTTCTTTATTTATTTTTGAATTCCTGGGAATTGACTGCAAACATCAATTCTGTTCACATCTCTGTTGAATTAAATGCTTCTTCTTCCCTTTCTTTCACTTCTGGTGTTACAATTACAAGTACAGACAGTCCATCCACTTTTCCTTCGAATAGTTTTAAGCTCTTCCGGGTTACCCGAGGGCGACTTTGAAGCTTTTTCTGTTGAATCTCTCATCCCTGTACTCGGCTGATGTACCTCGGAATCCACTCATGTCGAGGCTGACAAAATTCACAAGCTGAAGAAAACTGTTGTCACAAATTACTTGACTTGAATGTTGTGGGAGATTGATGGACAGAATTTTAAACATTTCTCTGCTGTCTGTTGTCAACCCAGATGACTTTCGGTAGCAACTTCAGAAAGTGCCGCAATCAAATGGGGACAGAAACCGGTTCTGCAGTTGTGAGAGAGCCTTTCGTGGATGATATTAACCACACCTCGACTCAAGAAGTGCTACTGCTAATTTTTCTCCTCCAGAAATCATTTCGAGCTTTTCTCAAGAAAGCTGAGAGTGTTTTGTAGAAGTGTCACCTTTTTTTTCAAGTTCTGAGTTCAGCTGTGAGTCACCCTTTTTGCACCTGATGATACAAAAGACACGACACAGATAACAAAGCAAGGTTTGACTGTCCGCCCAAAAACAGAATTTTATGCATACCTCAGATCATCCATGAGGATTCATACCTATCCCGGTTTGCCAGAGATGTGAGGCTTAAGAACAGCAAAAAAGCCACGCCTCGACTTTGATCCCTCACACTGCCATTCACAAAAATTTAGAGAGCTTGAACAGATTAATTAGTATCAACGAGTTGTCGACCGGATCCAACGCTTTATTTATATTCGTGAGTTGCGCAAAGTTTAGCTCTTGCCACCGATATTCGGATTCTTCACAGTTTTTGTAGAGATGGCGAAGAAAAGTGTGGCGCCTCAGTTGTATAGACTTGGTGTGTCCAAAACTGGCACTGCAAATCTGACATTTCTCGGGGTAAGATCCGGCGTGGACATATGGTCCGAAATCGAAGTGTTTAATGGACGATTGTACCTTTTCAACAAGTGCGCTATATATAGTGCTTTCCGAAAGTGTTTCCACCGCTTGTTCTGACGAACGTGGGATATAATCAAACGGAGCAATGTATCAATATCAGGGTTTGCTTTTCATGCATTTGTGTCTGTTCTTCTTTATTTTCTTATCTTTCTATAAAGAAACATGCATTAAAGGAGACCGCTGTTCGGAGACAGGGTCAAAACTAGAGAACCATAGAACACTCCCAATGGGTACTTTTTTTTTTTTGGTAGATTCATCTGATTAAAGGGGCAAAACTATATAGCAAATATATATATAAAACCTTTAAACAGCTCCCAGCTACGTACCAAGTGTCTTAGCTCGGCTCGTCCCCTTCCGTTAGTCACGGCCTGGACAGTCCTCATGGCACGTATCTGTTTATGTATTGGATTTTACGTCATCGACTCCTAGGATAGGTCTCCTTTAGTAGTCACTTCAACTCAGATGGTTGTAGCGGACTAAAGGAGCCCACTTCCTGCGACTCGCCACGCCTTCTGGTGTAGACCTTGAAGATCGTGGTGACGAACCAATTTAATTTTGTTAAGTTTTCTAATGAATTGTCGGCTGGGGCCAACATTGAGTTCAAGCTCATGGGCTTGGTAAATTTTAGCTCTTCCCACCAGTATTTGGATGTTTCGCAGTTGTTGTAGATATGGCTTAGGAAAGCGTCGGTGGCGTCTCCGTTGTTGTGGATTTGTTCTGTGCAAAGATGGCATTGAAAATCTGCTGTGTCGCTCGGTAAGGTTCTGCACGGGACATATGATCCGTAATTGAAGTAATGGATGGACGACAGATCGTATCGCTTTATCCATTCTGCCTTATACAAGGCTTTCCAAAAACGTTTCCACCTTTTGGTCTGGCGGACCGCGGGACATAAGCGAACAAAGCGTTGTGGCATTATCGGGAGTTGCTTTTCTTGCTTTTTGCGACTTCAGGATTTGAAAGTCTCCTTACCAATGGCTTTTTTCTCTGCTTTGTCGAGGTATGGAGTTTTTGCTAGCATTTGTTTGATCTGCTCCTGATTGTACTTTAAGCTTTCTCCTGGTATCAGTATGGTCCTTGTCCTGGGTACCACTTCTTTCCACGCTTCGAAATAGGCGATTTCGTTTTTCGTGAAGGTCCACTCCAAGTTTGTGAAGAATTGACCTGTTTTGTCAAGCAAGAAGTTATACCATTCGGAGGTGGCTATATGTCTTAGCCTGGCTTGTTCGTCGTTCGATACGATTTTGTTCATGTGGTGAAGCATTCGTATTCTAAGATACTGATTGTGCCAGCTATCGTTGTTTTGGAGGGTGTCCGTCAACACCATTACCCGATGCCCTTTAAGTTGGGTCAGTAGTTCGATAAGGCCGTAGCCTCCGTTGCGAGGTCTCGCGTAAAGTTTAGACTTGTGGATTCCTGGGAACATTGTCTGAATTTTAAAATCCATTTTGTCGAGTTCTCTGGCGGTCATACACTGAATCAAATCTTTGTATACCGTTTTGGAACTGACAAAGATGTTTGTCCCCAATACTCGGCTGATCAAGTCGAGGCTCTGGTATCCCAGCTGTCGGGTCATGAATGGGAGGCTGGCTGTGAATTTTGTCCAGTTGACCCCTTTTATTGGAGTACCCAAGTATGTCGTCAGGTCTTTGAAAAGATAAGACTTGGGGAATCGGAGATAGTCTTGTTGAAATTTGGGGTAGCCTCGATGGAATCCGAGAAGTTTAGATTTTTCATAGCTTATCCTGCTATTGCTCACTCGCTCGAAAGCTGTGATTATCTTTTCGGTTTTTTGGTAGTCGTCTATATCATTGAGATATATGTTGACGTCATCTGCGAACGCATGGTACTTCATTGTTTGTAGTTGGACTCGTTGGTAGCAAAGTTTGATACCTTCAATCAGGTTGAGTTGAGCTAGAAACGGTTCTAGTGCCAAATTAAGAATAAGAGGCGAAAGGGGGTTTCCTTGCCGTGTGCTGCATTTTAGTGGAAAGTAAGAAGCATCCTTTTATTATGCAGACACACACTACTTAATTTTGAAACAAGTGCATTTATAATTGACCGTCAGACGTTTTGGGCAGCTTTACGATATATTCTTTTTCATTCATATAAATATATTATACTTGCACAGCTCTTACTCCGGTTGCGGCCATACCATGCAGGATACCATGCAGGAAGCACTGTTTCCCGTCCGATCAACGTTAGTTAAGCTGCATAGGGCCACACTGAGTAGTGTAGTGGGAGACCATATGCGAAATTGCGGTGCAGCAATCTTTTTTGCTTTCAAGTACGCTTAACGCATTTACGGTTGGGAGATCACCTCTTGAAAACTTATCCAATTTGTCTTCCCCTGAATTCCACAGCGCATTCCGGTACCTGCCTATCTCAACTTTCAGCGGCAACTTTAGATTCGACGCCCAATTTAAATAAGAATAACATATAATACATGTTGGGCTCTAATTTCCTGGCACTTACTTGTATGCTTTGAACACGCGAAAAGGTGCTATCATCTGTGTGTTGATGAACAAAATACATTTGACGTGAAAGAAATATATTATCTTTGGTATGCTTTTTATTCTTGAGATCACCAATTTCATCTACATCTGCAACGATGGTTCATGTCAGGCCAATGGGACGTGTTGAAAAAAGAACCAGCTGGCAGAAAAGTTCGTTTTCTTTTTGAAGATTTCTGTCTCTTGGTGTGTCCAAAACCTCTTGATCTTTTCTCTATTTTGCAGTCCATTGGTGCACTTGGCTATCGTCTTTTAATGTAAAGCCGTTTTTCCCAGGACAGTGGGCAAGGCGTACCAGCATCGTAGGCGCTTAGATCAAAAATAGAAACCCTATTTCAAAAAGCATTATCGGGCCAAGTCCTACGGTGGATTGAGTAGGGATTGTGAAGCTGGGGATTAGCCCGTGTGAGTTGCATATACGAGAGCCGCTGTTTTGAAAAGACAGATCAGGGCAGTGTTTGGGTCACCGGAGAGCTCTGCCCATCGGCTCACTGCTTTGGTAAAATGAAGCAACAAGTCGATTACTGGAAAGCGTGTTGTCGAGCGGGTTACTCTCTCATTGGTGGTGAAGTACTCCCAGGGCCATGCACTTTTAGAATGGGGTTATGCACCAGACTTGAATTGCGACTCCAGCCCGGTTCGGCAAAAAAAGCAAAAACTTTTTCGAAAACCGTGAGAATTCCCATTTTCAGACCCGGCCTGGGTCTACCACCGCATCAATAAAATTCTTTAAAAATTAGCATTGGCTCGAAATCGCTATATCAAGGTGTTGTGTCGGACAAAATTGGTCTATGTGATGATGCAATTTTTACTATCACTACCCTCACAGGCATGCAGGCCTAATCTAGGGTGGAATATTGGTGGGGGAATTGTATGATCTGTCAAATGTAGACTTTTTATAAAGTGCTTTTTAACGGCCAACATTGAACAGAAGCGCTTGAGATACATCCGATGTATGAAATAGTTTGAATTGTTCTGAATGGATATCTGCCTGATTATCCTCAGGTGCCGGCCTCTAATACTCTGACCCTCCAAGACCCCCGCCACTGGTCCTGCACTCGAGGCCCGGCCCCAGCCATCAGGACCATGTGCTGGGCAGCATAAGCCTGGGCCTGGCTCCAAGAAGCGGGCCACGGCTTTTAACAAGCCTGAGCAAATCCCAAAAACACCCAACCCACCCAAAACACCCTGAACCAAAAACTAACGAAAAAACCACCTAAACCACCCTGAACCAAAAACTAATGAAAAAAACACCCCGAACCAAAATCACCCCGAAAAATCACCCAATCCCGAAAAACCCAGAACGAGCATCGCAGTCGCGCCTCAGCGCCCGGGCCCAAGAAACGCGCGCACCAGGCCCGGCGCCATATTCCCAGGCCCCGTCTGGAAGCGCACCGGCCATACAGGCCCTAGGCAAGAACCCGCACTGGCCCCGCTGCCCCCGCCGCACCGGGAACACTCAAACATACCCCCCATACTTCTTGGGCTTCTGGCCCCACCGGATTTTTGGCGCAGCAGTGGAACAGCACACTGACACAGATCCCCCGAAATCGGCCCCCGCTCACACGCAAAAGACCCCTTTCGCTGTCTCCGCCGCTAGTACCCAGCGCAAGGTGCCCATACAGAGTCTTTGGACATCAAATCTCCGTCTTTGGACATCGAATCTCCGTCTTTGGACATCGAATCTCCGTCGTTGGACATCAAATCTCCGTCGTTGGACATCAAATCTCCGTCTTTGGACATCGAATCTCCGTCGTTGGACA
>NW_017387733.1:784248-803267 GCF_001664035.1 Metschnikowia bicuspidata var. bicuspidata NRRL YB-4993 | reverse complement strand
AAATCTCCGTCGTTGGACATCAAATCTCCGTCTTTGGACATCAAATCTCCGTCTTTGGACATCAAATCTCCGTCTTCAGACATCACACCTCCGTCTTTAGACATCAAATCTCCGTCTTAGACGTCAAATCTCGTCTCCAGACATCGGCTCACATCAGCCCTCAACGCCCAGCCCTTGCCAATGTCCAGCAGAAAAAAGACGTTGTTGAAGGTGATCATCCTCGGCGACTCGGGCGTCGGCAAAACGTCGCTCATGCAGCAGTTCGTCAACAACAAGTTCTCGCACCAGTACAAGGCCACCATCGGCGCGGACTTCCTCACCAAGGACTTGGTGATCGACAACAAAACCGTGTCCTTGCAGATCTGGGACACGGCCGGGCAGGAGCGGTTCCAGAGCCTCGGCGTGGCGTTCTACCGCGGCGCCGACTGCTGTGTGTTGTGCTACGATGTGACCAACGAGAAGTCGCTCAACAACTTGCCGTCGTGGAAAGACGAGTTCTTGATCCAGCTGAACGTGCAGAACCCGCAGGACTTCCCCTTCATTGTGATTGGCAACAAGATCGACGTTGACGAGAGCAAGAAGATCGCGTCGTTGCAAAAGAAGTTGATGCACGTGACCAAGAACCAGTTGGGCGGCCTGAACTACCCGGTGTTCGAGACCAGCGCCAAGGACTCGGTCAACGTGGAGTCTGCGTTCGAGGTCATTGCCAAGATGGCCTTGCAGCAGGAGGAGTTGACCGAGAGCTCGCGCAACGACGCGGGCGATGACTACAACGACGCCATCAACATCCACTTGGAGAACCCCGCTGGGGGGTGTGCGTGCTAGGCCCTTGGTACGTGCCGCCGGTTTGCCGGTTAGGCCGGTTCTGGCAGCCTGGCCCTATTTAATACCGTGGTTCAAAATCAACGCAAGGAAATACTGGTGGCCTGTAGACGTGCGTGTGCTGTGGACGTGGGTGTTTCTGTGGACGCGGATGTATTGTGGAGTAGTGTGGAGTTACAGTGGATTTGCTGTGAAGTTACTGTGAAGTCACTGTGAAGTTACTGTGAAGTTACTGTGAAGTTACTGTGAAGTTACTGTGAAGTTACTGTGAAGTTACCGTGAAGTTACGGTTGAGTTTCTGCAGATGTGGATATTCTTTGGATCTATTAGACGACTTGGCGGAGAGTTCGGAAATGACTCGTGTTCTTGCTTGGAATCACAGGGTCCTTCAAAACTCCGAAGAACGCCGAAACTAGGTCTCCCTTTCCTGAACTGCGGAAGCCCTACAAACTTGACAGTCCTGAGATACTCGTTGCGGTCGGCTCACGGCTCTTAGAATCGAGCATGTTGCTGTTTTCGACATGAATATATATTCCTTTTCGTTGATGTTTTCTTCTCTTTGCTTTTTTGTTTTTCCCAGCTTGAATTCCCGGCCGAAATGGCCTTGGTCTTCGTATTGATCGTGCGTTGTCGTCCACGCTTGCTTCCCTGAGCTCAGCCTCCAGAGTATGAGCAAGACAACAAGTACAATAGTCAAGATTTAACTGGAGTCAAGTAAATGGAAATGAAGTAATCAGTAATAGAGTCAACAGAAGTAGAGTTAGGAGAAGTAGAGTTACCTGGAGTAGAGTAAACAGAAATAAGTAAACCGAAGTAGAGGCAACAGAGCCAAAGTAAACATACGTAGAATCAACAGAAGTAAAGCCAACTGAAATAAATTCAACTGAAATAGACTCAACTGGAAGTATGGGCTCAATTAGTTAGAGCGCAAACAAAGAGCAAGTGTGGCTCAAACTAATACCGGAAGGAACACCACGATTAGAAATGAAGCCAAAACTAGATATTTTCATGTTACATAAAGTTACAAGTATAAAAGCAACTAAAAGAGTGTGTTTACGGGTGAATCCTCCTGCAAGAAAAAATCCACTATTAGAATGAATACACTACTAGAAGGAAAGCAAGTAATAGAGTCAAAATCACTGCAAGAAACGACACTATTGAAATTGAAGCCTTCACCAGAAGTAAATCTACCACTTAAATTAAAACTACTATCGGAATCAAAACCAATACCTGAAAAAAAATAATTGCTAGAAGACACTACTAGAATTAACACTAACAGAGCCAAAACCATTACCTGAAGAAAATTCACTGCTAGCCAGTCCACTGCTAGAATCAAAACTATCAGAACTAAATCATGAAGAAAATCCACTGCTTGTAGAATTGAAGACACCATCAGAATAAAAACCACTATCAGAAGGAAAGCCACTTATTGAGTCACTACTAAAGCAAGATCCATTACTAGAATTGAAAACACCAACAGGATCGAAACCACCACCAGGATCGAAACCACCACCAGAACTTAAACCACTACTATAGGGATAAATAATATGAGAATCCATTATTCGAAGAAAAGCCACTACTAGAAGGACAGATACTGTGAGAATCCATTATTAGAAGTAAAGCCACTGCCAAAAGGACAGATACTATGAGATTACACTATTAGGAGTAAAGCCACTACCAGAAAGATAAATACTATGAGATTCCATTATTAGGAGTGAAGCCACTACCAGAAGGACAAATACTATGAGAACCCATTATTAGGAGTAAAGCCACTACCAGAAGGACAGATACTATGAGAATCCATTATTAGAAGCGCACCACTACCAGAAGGAAATATACAACTATAAGTACACCACCATGAATAAGCGTTCGTCTATGATGAAACGTAGAAAGAAGTCAAACCCCCAAAAACACCCACATCCATAAGCAAAGCAAACCCGCACACAGTGCCCGGCCGGGCCCAGCCTACTATCCCACGCCCTACTTCAAGCAGTTGCACACCACCTTCAACAACAAATCCACCAACAGATTCCCCGTCTTGAATTCCTGCTGCTGGGGCTGCGGCTGGTATTGCGGCTGTTGTTGGTACTGGGGCTGCTGCTGGTATCCCTGGCCCATTGGCGACGAGTCCCAGTGGGACGGAATGTTCAGGTTCGATGTGTTCGTAAGTTCAATCACCATGACCCCGGCGTTGTGTGGATCCACGTAGTGCTTCAAGCGGGACTCGTCGCACATCTCGTCAATGGCAGGCTTCAACTTGGCCACTCCATTCTGCGAGTGCAAGCCTTTGCCCACTATGACCTTGATGTGCGGCTGGTTGGTGCGTATACACTCGCTGATGCGCCTCTGCAAAATCCACTTGGCCTCCTTCACGTACAAGCCGTGCAAATCGATCTCGTCGCTCTTGGAGTCCGTGTTGTTTTCGATGAAGACGTACTCTGCGGCCTTCTTGTTGCAGTTTTCGGCCTCCTGTAACACCTGCTTCAGCTGCTCGCTGAGCTCATGTGCCTTTTGCTTATCGCCTCTCTGGTACGCCTGCTGCGACTGCTGGGAAAGCTTGTTTTTCTTCTCGTACAAGTCCGACGCCTGTTGCCTATAGTCCTTATAGGTGGAGTCTGTGGCGTGGTTGTAGTCTCGCTCGTCGAAAAGAGCCGCGCCTCTTTCAAGAACTGAAGTCATGATACTACCTTGCCTGTGCTTTCTTGCACTTCTGCCGCTCACTCGGGTATTTGGCAGACGAACGGCTGAAACCAGACATCTGGTGGAGAAGGGCACTGTCTGTGCACCCGTACACCACCGGAATTGGTCCAGGACATTCCCAGATGAGGCTGGCCGGTCCTCCAACAGCCAGGTTCCGGAGACCAGTGCTACTTTTGCAAATGGGGCACATCGGCCCCGCACGAAATACTGGCCCCTTGGCCGACGGTGGCTTTTCACATGCTGCCAGGCACAAGACTCTACGAGACTACGGCGTTGTTTTCTAAAACACTGTATTAGTGGGATATGTGGAACCAACAAAAGCAGACTAGTCAGACTAGTTAACTTACTTCTTGGCAGCCTTTTGAGCAGCCTTGGTGACCTTACCGGCCTTGTCGGACTTCTCAACAGCCTTGATGACACCGACAGCAACGGTTTGTCTCATGTCTCTGACGGCGAATCTTCCCAAAGGTGGGTAGTCGGTGAAAGCCTCAACACACATTGGCTTGGTTGGGACCATCTTGACAATGGCGGCGTCACCGGACTTGACGAACTTAGGCTCGGACTCCAAGGACTTACCAGTTCTTCTGTCGATCTTCTCCAACAAGGTGTCGAACTTACAGGCAATGTGGGCAGTGTGACAGTCCAAGACTGGGGAGTAACCGGAGGAGATTTGACCTGGGTGGTTCAAGACAATGACCTGGGCGGTGAAAGAAGCGGCACCCTTTGGTGGGTCCTGCTTGGAGTCACCACAGACGTTACCTCTTCTGATCTCCTTGACGGAGACGTTCTTGACGTTGAAACCAACGTTGTCACCTGGAAGACCCTCGACCAATTGCTCGTGGTGCATCTCGACGGACTTGACCTCAGTGGTGACACCAGCTGGGGCGAAGGTGACGACCATACCGGCCTTGATGACACCGGTCTCGACTCTGCCGACTGGCACCGTTCCGATACCACCGATCTTGTAGACATCTTGCAATGGCAATCTCAAGGCCTTGTCGGTTGGTCTCGAAGGTGGCTCAATGGCGTCAATGGCCTCCAACAAGGTCTTACCGGTGGACTTACCGGCCTTGGTCTCCTTCTCCCATCCCTTGTACCAAGGACAGTTGGTGGAGGCCTCAATCATGTTGTCACCGTTCCAACCAGAGATTGGGACGAATGGCACAGTCTTGGGGTTGTAACCGACCTTCTTGACGAAGTTGGAGGTCTCCTTGATGATCTCCTCGAATCTGTTCTTGTCCCACTTGACGGAGTCCATCTTGTTGACAGCAACAATCAATTGTCTGACACCCAAGGTGTAAGCCAACAAAGCGTGCTCTCTGGTCTGGCCGTCCTTGGAGATACCAGCCTCGAACTCACCGACACCACCGGCGATAATCAAGATAGCACAGTCAGCCTGGGAAGTACCAGTGATCATGTTCTTGATGAAATCTCTGTGGCCTGGGGCGTCAATGACAGTGACGTGGTACTTTGGAGTCTCGAACTTCCACAAAGCAATGTCAATGGTGATACCTCTCTCTCTCTCGGCCTTCAACTTGTCCAAGACCCAAGCGTACTTGAAAGAACCCTTACCCAACTCAGCGGCCTCCTTCTCGAACTTCTCGATGGTTCTCTTGTCAATACCACCACACTTGTAGATCAAGTGACCGGTGGTAGTGGACTTACCGGAATCGACGTGGCCGATGACAACAACGTTAACGTGAGACTTCTCTTTACCCATGGTGAAATACTATGAAAATCTTGAGAAAAAAAGGGAAAAAATAGCAGGCGGCGCCTGTGCGGATGACGCGGTTTATATATTGCAGATTTTTTCTTTCTTTTTTTTGCGGCAATGCGATAGGAAAAAATTTTCCCTGGTCTTTTTCTCTGCGGCGTGTACACAGCGCGCAGTGGCAGTCGCCGCGCGACATTAAATCGGCACCGGGACGACATCCTGGGGGCTGCCAGGACAGCGGCTGCCGCCTCAAAAAGAAACCACCCTCGGCTGCCTCCTGGCGGCTGCTTAAAAAATTCGTCGAGTCCGAGCCGTTTTTCAATGGGTGGCAGGGGCCCAGCAAACGTGGCCAGAAATATATTGTGTGCAGGGCCGCTGGTCGTGCGTGCGCTGCTTCTGCTCCGCTGGGCATCGCAGAATGGGTGCGCGACATTTTGGGCGCAAGCTCTCCTGGTGATTGGAAGCCTGGCTGATGAAAATCCCATCACGTGACTCGCCTCCGGCGTGTTCCCAGCCAAAACCAGTGGTTTCGGCATACAAATAGAAGAATCCAAAGAGCATTGCCTTGCTGCGCGGGTTGCTCTGGCGTCGAGGCCTGGTGGTTATTTGCGGTTGTGTGCAGAGATGGAATAAGACAGACCCTTTCCAGTTTTGAGGTCCCCCCGCCTTCATAGGAGTCTAGCAGAGGCGTCATAGCTCTTTTATTTTCAATCTTACAAACACAGAATGCTGTCTTTATTCCAGCACCAGCCATCACAAATACCAAACCCACAAAAAATAAAAGGTGCCAATTTTCAGTAGAAGCAAAAAACATGTCGATTGTTTTTCCCATGTCTTTTGTATCTCTTACATATCCCTTATATATCATGATGCATTTCTATCGCCCTAGACCCCGAAAGACCATGTCGATGTCTGTTAACGCGCACGCCTTTCGATTGTCTAATGTCGTCTGTCTGCGTTTTCGCAGCTATCTGCCCGACGAAGCCAGAACCGCACGCCATGGACAATACATCAAATTAAAGATTTGAGAAAATTGCCGTGCAAGATCTTTTTCGTACCTTTCCTTAAATCACGCTTAGCTTGGCGGGCCACGATTTCTAGTGAGTCTTGAAAGATTTTAGATTTGAAGTCGAAAATGCCGACATGCTGGAGTATTCTATGTAATGTTGCACTTCGACAAGAATATTTTTGTTCTATGACAAAATATGAGCACAGTGCGAACTATTGTCACCATGTTTATTAGCACCACCAAAATTTGAAAACAGACCCGTTTATCGTTTTGCGGAGAAACAGTATAATCCAGCCTATCCTCTATTCACTGACTGAGCCACATTCTGCGGAATTTCGCAAGTGCTTCTGAATCTCTGCTTTTGAACATCCCCAATATCTCCCGTATGAGACCATGCGCGCGCTTGCATAATGGAGGTATGCGGCAAGTACTTATAGTCGTCACCAAGCGTGCCGTGACCATGAGAGTTGACAGGCCCATTGCCAATAGAAGACTCAGAAGAAAGATGAATGAATAAATATATACGCTAGTCCTGTTTGCGACATCAGCCTCCGGTTCTTCGATCCTCCTCACGGCACAACGTAGTTTTCAACGAGTAGAATACCCCATACAGAGGAATATTGAACCTGTGGCGTGGGTGCCATTCCTCAGCCTCGGGTTCTTCTCCTTTTCGGAAGCCTCTCGTGCAAATCTTCGACCTTCTTCCAAAGATCGTTTTCGCCCATATTGGAGCCCGCACTGCCGTAGCCGACCTGGGTGAGGTTTTCGTCATTGATGCTGATATCGGCCTCGCCATCCCCATCACGGTCCTCAAGCGCATCGCCCTCCTTCGACCGAAGGATCTTGTCAGTGAGGGATTCTCCGCCCCCCACCAACCTGCCGTACCTGTGCTTGTCTTTTGACTTGCGCGGTGACGGGAGCTGTACGCGCACGTCCAGAGGTTCCTCGTCGCATGCCAGGACGTCTCCCCCCTGCTTGTGTCCCGTGCCACTGGCAAAGTCTATTAGCGACGAGAATTTGCCACTTTTGTTCGGCGCAAAGATACACCATGCGCGGTCGGAGATTTCGGGGAGCTTCAAGTTGGGCTGGTCACCCAGGATTTGAACCATCTCCCATAGGTACGCCGCTGACACAACTGGGATGTTCCATTTCTTGGCGGCATTGATCTTGTTGCGGGTCGACATCGCCGACACCGAGCGCGAGTCATCGCCGTTGGTGTAGACAGGGCAATCCAAGAGCTCGGTGGGCGCGTAGTCGAAGAGCGCCGGGCTAGCGGCGGTTAAGGTTTTACGGAAAACGTTGATGTTGACAACAAGTAGGTCACGCTTGGAGGAAAACACATCGCAGAACTCGAGGTTGAGAAGGCCAACCAACTTCTCAATATGGAGGAGCTCCACACCCGTGAAGCCGGACACGCAGACCTTGAACCGCCGGAGCAGCGGCACAAGGCCTGGCATGGGACGGCACCATGCGTCCTGGCGGAGAGCATTGTAGTACACGCTGCGCTCAACAAACCAGTCGGTGACCACGGCGATCTGCTTGGCGCTGACACGCCGTACCGTGGCGCGCGGAAGCATCAGAAGCATGAGATGGGCCTGTGGACCGTCGCGCACGCGCAACAAGATATGGGAGATTGTCACGTCGTCGGAGGCGGTGGCGACCGCGCCCCGGTGGGACTCCACAACCCGGCGGAGGAGATTCTGCTCGGGCACAGAGAGGCCGACGGGAAGGAACGTGAGTCCACGGAAGAGCTGCGGCCCGGGGTCGGCATCGGAGCCAGTGCCCGTGTGCGTCTCAGAAGCAGCCCTGGCGCTAGAGTCAACTGCCGGTTCTAGACCAGCCCCCGACTCAGGGTCAGCGCCCGAGCCGAGCGCCAGCGCCTCGGCCCACGAGCTACTGCCCTGCACCTGCTTGGCCACTGGGACATGTGTGCTGCTCATGATAGACGTCCAGACGTCGGAGGTTTTTTTCAACACGGGTCGCTCGCGCTTCTCCACAACTGCAACCAGTACACGCTCGGGCCGGAGGCGCGTTAAGTAGAGGCTCTTCCACGCAAACAGCGTGCTGCTGTAGAGGTTGGGTGCACCGGGCGTCAATTCATAGTCGTCCAAATGGAGCGCGGCGCCACGGAGGCACGAGTCGTAGACCCACATGGGGTGCACCACGGGCACGTGCCACTCAAGCGCCATGCGGTAGCGCTTGCCCTCGGCGGCGGTGCCCACCAACACGGCACAGTCGGAGGTGAGCGTGGCGCTGACGTCGGCGCCCAATTCTTGCATGGCGCCGATCAAGTCGGTGGCCAGAAACGGGTCCTGCGGCACGACTGGCGGCATGGCACCCGCGGGCGGCTGGCGGAACCGCTCGCCAAACAAGCGCGTGTGGTGCTCCGGCAGCGGGCGGTCCACACGGGCCACACACACCGTGAAGCCGCTGAAAACGGGGAGCAAGTGGCGGCGAATGTCCAAGTCGTTATCTGCGCCGGCGACCCAGCGTGCGTGGAGATCGGCGACAGCTTCAGGCGACACAAACGCAATGTCGTGCCGGTACCGCACGGAGTACTTGTACTTTTCAGTCCGGCGGCCGCCCACAACCAAGTAGTCCACCAGGCTCATCAAGTCCGAATGGAGTGTTCCGCCCATGGCGGTGATCTGCGAGCCAAGCTGCTGCCGGTGTGCGGATACAAGGCCCGTGCAGCAAAAGTTCATGCCCAGAAAGGGCTTCGACATGATGCGTGAGAGGCGTGTAGGAGGCGTGTAGGAGGTGTGGTGTGGGGGATGCTTTGCCGATGGAATCTGATGACTGGAGCATAGGTTGGAGTGGTTTGTACTGTGTGCAGGCGCGACGCGTCGCAGACTAGAGCTGTGAGCGGGTGAGCGCAATGAGAAGGGTCCGGATGTGAGGGTGTTTTGATTTGCAGCCAACGCCCTTTCTAGGCCCAGTTTTGTGTTTTCCAAAAACGTTTTGTTATATTTTTCTTAAATCTATCCTTGACTTCTCTCCTTGTGTTTCTGGTCTTTTGTGCTTGCTCTTTTGACCGCTTCGTAGTATGTTGATGTTAGAAGTGGATGTGCTTTGATCACGTGTTTATCTTTTATCTTCAAGTTTGTCGTTTGTCTTTAGGTTTGTCGTTTGTCTTTAGGTTTGTCGTTTGTTTTTGGTTTGTCGTTTGTCTTTTGTTTTGTCGTTTATCCTTGGCTTGTTGCTCATCTTTGGATTTGTTGTCATCTTTTAGTCTGTTGTTTAGCTTGTTTGTTTAGACAATTGTTAGTCTGTTGATCAGTTGATTGTCTGTTTTCGTATCTTGCTTTCATATGATTTGCATCCCCTGTTTATTTCCTGTTATATTTTCCTTCACAAGGCTAACTTTCATAATACTCCTCAATTTCTACAGTTATGATTCAAACCATTGATGCTCTCAGACTGCAATTATAGTAAGAGATTTGAGGATATGCCGCCGGGGCGAGTTTCAAGCCGCAAACCCCCGTGCCTCCCGAATATTCCAGCAGCTGGGAGGGCACGTCACGTGTCGCATGGTTCAAACCAAGATGAGACAAACAGCTTAAACCCAAGAGCGCCTGATTTCTTGCACGTGTTCGATTAGGATGCAGTGGAACAGACTCTGTGGTAACGAGATTCTTTTCTTCTGTTTCCTACTTCTGATTTTTATCTTCTGATTCCGATGTTCTGGTTTCAAGGGTCCTGTTTCTTGACTTCTTGCTGACTGAAGTTTTGTTTTGACGCGGTTTTATGCTTGATGCTTCTGGTGTCTTCTTTTGGCATTCTTCTTTTCTGAGTCCCTTGTCTTGCATCCTTTTTTTTGCATCCCTCTTTATTGCATACATCTTTATTGCATCCTTCTCACCGTTTCAGATGTTCAGTAGTCATTGCTCTCGAAGAGGAATGTTTGCAGCCACGCCCAACGAGACAGTGGCCTTGTTTCTCATCATGCCCTAATATACCCGCCCAGAGGACATTTCAGTCTCAAGCACAACCTCTACTCACTGTATGAAGAAATTTCCATAACTAAGCTGGTTCGCGCATCACCATATCATGTCACTAATAAACAGCATGTCACTAATAAACAACATGTCACTAATTAAGACCAGACCAAAAAGTCCGACTGGCATCCCAACCGAAAGTCGACAAACTACTATTTACTTCGGCATGACTCGTATCCCACTGGATCATGAAAACAAGGCACAAAACCCGGATACGAAGACCTGCTTTCAGGCATACAAAGACCACCCCCAGCGTTTTGATTGCTCGCCGAATTTCGCGACGCTCTCCAAACCTCGCGTGGGCCAGGCGAACAGGCGCATCACGTGACCCCGTTTCCCGGCCGCCACAATCATGGGTCCTGACCAGCTGGTTCCAAAAGTGGTGTAGCGGGCCCCGGCAGCCTTCTTCTTCCAAAGGAAATGTGCAGAATCCTTGCCGTTTCCAGGCAAATGAGGCTTTGCATCCAGGCACCTCCACAGGGGCGGGCCAAACATGCGGCGTTTGTCGGGGGAGATATTTCGTTGCACCCAAAAGCCGTTGTTTTAGCGCGCTACAATAGTACGTGGGGAAATACACGAACAGACAAGGGTGGATGGCCATTGGTTCGTGGCATCGTTTCTGGGGCGTCCGTTTTCCGGCGTCGTTTTGGGAAATGCTGCTACAGGCTTATTCTGTGGAAACAGTATTTTTTCTGGTCAAACTCGCCACGAAACATGAGAACCACTAATTACGAGCCAACCAATGGGCCCGTCCCGCGGCGGACGTACCAGGCACCTCGTATCCGCATATTTATGTTTCTTCTTTTTTTAGCCCGAAAAAGCTTGGCACGCCGCACGAGGCTCCGGGGCCCACAGACCCATGTGGTTGGCGAGGACCACGGTACTGCACCCAACGCACTTGCAGCGGCCTGCACGAATAGGGGCAACACAAGAAAAAGGGAGGGGAAACCAAAACAAATACTCGGCTAAAGATTCCCGCGCACCCCGAGCCCGCGAGAATCCCCCGAATTATTCCGAAGCTTATTTTGAGCCACTGGAATTCCATGGGCTTCGGCTTAGAAGATCCTACAGATTTCTCTGATTCATGGGGTGCCTCAGATAAGGCGGAGCCGCCCGGCTCAAGCCCCCTGGAGGCCCTGCAATAATCCGCCCGATTTTCTGGATCCTTCTCTGGTGATCGCCGGGACTTGTTGCGCAATCATTGAAGGACATTATAGCGGCCTTGCATTCGTAGAATTCTTTGGAGATTTTCATATCGCACTAGTAAAATATCCGGGGGTTTTCGTAAGGCGCATAGTATCAAGCCAGAGCAAGCCAATGGGGGCGAATCAGCGGTGTGGGTGGGACCCCCTAATTCGGGCACCATAGATTTGCGAATTTCAAGGACTGAGAGTGCATATGTGGAAGCTTGTACCACTAAGCATCCCCCACTCGAATGAAACTGAGCAACTCTGCTTTTTTGGGTAAACTACGAGCAGATAAAGGTAGAGATACTAAATGAACAAATGGAAAAATAAGCAACCTTCTGGCCCCGTGAGTCATTAGCAACACTCGGTCGAGCAATCGAATGGTACCACCACCTCTGCGAAACAGGAAACCTTGCTTAGTTAGGAAGGACCGCCGTCATATAATCCCCATGGGTGTTTACTCTTGCCAGACTGGGACGACGAGCCGCATGTATCCTACACATACAAATTTGCTCCACTCACCATGAGTCGGCGCGCAAGCGTATTCTATATTTAGTAATCTCTTGTATAGAGTGGATCTCGACAAAATAGAGGAGGGAACTCCGAACCTAGTCAATACGCTCGTTCTTTTGAGCGCAGAGAGAAAACAAACAAAGACCAAGGAGCATATGCCCAGATCTATGGCCCGGGGAGTTTTCCTAGACCAGGAAGCGCCGGTGTAGCACAATCAAATGAGTGTGGAGCCAGCGCCGAAGTCTATTTGTTTTCCTTAAAGTTTCTCATTTCTGACCTTGCCTACTCTTTTTTCCACGAGGCCGCAAGCGCGCGCAGTGACGAAATGGCTTGTGCGCTGAGAGCGAATGTCTATGTACAGTACTCCCATAAGGAGGGTGAGCCAGGGTAGCAAGGGCCCTCTCTACAGAGTGCCGGAAAATGCTGTCTGCAAGGTGAGACGGTAAGGGCCATTAAAGCCCACTTCAAAAGCAGGTCAAATACCAGATGAAAGACTGGCTGGAGCAGCTGGCGTGGTCCTGGATCTCGTTTGGGTGGAGTGCCGATGTGCATGCACACGCGAACAAGCGCCAAGCACTTCGCGGTGCGCAATTCCGCCGGCCTGCACATGCGGCTGTTTTTGCTAAACACACATCCAGGACTGCCCCACGGCGACGCACGATGCGGATATGCCTGCTAATTAAAAAAACCGTATATAAGAGGCCCCGGCCCTCAGGCTACCAACACTTTTTTCTCCATTACAATTAATCAAGTCACTCGCTAAACATGCAATTCTCCACCGTCGCTGCCATCTCCGCCTTGTCCGCCACCGCCTTGGCCGGTTACCACAACGCCACCACCGTTACCACTGATGTCACCGTCACTGGCTACACCACCTACTGCCCAGAGTCCACCGTGATCACCATCACCACCTGTGACACTGTCTGCAAGCCTCACACCATCACCGTCTCTGAGGCCACCACCTTGACCATCACCGAGGAGTGTGTTGTCCCAACCACCTACACCACTGAGACCTACACTGAGACCATGGAGTGGACCACCGAGACCAAGGAGACCGCCACCTCCACTGCTGCCCCAGCTTACACTTCTGCCACCGTCTCCACCTACGAGGGTGCCGGTGCCAAGAACGTTGCTGGTGTTGTCGCTGGTGTCGCCGCCGTCGCTGCTGCTTTGTTGTAAGCGGAGAACTAGCTTCTTCGTGGATCTATAATTCACTTTCGGTATCAGGTATAATTCAATATTAAAATGTTTTTAATTATCGATCGTAGTCTCCCTAATAAGCTGCGCTATAATGTCTGGCTGCCTCGGATGGCTCTGCGCGCGGCGGCTGTTGAGCGAGGTGTTTGTTGTGTGTATTACCGCGCACAAGGGCCCTGTGCACTCCGGGCCACTTTTCTGCCTTGCAGGACGCACACTTGGATACGAGGCTTGCCTGGGCTTTTGGCCAAAAGACTCGGGCGACTGGTATGCGTTGCTGGTGAGCCTCTAGGCATTCTGATTGGCCGCTGCTGCATGGCGAGGGCAAATTGAGCGATTTACGCGGATGCCGGCCATGCAGCTAGTGCGCTGGGTGCAGCGCAAAACTTCCCCTATGAAACGTGCTGTATATGGGCAGGCCGGCAATGGGTGGAACTGTGGTGCCAGCATTCCCCGGCCTTCGACGTTTCATGATTTTTTTTGCTGCTATTCGTGAAACGCCAGTGGAACAAGCGCGTCACGTGCTGGGCGACATGTGATCGGCCAGGTCGTGTCATTGTTCATTGTACTTCTAAGTAAGCCCTCACTGCACTGTGAGTTTACTAGGCTTTGACTCGTAGATTTTTCGAACTCAATTGGGTAGTAGTTCTAAATCCTGACGATGCTCGAACGGGAACGTGCGACGTAATTGCAGATGGACAAGAACATGGTGTTATGATAGTGATCGTCGAATGAGGGAAGCACGCTTTTGGAATTACGGCGAGCCGCTTCTCCGTTCTGTCCCCTTGCAATTTTTTTTGGATAGTATGCTGACGGGCCCGTAGAATAGTATTAATATGTTTTGGGTTGCGGCTGCGGCCCCCTCGACCAGGCTTATGGGAGTTTATGCAGACACAAGGCTGGCGTTGCCGAATAAATTCATATATATCAATAATCTCGATGCGCCTTGGAAATAGGCACGGGCGGCTTGACGTACCGACTCCGCCCGAGGAGTTGTGAGATGTGTGTTTGAAATACAAATTAGATACCGAAAACAAGCTGACACTCTTGGAGGCAGACGTTGATGGAGAGATTGTGTAGTCCGTAGCATGAGTTTGTAGATGCCAGAGACAAGTTTAGTATTTTGAAGCGGAAGACTGGAGGAGCCGAGCTCAGCCGGCAATAAAAATTATGTTCTGGCTTGGATCTGGCAAGGCGTTTGCAGCAGGGTCACTGTAGAGCAAGCCATGCCTAATAAACAGAAAACGAGCGTAAACCCAGGCACACAGTCTGGCAGATTAGGAACAGTCAAGCAGAAAGGGGCATTGCTAACTGGGTAAACCTGTCTTGAAGATCACTATATTTTGATTTGACGGATGCGCGGACAGTGATTTGAAGCGGATTTGATATACCAGTGTAGATGCTGTCAAAGTACCGGAGACAATGATCTGGGTGGGCGAAGAAGTCTCAGATTAGTAATCTATGTTTTTGCGTTATCAATGTGCTTGATGAGACACATGCGTGTTGCAGATGGGCATTGGTGCATGACGTCGTTTATGGGCTAATCTCTGGTTTTAAAGCGAGTTTGTTTTTTCAGAGACAGCTGTGATGTCAAAGTTGAGATATTTGAATTTCAGAAGGTCCATGGTCTATGCTGCTTTGGGGTGTCGAAAATGATGTATGGAGTGTCGAAGGAGATGCTCATGAATGATGGAACCCATGAAGAGGATAGCAAGTAAGCATGCAATTCTTTTCGTTGAAAGCTGTGCGGCATGGACAATCGGAGGGGCCATGAATATTCGGTGCCTTTGGAAAATCTGGTGCGTATGAAAGCGTGATTTCCGGAATATCTGATGCTAGCTAGACCAGGAATCAAAAGCATGACTCGATTCTTTGGCATGTAAACGAGTTTTGAAAGAAAAGAAAAGCGGGGAGTGGAGGCGGCCTTAACGCTCCTATTCGAGCTCGTACTCGCTAAAAGGCTTGCTCCTTTTTTTTTGCAGTACGCGTTGAAAAGAGCCACTCTTTGTAAAAGAGAGTTGAAGAGACTGTTTGGATGAGAGAGTAGCTGTATGGGAGAGGCTGGGAATGGAACAGAGTGTGAAGGCGAACATTTGTAAAAGGTTATTTGGAAAACTGAGTATTTGTAAGAGGATATTTGGAAGAGAGTATTCTCAAGAGAGTGTTTGCAGGGGAGGATTTTTAAACAGGGTGTTTATGTAAAAAGAGTATTTGCAAAGGAGAGTATCTGTGAAAGAGAATATTTAGACGGTAGGCAGTATTAGGATGGAAGAGTGTGAAAACGAGTATTTTCAAAGAAGAGCCTTTGCACGAGAGTATCAGTAAAACTGAGTATGTGCAAGGGAGAGCGTTTTTATGAAAGATTTTTTGGACGGAAGAGACTAGCTGGATGGAAGAGAGTGAAAGAGAGTATTTGTCAAAGAGAATATTCATGAAAAAAAGAGTATTTATGAAATCAAGTATCTGAAGGGAGAACTAGGATGGAAAGAGTATTTGTAAGATGATATTTGTAAACAAGAGTATTTATGACAAAATGTGATTGTAAAGAAGAGTATATGTGAAAAGGAGCATTCATGATAGTGAGTATTTGTGAAAGAGACTATTTGGATGGAGGAGCCTAGTTGAATGGTCGAGAGAATTGGGATGAAAGAAAGTGTAAAAGAGAGTATTGGCAGAAAAGAGTATTTGAAAGAGAGTATCTGAACGAGAGAGTGTTTGAAGGAGAGAGTGTTTGAATAGTAGAGAAAATTAGGATGGAAGAGAGTACGAAAGAGAGTTTTAGTAAGAGATAATTTTCAAAAGAGGGATTGTAGAAGCGAATTTGTGAAGCTGAGTATTTCAATAGAGAGCCTTTGCAAGACAGTATATGTAAGGAAGCAATGAATGAAAGAGACTAGCTGGTCGATAGGGAGTAGTAAGATGGAAGATAAGAGTATTTGCAAAAGAGATTTTTATGAAAAAGAGTATCTATAAGAAAGGACTTGTAAAAATGAGTTTTTGTAAAAGAAACTACTTGGATGAGAGAAACTATTTACATGGTAGAGCGTTGAGGAGAGTGTGAAAGCGAGTATTTGTAAGAGCGTATATATAAGAGAAGAAAGTATATATCAGAGAGTATTTGTAGAAGAGATTTTTGTAAGGTAGTATTGAGATGGAAGAGAGTATTGGTATTAGAGTTCTTGTAATAGACAATTTGCAACAGAGTATTTGTACTGAAGTATTTGTAGAAGAGAGTGTTTAAAAAAAAGAGTATTTCTAAAAGGGAGTCTTTGTGAAAAGGAGTATTTGTGAAAGAGGCTATTTGGATAAAAGAGACTAGTTGGATGGTAGGGAGTATTAGGATCGAAGAGAGTGTAAAAGCGAGTATCTGCAAACAAGAGCCTTTGTATGAGAGTATTTGCAAGAGAGTATAAGAGTGCTTGGATAGTAGAGAAGAGAGTATATGTAAAGAGTATTTGTGGAGGGGTATTTGTTAAATTGTTTGGGAAAAAGTATCAGTGAGAGAGTATTTGTAAAAGATATTAAAGAGCCTAGTTAAATAATGGAGAGTATTGGGATGAAAGAGAGTATTACAAAAGAGAGTATTTGTAAAAGAATGTTTTTGAAAGAGTACTTGTAAGAGAGTACTTGTAAGAGAGTACTTGTAAGAGAGTATTTGTAAGAGAGTAAGAGTGCTTGGATAGTAGAGAAAATCAGGATGAAGAGAGTACGAAAGAGTATCTATAAGAGAGTATTCGTGGAAAAGTATTTGTTAAAGAGTATTTGGCTATTTGGGAAAGAGTGTTTGTAAAAGAGACCTTTTGGATGAGAGATACAAGTTGAATGGTAGAGAGTATTTGGATGAAAGAGACTAATGGATGGTAGAGAGACCTTTTGGATGGGGGAGTCTTGTTGAATGGTAGCGAGTATTAGGATGGAAGAGAGTATTTCCAAAAGAGGTTTGCAACTCAGGTGGAATTTCCTGCTTGGCCTCTCTCATAATCTTGCACAAGTCACCACCCATCTTGGGGTTGGCGTCAGTGAAGAAGGAAACAGCGGTACCAGTGGTGTTGGCTCTACCGGATCTTCCGATTCTGTGGACTTAGTATTCAATGTTACCTGGCATGTCGTAGTTGATAACGTATGTGATATCCTTGACATCTGAAGGATGTTAGTATATCGTGTGGCGGGGTTAGCCAAGCTCAGTGATGACCATATCTACGTTCAAAAGAAAAGGAGTTCGATTTGTATTGATTACGTAGAAAGCACGGTTGAACTGGCCAATCTGCATGAAAGTGTGAAACATAAATCTGTTGTTTAGCCCCAATGAAGAGTCGCTGGAATCACCCAGTACAGATTTCAACAAGGCCAAAATATTGTAGTGCCGCCCGCTTGTCATAAGAAGAGAATCATGTAATAAGTTCATTCGATGTCACCCCAAAAAACAACAGTGCATCTCTTCATCATGGCGCCACAAATCCAGTCAGTATTTTCAATTTCGTTGCGTTTTAGATCGCCCTCGATCGTATCGATTTATTTCGCCCTCTTGCGAGGTGAAGCTTTCTCGTAATCTGTCCTCTCTAGTCTCCTTTACTGACAAAAAAACCTGGCCAGCAGGATAAAAATTGTCAGTTGTCGTTCCGTTCCCATTTGATTTTGATGTTCCTTTGACGTTCTCAGTGTCATCATAAACTGTGGTTAGTAGCAAAGTGCAAGCAAAAAAGTTATACATACCAATATCTCTGGCGGCCACGTCGGTGGCAACCATGATGGGGATTTACCGGATCTGAATTCCTTCAAGACCCAGTCTATTTCGTGTTGATCCTTGTCACCGTGGATGGCCAACGCAGGCCAGCCATCTTGTCTCAAGTAAGAGGTGACCTCGTCATATGCTCTCTTTGAAAGAGGTTTTTAAAAAATGTATTTGGAAAAGATTGTTTTTGAAAGAGTACTTGTAAGACAGTTTTGTAAGAGTATAAGAGTGCCTTGACAGTAGAGAAAGTCAGGAAGGAAGAGAGTAAGAAAGAGTATTAAGAGAGTGTTTGCGGAAAAGTATTTGTTAAAGAGTATTTGGGAAAGAGTCTTTTTGAGAGAGTGTTTTTGAGAGAGTGTTTTTAAAAGAGACCTTTTGGATGAGAGATACAAGTTGAATGGTAGAGAGTATTTGGATGAGAGATACAAGTTGAATGGTAGAGAGTATTTGGATGAGAGATACAAGTTGAATGGTAGAGAGTATTTGGATGAGAGATACAAGTTGAATGGTAGAGAGTATTTGGATGAAAGAGACTAATGGATGGTAGAGAGACCTTTTGGATGGGGGAGTCTTGTTGAATGGTAGCGAGTATTAGGATGGAAGAGAGTATTTCCAAAAGAGTTCTTGTGAAAATGCATTTGGGAAAGATTGTTTTTGAAAGAGTACTTGTAAGAGAGTACTTGGGAGAGAGAATTTGTAAGAGAGTGAGAGTGCTGGGAGAGTAGAGAAAGTCAGGATGAACAGAGACGAAAGAGTATCATAAGAGAGTCTTTGTAAAGAGTATTTATGGAGGAGTATTTCCAAAGCCGAGCGTTCCAAAGATGAGTCTTTGCAAGAGGAATCCCCGCCGGATCCATGACCTGACGGAGCCCACCGAACGTCCGAGGCCCATGGATAGCTGGAGCCACCAACCATCACATGTGGGGAGCTCCAAGTCCGTATATCTGCGGCGCAGAAACACGCAGCGTGCATGGAAGACAATGCCTGTGAGCCTGAATGCACAACCCCGCCGTCAGCGGAGCACGGCTCCCGGAGTAGTCAGGCATCAGCACCGTTGACGGTGCCGATTTGCACCCACCCCCGGACCTAGCAGGCCCCCGGAACCCGCAGAGCCACACCCCCGGAACCCGCAGAGCCACACCCCCGG
>NW_017387733.1:755609-783674 GCF_001664035.1 Metschnikowia bicuspidata var. bicuspidata NRRL YB-4993 | reverse complement strand
GAACCCGCAGAGCCACACCCCCGGAACCCGCAGAGCCACACCCCCGGAACCCGCAGAGCCCACCCCGGAACCCGCAGAGCCCACCCCGGAACCCGCAGAGCCCACCCCGGAACCCGCACCCCCCGCGCCCGCACGTGACCGCGCGCCGCCAGCCGCCTCCAGTCAACTTCCCCAGCTCGCCCTCTCTCTACTACTCCTCGTCTTCTGCCCCCAAAAACACACACAAAAAAAAGGCAGACAACATGGCACGCGACTCCGGCGCGGCGTTCCCGTCCTCGGCCCGCTTCGTGCCCCCGGGGCCCGGCGCCGCAGCCGCCCCCAGCGCCGAAACGCCCGGGGCCTCCTCCCCCAGGCCCCCGCCAAGCGCCGGGACCGCCACAAACACGGCCCCACGGCCGCCCGGCGCCGCGCCGCCGCCCGCAAAAGCAATCCACGTGGCCAGCGCCAACTCCAGCGCCGCGTACTTGCCCATTGCGGCGCCGGCCGCGCGCACAAAACGCGAGACGGCCGACGAGGTTTTCGCCAAGCTCCAGCGGTTTGTGGTGCGCGCCACGCCGCCCCCCCAGGCCGCCGGCCCGCGGCCGCAGAGCCCGTTGGGCTTGGCGCTCGCGTCCGCGCTTCCCGCGCTTTCTGCGGCCGCGGGCGGGCCGCGGCAGCCGTGCCCCAAGGAGCCCCCAGGGAGCCCCGCAACCGGCGGGGAGGGCGCGGCGCCACGCGCCCACGGGCCGGGCGGCGCGCAGATCCCGAGTTTCGAGCTCGGCGCGCTCGCGCACAAGGACCCCGTGCTGCTCGCGGAGGCGCTCGCGGCGCAGGGCCGGCGCCACGGCGCGGTCAAGATCCGAATGCCTGCCGCGGCGCTCGCCGAACGCGCAGGCCGCCTCGGCCCGGACGCGGTGACGTTCCGGGCCAACCGGCTCGTCAACAACGCGCCGGAGAACGAGTTGCAGCCGCGGCTCCGGTTCTACCACGAGCTCCTCCAGCTCCACACGGCGGGGTCACGTGACGCGGGCGGCCAGGACAGCGGCCGGGCGAGGCTCCCGGCGGTTCTCGCCAAGCTCCCGATGATGGACAAGCGCCCGTTGGACCTCTTTGACTTCTTCCGGCTCGTGCTGCGCAAGGGCGGGTACGCGGCGGTGATCCAGCGCAAGCTCTGGGCGCAGGTGGGCCGCGAGTTGGGCTACAAGGGCAAGATCACCAGCAGCTTGAGCAGCCTGTTGAAGCTGTCGTACGCCAAGCTCTTGTACCCGTTGGAGGTGCGGCTCAAGACCGCGGCGCTCGACTTGACGGGCGACGGTGCCGGGGGGCACGGCCTGGATGCCACTGCGTCGGGCTCTGCCGGAATCGGCAGTGCCGCTCCTCACTCCAGTGCTGCTTCTGGCGCTGCCGCCTCTGGCACTGATATTTGCAGCACTGCCGCTTCCGGCGCTGCGACTTCTAGTAGTGCTGATCCGGGCACTGCTAATTCCGGGGCTCCTCATTCCAGCACCGCCGCTTCTGGCACTGGTTCTTCCAGTACTGCCGCCTCCGGCGCTGCCGATGTTAGCACTGATATTTCCAGTACTACCGCTTCCGGCACTGCCGCCTCTGGCACTGCTATTTCCAGTACTGCCGATTCCGGCACTGCTACTTCTAGTACTGCCGATTTTAGCCCTGATATTACGAGTACTGCCGATTCCGGCACTGCCGCCTCTGGCACTGCCACTGCCACTAGTGCTGATTCGGGCACACACACTACCTCCCCCCAGCACCTGGCACACCCCGTCGAGCCCGCGAAGCGCCGCAAACTCAACAGCCGCGCCCCCCTCGTTCTCGGCCTGGCGGCAGAGTTCCGCCGCTCCGTGCGCCTCAAAGCCGCCAAGGGCTATCTCGTCAACGAGCCGCATCTCGTGGACGTCAAAACCCCGCTCGTCATCTCCGCCCGCGACGCCGCCCTGCCAAAGCCCGACGTCTTGGTCTCGCCCATCGGCGCCCCGGCGCAGATCAACAACTACCTCAAGTGGCTCGCCTGCTTCCTGCCCGTGATGCAGGACGCCTCCAGGCTCGAGCTCAGCAGCAAGATGGCCACCACGTACTCGTTGCGCCAGTTCATCGAGCGCGACGCCTTGTTCCAGGACTTCTTGCTCCGCAAGTACGGCCCCGCTTTGGCCGGCCCGCCCGGGGCCGCCAAGCCGGGCGCGAAGCCCCTCGTGCTGCCCTGCGCTTTGGAGGCTGTGTTCTGGCAGTACTTGGCCGACAGCCCGCCGGAGTTCCGCCGCCTCGAAAATTGCCCGAAGCTCCCGGGCCATCTCGCGGAGGGCGGCGTCAACTACATGGGCGCCGACTTCGCCAGCCACAAGGCGCAGGTCTACGCGGGCTCTAATGTTCTGGCAGCTTGCGGAAGTGCAGCTGATGCGCCCAGCGACACATACGACAAAAGCGTGAGTTTGCAAGGCTTGAGCAGAGACTACTTCGCCCACACCTCCAGGGCCATGGCAAGCACCTTGAGCCCGTTTGAGACCGCCAACATCCCGTTCTTGCCCGACTCGCTTTTGGGTGCTCTCTCGGCCCTGGACTTGGCCAGCTCCGATCTCGTCAACCCGAGCTTGAACATCGGCATGACGTTCAGCACCGAAAACTGGCGCTGCGAGGACCATTTCACCCAGCTTTCCAGCTTCCACTTTTTCGGGAAAAGCAAGCGCTGGTACTTCATCCCAGAGCTGGAGTTCGACAAGTTCGAGCTGTTGCTCGCGGAAACAGTCGCTTCACAAAACAAGGAAAATCCCCGTGTAAATAAGAATTACAGCACCAGCTGCTGGAACGTGGATTCGCTCTCAGAGTTAGTCACCGCGGACGACGACGCCACGAACACCCAGTATGAGTTTTTATACAATTCGCTCGAAAACATCGTGAGCCCGTATCCGGAGACAAGGATGCCCCACCACGATCCCGTGTTCGAAAGGCTTATTGCGCTCAAGCGAAAGACGCTATTCTTGAACCAGGAATATTTGATCACGCCTGACATGCTCGAGGAACGGGGGATCAGATACACCACTACCTTACAGCAGCCGGGAGAGTTGATCTACAAATATCCAAAGACTTACTCTGCCACCATCTCTCTCGGGTTCAATGTGAGTGAAGAAATCAACTTCGCATCCAAGCTCTGGCTCGATTACAGTCTAGAGGGCGAGAAGTGGTTACAAAAACAAGGTATACTTCCCAGCATGCTGACTTTTAAACTTCTCATCAACTTTGCACAGATATTGGAGTCTGCCAACGGAAACAACCACCACTTCAGCCCAGGGGTGCACTCCAAGGTCCTGGAGAAATTCGCTGAGATGCTCGATACAGAGTTGGCATTGAGAAATTCAGTCCGCCAAGCCGTCAAAATAAAAGAGGTCACGATCGAGGAAAGAAACATGCCAGAGGCTGACGTGGTTACGGACGACGACTTTCTGAGCGCTGTGCCCTCCAAAATCGTGATCCACTCGAAGGGATCTTCGCTGTCTTTTGCAATATCACTCGCAACGTTTACTGAGTACCTCGCAGATGAAGGGTCCCTCAGAATATCCGAGAATTTAACATTTGCCGAGTTGTTGAAACACCCAAAGTACCAATTTGAGCTCCAGATCTTTTATTCGGACGAGAGATTGAGATCGCTCCACAGGTCGTTGAAAGGGTTTTCAGTGGATTTTGAATCATGGATGGCAAAGTATGACGAGATGATGGATTCGGAAGACGACATGGTTTTGAAAAACTACAAGGCTTTGCTTCATGATGGCCAAAAAATCTATTCTGCTCTTTCTGGAGCAGGTAATGCTTTTGAAACTTTCTGCCTGGGAAAATCCACCAACCCTGAAATCCAAACCCAAATTAAGAGGATTGAAGTCTTCAAGAAACAAATTGAAAACCTCCGAGACTTTGTGGAAGAATCCTCTGCGTTTGTAGAACAATGCCAAGCCATCTTGTCACTTAAGCATCAGCAAAGAATTAGAAACGGGGAAACAGAAAGTGTTGATCCTTGCGAAGACGAAAATCCCGAGAGCTTACAGTTGCTCGTGGAACTAACCAATAAGATTCCTTACCTCAACTTCCATGCGCCAGAGTTTGAGCTTATTTTGGAATACAAAAATGAAATCCAGAATTTTGACAAAGCATGTCGCTCGCTTATTGAGCTGGGAAGTGCTGCCATTTCCGAAATGAATGACATGATAAATCTCGGGACTTCTTTTGGGATACAGATTCCATCTTTGAAGTTTCTTATCCGCTTGAAGAGGCGTTTGCAATGGATAGACACACACAAGGTCATCATATCAGGTGGTGACCCTTTCAGTGGGAAGAAAGATATATTTTCACTTCCCGACTTAGAAAGATTCCGTGACCTGGGGATGAAAGTTCTATCGAGCAAGGAAGTGCACAATTTGAAAATGATCGACCAGTACTTGAAGGACGGCCGAGAGTATGATGACTCTATAAAGACATACCTCTCCCAGAACAAGCGTCTTAATGATGTGGATATTGCTGTTTTGGAATCCAAGCTTGTTGAGATGGAAGAAAAGTCCAAGTGGAATGGAAAAGACCGACTTTTTGTTGAGCTATCTACCTACCAAAAATTGGTGGAATTAAAGGCGGAGGAAAAATATGTAATCTTTCTCAGGGAATTTTCTTTCAAGATTCACAGCCTATATGACACTCGTCAGACTTTGCTGGAGCTTGTCAATTGTCCATTTGACTATGATGATAGCCACGTGAAAGTGAAAGTGGATCAATGTGAGGAATGGTTGAAAAAAGCGGGAAAGCTATTCGCGCCGATCAAGATTCTCCAACGACATGCCCGTGCTCACACTGCTTTGAAGAATGTCTGCAACGCCGCTTTAGCTGAAAAGATTAAGCTTCTTTCGGAAAAAACTCAGACTGCTTTAAGCGATGAGAATACTGATGTTTTCAAGAATTCCTCTCCTTACTTGTATGTCTATGATATACAAGACGATCTGGAAGAACAAGGCCCAATTCGATATTGTTTATGCAGAGACTATGAGGAGGGTACGATGATTGAGTGTGACGTTTGTCATGAGTGGTTTCACGTAACATGTGTAAAACGCATCAGTGAGATCGGGAATGAGGACGATAGGTACATTTGCCCATGTTGCCTGCTGCTTGCCTTATATCAAACCACATCCAAGCAATCGGAATTTCCAGATAAACTTGATGAGCTGATCATATTTGCACTACTTAAAGAGGGCGAGGCTTTACAGGTCCAACCAATGACGGAGCTCAATCTCTTGAGGGAGTTGTGGGCAGTTGTTGAGGAGGCTCGAGACTTGCTCTCGCGTCCCGCTACGAGAGTCAAAATTGTGAATCATGGCTCGTTGTATCTCATATTCTTGCTTCGGAAATTCATTGGTTCGCCGATAGTCATGAACTCAATAATTGAGCACCTCATGAACTTGCTAAGGTATACAGATTTGACACGCGGTTTCGAACGGAAAGAAAAGTCAAAACCTGAGCAAGACGGTTCTGCGGGAGATGCTACGTCTCTTGTGCAATCAGGTGAATTGTTTGGAGATGAAAGCCAGATAAAAGACGCACATTCAAACAATGAGACATCCAACAAAAGTGTCGAGAGTTCAGAGCGTGATGGTGTTCAGACAACAGAAGGACCGCTGATGCAACCGAAATCAGAAAGTGGCTCTCCGAGGTACGTGTCAGAGCATATCACAAAAAACATACCGGAGAGTGGCGTGACCGGAAATCAAAATGAGCTCAATGTATCGCCCGCTGTGGCTAATTTCAATCCTGGTACCCAATCCACAGCAGCGCAAAATGAGCAAATCGATGCAGTTTCTAGTAGCCACCATGTGCCTTTGACCGATACGCAGTTGGATCCAAGTCCGGATATTAAGACGGAGGAGACCGAAAATGATTACACAGAAGAACACGCAGGCTCATATAAAACACCAGTTCTGTCAGACACAGCTGATTTAAACGGCACTGGAACTATCCCTGCGAAGATAGGACCTGAATCCTCAAATTCACTTCCAGCTCGGGAACAAGACGCGCATGCCGGCGTGAGTGGACAAGTGGAGGATTCATCAAAAGGGTGAACAATTCAACAGGTTGCGCGTGTTTGAGTTTGCGCGTGCTTGGGTCGAGATAAGGCAGTGGCACCTGGTGGTCAGAAAAAAGAAAAAAAAAAAGGGAATAACGGGACAGGAAAAATTCCTGTTACAGATCACGCATAGCATAAAAGGAAAATAAAATTTAGTAGTTCTTGATCAAATCCAGGCTGATGCACGTATATATGAAACTTCATCAAAAGACGCGCATCCCGAGAGACGCGTTTACGGATGCAGGTCATACAGACAAAGTAGAGTCCGGGATTTGATGCACAAACTTGAGTGACTTCGAAGAACCAACTTAAGACGTCTTGCTCCGGTGTTTTCCAGGCTTGTCTTTGATAAAATGCGGTACTCGACAGAGCTGAGAGAGTCCCCTGCACGCAAGGCCATAGAGCTATGTTGGAGCAGGTGTCTGCCGAAAACGAGGCATAAGTATCTCCAAAGTACTGAAATCTTAGGATTGGTGAGAGAACTTGAGAGTTTCCTCGGAATCCGGGAGCTTTTGAAGCCCGAAGAAGAACAGTTGCTCCGCACAACACTAAAACTGAAACCACAGCTTCGACTTTTCAAAAGTGAGTGTCTGAGCTTCATTCTTGGTCTTGCACATTTCCGCACATTGGAGGAATTTTTCGAAACACGCTTCCGTATCACACCGGAGAGACTAGCCAGTTTAGTGGAGTCTTCCCTGAGAGAAGATCCAAAAAGCACTTCTGCTGCCGATAGACTTGGGCCGACTGGGCGAAGTTCTGCATGGTTTCCCGATGTTCCATCTCAAGACACGGGCGTATATGACCGATACATTCCAAGAAGCACTCATTTGAACCACCCAGAAAGAGGTGGCCCCGGGGACTTGTATAAAGATTACCAGCGAAACTCACCTGTATCCAAGGAATCTTGGTTTCTGAGGTGGACACGTGGATTTGGGACTAAAGACACTGATAAGGTGCGGTTTGACAGCTCTGTAGATGAGAAACCGAGCCCGCCACAAGAAATAGGCGAAAAGTCGTGGATTTCCCGAGCAGCCGGTTTCGGCAAACTGTGGCTCCTGAGCTTGCGTACAGCAACTGACCTGCAACCGCTACGAGATAACAGAACGAAAGACTACAAGGAGCCCTCCTCCTACTCCGGGTCATTGAGTTATGGAATCACGCCTCAAGAACGCAGATTGCAAGAGTTGAGACTGTCGTTTGCAGATGTCCGCTCACAAGCAAAAAAACTAGAACACGAGTCGAGCCGCGTCGCTGAAAAGTCTTTGGACCAGTCTCTCACTGAGTTGCAGGCAGCTGTGCGAGACCAAGCCCGAATCATCTCACGGCTCGAGCGAGAACGTGGGCGTAGTTTCAAGACCGCAGCGCCGGGCGTGATTTCGCTTTTGTATGTTCCTTGGGATTATTTCACGGGTTTCGTGGCGACGTTTTTGAGGGACCTCATTGAAGAATTGCTCCCCCCAGGCTGCAAAAGGTCAGTGCCCGAGTTTCTTGTACGTGTGCTCAGCATTGTGCTCGGGTTTTTCGTCATCATCAACTTCTTCAAGTTGTTGTATTTCGTCGCAGTGATTGCATTGTACTCTTCTGAAACAGCGCCCTCATATATATTCTATGACGATGAAGTGAGGGAACTGGCGCCTCTTTCGTGGCTACAGGAGTTTCCAACCTTGGAGTATTGGAGTTACCAGCTCAGGGACATGATGGGGTATTAGTCCATAGATCGGGGAGCTAGAGACAAACAGGACAGGCATATATCGTAGTTTGGCAGATTATAACTGTTTCAGTTTGAGATAGGGACGAGAGGGATTGTTATACAAAGCTTCTTGATGTTTCATGAGGGCCCGGGATGTCTCAGCTCCGAAGCAAAAGTTGATGTGCATTCTACAATGAATACTAGACAGGGCGTCTGCATCGAAAAAATAAGACAATAGCGCAAATTACCCAAAACACGGGCGTTTCAAACGTAATGTCAGGCGGAATTCGTAGGAGAAAGAGGACATTTTGGGGCCCGCCACTGAAGGTTGGGAGGAAAGACTCAAGAACTTTCGCCATTCGTGAAACTGCGTTTACACTCGAAGGAACTTCGCCCAGGGTAATGTACAACTTTCGATGTCCTCATACAGAACTACATCCCAAGACCCCAGCTAGATTTAAAGATTCTTTGATTGTCATTATACACGTAAAGGAAAAAGAAGTGGGGAGTTCTATTAGACTATAGACAATGGAACACACGCACACATCCGCAAAAACAAGAGAAGAAGGAAGTAAAGAGAGGTCACATAACTTAGTTCATTTGCTTGACCAAGTTGTTGATGAACTGCTCTCTGTTACCGGTGTCACCACCCTGGATGAAGTGGAAGAACTTTCTCTTTCTGAAACCACCGTTAGGGTTAGACAATCTGAATGGCCACAAGAAGTTGTTGACTTGCTTGAAGTTAGGACCAACAGTGTAGATCTCGTGGATCAAGTCTTCAATGGAGACAATACCGTACTTGCCCAAAGCAGCCTCGATGATCTCGTTGTCAGACAAAGCGACTCTCTGGTTTCTGACCTTACCGTGACCTCTCTTGTAGATCAACTTTCTGACGGTGGCCAAGTTAGGGTAACCGAAAGTGACGTAAGGCTCAGCCAACTTGAGCAACTCAGAGGTGGCCTTGGTGACCTTGACGAAAACACCCGAGTTAATTTGGGTCAATCTCAACAATTGCATGACCTTTCTTGGCTTAGGTGGGATCTTCATGATACCCTTGATTCTGATCACGAAAACCAACTTAGGCTCGGCCTCAACGTAGAAAGAGTTGGTGGCTCTGGCCTGTCTCTTGGCATCGATGACGGCACGCTCAGCATCTCTGTACTCCTGGTTGTAAGCAGCAGTTCTCTCACAGATAGCCTTTCTCTTCTCCTTGTTAGCCTGGAAATGTTAGTATTCTGGTTTGCAAAAATAGGTGCAAATTTTCTCAGTCCCGAAAGATGGTTAACTGAATGACAACATCGCGTGCAAGCTAGTCTCTTCAAAAGAAATATATGGTCTCATCTTCAAAAATTCTCAAGGCAAAAGTTACATACGGCTTTTCTAACGGCCTTGTCGGCGGCACGCTTCTCAACCGTCTTTTGGTCGGTCTTGGTCTTCTTGATCTGAGTCTCTGGTTTCAAGGTACTGCATGTTAGTAACAAAAGCCTGCTGGGGCTTTACTAGACTGCGACAGCAGAGGACGGCGTGGAGGAGTTATGGGTGGTTTGTGACTTTCGTTAGAAAGCCAACAAAAACCTGTCTTGCAATTGGAAAACAGAAGATCACGTTCCTTCGGAATTGCCTCATATTTAACCTTAAAGACAACACACAGGAGAGTTTCCATACAATGACGGAAAGCAAGACAGAGCCAAATCAAAAAGACTGGATGGCTGCGTCCACGTCAAATGTGTTATTTTGCTTTCACAGGATTCCCAGTGTTGCAACTGAGAGCCAAGGAACAGCAATGCAATAACTGAAGCATGAGACGAGTCTGGCACAGAATGAATCCGGATACCAGTGACACTTGTCCCATGCCCCTCGATCTCCCAAGCTTAATCAAAAGCAGAAGGAGACACACCATACCTCAAGCAGATCATGTGTCTAGCAAAAAGTAGTGATGATTTGAAGGCACATACGTAGCCATTTTGGAGAGTAGTGATGATTTTTTCAGAAAATTCGCGAGGGAATGGACGGGCTTAAATACTGCGACATTTTTTTCCCTGTGCGGCGCAGGCCACGCGATGAGGGCACACTATGCACACCATGTAGGTTTCGCAAGGTACAACCCGCTCGTGACGAGGGCTCAAGCCCTAGAGCTATAGCATGTACATTCACTGGGCTCTTCACCTCTGATCTGCCCCTTGGAAGTGATTATGCTACTTTCCGCTCGATTTTGGCTGTAAATGCTTTATTTTTGATATTCGCTGGCCACACACCTTTGTGGTTTTGTGCTGGCGCATTGGCTCTGAATGGGTGCAAATGTAAGTAGCTGGGCCGTAGCGGGAATACTGGTTAGACGTTTCCCTGGAAATTCCGAGCTTTCTGAAATCACAAAGTGCCAAAGATGCAGATTCTTATTCACGTGACCCTGTCTTTCTCTATTTAGGTACTCAGCACTGCTAGGGAAGCCGTGGTCGACCGTATTACCTAGACAATATAGCAAACAGCGAAGATGGAAATGGAAGAGTGGCAAAATCTAAAACATCAATAAAGTTTATTTTCTTTGAAGTTCTTCTGCCTCAAAATTGAAGATGCCCACACCGGCGAGATTTGACTATTTAATGTCCCTGGTAACTAAAGATTTCTCCTCTTGGCGATCCATACCATTGTTGTAGAGGCTTCACTCAGTCCAGCATCGCACAAAGTAGAGAGACAAATCCAAGTGACCAAATATTCCCCTTGAAGTGGCATACCTTCCGACACAATCTCTATCGGTATTGAAGGGGATGCGATGAAACGGAGCCTTCTCGTATTGGTAAAGATCTCAACACGCGTATCCTGTTTATTTTCCGGTTAAGGGGTCTATTTCCGGTTTCCGGCCCCCCAGTACAAGACATGTACTATCGGATTTCGCTGTTTCAAATATCTCAACTGTTTCGATTCGCCCTACCACATCACTACAAATTTCTCCACATACGCTTGAATTGGGTGCATGTATGTTTCGAATGCATGATGCAGACAGTGGTAATTCTAAGCACTGTGGAAAGAGCCTTTTCCTAATCGAGACTTCAAAGGGCACCTGCGAGCACTTCTCACTGCACTTCTCGCCGAAGAGACATCAACGCCATGAGATGAGTCGTTATTTCCCAATCAGTCACTCAAAGGGCCAGTGCTTGTAACATGATTTGAAACACACGGTAGAAGATGAGTATTTAAATGGGATGAAAAAGCCAGTCCTCAGCGGTTTCTCATCAATACAACTCAGAACAATAAACACAATCTCAATGAAACTTTCCATTCCCTTGATTTTCGGTGCCATTACCGTTGCTTCTGCTTCTCCTGCTTCTGAGGCCAACCTGACCATCAACGGTACACTTATTCCCCAAGAAGCTATCATTAGCGGCTTGACAATTCCCGAAGATGTCTACCCCATTTTAAACTACGAGAACAATACTGCAACCGTTGTTTTTTTGAACGGCACTCTTTTGGCAGAGGCGAAGGCCTATAACAGCGAGACTAAGAGGGACGTGGCCTATCCTGATCGCGAAATTACGAAGAGAGACGTCGAACCTCACACTTGGAGTTGGGGCGATGCCGATCACGAGCTTGCCTCAGTCAAGAGAGAAGCGGAAGCAGAGGCAGAAGCCGACCCTTGGCATTGGGTTAGATTGAAGATTGGCCAGCCTTTTTTCAAGAGAGATGCCGAAGGTTCTGCTGACCCTTGGCGTTGGGTTTCATTGACGTTTGCCAAGCCTTTCTTCAAGAGAGATGCCGAAGCTTCTGCCGACCCTTGGCATTGGGTTGCTTTGAAGATTGGCCAGCCCTTCTTCTAAGGTAGTGAGACCTCACTGGATCAATCAACCTTAATCCAAATGATGAAATTTGTGATGCTCATTCCAGTGTTATTGTTGTGAGCAAGTCCCTCAAAGCAGTTGAATTTTATATACGAGGAAAAATTTAGCTTCAATCAAAATTTTCGAGAAGGTGAATCCTCAGTTGGGTGTTAATAGTAGACTTCCTAGAGCGAGCAGTATACTTTGCGAGCGCAGGTGAATGACTACACCATGAAAGAGATAATAAAAGAGCCTCTACAAATCATGTGCTTTCTTTGGCTCTTGATACCACGAAAGTTTGCGTTGCGTAAAGTTTGAAAGTAAACTTCTGCTTCTATGTATACCATTGGTTCTTCATATGAGCGAACTTGATATTTAGTCCATGGCATGAGGTAGCTTGCAAAGGCAAATGAGTCTCATTTTGATGGCCATATTGATACTATAACACTCAGATAGTTACAGACAGTGACACTGATCAAGAAGAACGCAAGTAGGTATACGGCGCTGATCAACATCGGTAGATAGATCATACTATAATCGAGATTTTTAAGGCTTTAAAGGCCAGTGTAGTATACCAGACGAAATTTCATTTAGTGTTTTCAGCCGTCTTGCCTTCATTTGAATCGAGTCCCACTCCTGTTGTCAATCTACTTCTACATGGCTATTTGAGAACCCACTATTTCGCAATCTCACCATAAAAGCTTGCACTTGATGACAAGGTATGAAAACTTAGAGAAAAGGATGGTAATGAAGACAAATTGTAGCTCAAGTGTACATAAATGAAAGGCAGCCACTTCATTTTTCTTCCGAAGGCGGGGTTCAGCGTATAAGCGGAAAGGGGAAGATGATCCGCCAGGAGAGATTGTTAACAAGAATACGCGGGTCTGCATGGCTGATGAGCGGTGCACGAAAGAAGGTGCAATACTAGTTTGAAGTCGATTGTTGCAGAGAAAACAAAATGTTTGGCATCAAAGATGGATATATATCGAAAATTTCAAGTTGTTCATCTTGAAGGTTTAAGAGATCTGATTCTTGATTCCCGATTGAAGAGGGCTGGAAAAGCCCGAAACCTCGTTAGGTTGAACAAGTAAGGCGTTTCGGTCGAAACCTTGCCGCGATTTCCGAAAGAAGAAACTGTTTGAGCTTATCTAAGCTTTGAAGCCCTGGTCCATGGTGTCGCTTTCAAAAGCGCATTCGTTATTGTCGTTTCCAACTCACTGGTTTTTGCTTGTAAAACATTTCTTCTGTTAAAAACATTATAATTAAGGAAACAAAAATCAAATCTAAACCCTCATAATGACTGGAGCCGTTTGAGTCATTGGATCCTGACGACATTCCTCAGTTTTGACATTTAATTTTGAGACGCGTTGAAATCCCTGCATGCGCACACTGTTAATCGTACAGATAAGAGACCAAAGCAACTCCAATCACTAGCGGCTACTTATAAAGCAGACATTCCCAAATACTACAGAATTAAAAGCGATTAGAGATAGTTCATTACCGACCTAGCTTCAGATCACAGGTTTCGGTGTACTCACTCAACCCCAAAGGGCCGCTCGTATTATTCCTTGCGCCTGCTGCAAGATAGCTTCTCTTCCTGCACTCGGGCTTCTCTAAGATCAGTTCTGCATTCGAGTCAACAAAGATGATCCAACCAATTCTTTCCAAGGAACAGATTCTCGAGGCAGTCACATCCAATCCCCAATATTATAACAACATCCAAAATGTGCAGACTCCGCGCATCGACCCGGTCTTCTCTAATGACGATAATGAGCTTTTAGCCCAGATCGGTTATAAGCCCGAATTGAAAAGAAGGTTTTCCACCATTCAGGTATTCGGAGTCGCCTTCTCCATTATGGGCTTGCTCCCATCCATCGCATCTATTTTAGGCACAGCCCTTTTAGCCGGGCCTGCGGGTGCCATTTGGGGCTGGTTGATCTCTTCGCTTTTGATTCTATCCATCGGAATAGCCATGAGTGAAAACGCCAGCTTCCAGCCCACAAGTGGAGGTTTATACTACTGGACCAATTTTTACGCGCCGCCCAGATGGAAAACACTTATATCATTCGTGGTTGGAAATACAAACTCCGTGGCGTTGGTGGGGGCACTATGTTCAGTGGACTATGGGTTTGCAACCGAGGTTTTGTCAGTTGTGGTAATTGCAAAGGACGGTGATTTTGACATCACTCCTGCAAAAACTTACGGCGTGTTTGTGGCATGTGTTTTGGCCCACATTGCACTTACATGCGCCTCGTCAAAGCACTGTGCTTGGCTTCAGACGCTGTCAATCATTGTGAATGTGGGTTTGATTGCTATTTTTGTCATTGCTATGCCGATAGCCGCATCAAGAGGTGAAACCCGGCCTGCCTCTTGGGTATTTGGCAGTTTTGAAACTCTTACAGGATTTCCGATTGGTTGGGTGCAGCTTACTCAAGCGTGGTTGCCGGCCATCTGGACCATTGGTGCATTTGACTCGTGTGTGCACATGTCCGAGGAATGTACCAATGCAACCAAAACCATACCAATTGGAATCATCGGCTCCATTAGTGCATGCTCTATTTTGGGGTTCATTTTGATGATTGTCACGATGTTTTCTTTGCAAACTTACGATATCGAGAACCATATATTAGACTCCAAGTTTGGTCAACCCATGGCGCAAATCATCTATGATGCGTTTGACACGGTTCCAGGCCAAGGGAAGAAAATGGCAATTTTTTTCATGGTGCTTATTGCATTTGCACAGTTCTTGATGGGGGCCTCGATTCTCACTGCTATCTCCAGACAGATTTTTGCCTTTGCTCGAGACAACGGCTTGCCTATGTCATGGTGGATTAAGAAGGTTAACAAAAGACTTTCAGTGCCCATACATGCTGTTATTGCAGGAGGGGTGGCGGCCATTGTTATCGGTCTTTTGTGTCTCATTGGAACCACTGCTGCAAACGCTCTTTTCACGCTATACATTGCGGGCAATTATTTTGCGTGGGGCATGCCCACTTTTTTGCGGCTTTTGGCCATGAAGGAAAAGTTTGTGCCTGGTAAATTCTACTTGGGGGATTTCTGGAGCAGAGTCAACGGGTGGGTATCAACGATTTTTATTGTCTACACGATAGTCATGGTGATGTTCCCCACAGACACAAATCCAGACAAGAACTCTATGAATTACACTTGTGTGATTACTCCTGGAGTGTGGATTCTTTCTATTCTCTACTACTATGTGTATGCCCGCAAGCATTATCATGGTCCTGCCAAAACCGTTGACGATGATTCGGACTCAAGTGACGAGTCCACGCAATACATTGACGGAATCATTGCTGGTGAGAAAGAAGACATTTCTGCTATCAAGAAATAGGACAGAAGTCGCATCCAAATCTAAATATTCCACAAGAGAGAACCGGCTGTCCGAAGAATTTGATTTGTTAGTTTTTTAACCCTATATTTTTGTGTTTTGATTGAAAGACGACAAACGATAACTGTGAGTATTTGTATAAGTAATTGGGCAGTCTATGTGCAAATTGAAAAGATGGAAGGTGTACTCACGTGCATAATAAACCGAGATCTAGAAGCTACACTATGGGGCTTTTACTTCTGAATATACTCTGAGACACATCAAGTATTGATTTAGCCCGTGATTTGTTCGCTCATAGGAATTGTTTAATCTCTTTGTGCTACAGATTTTATGGTAAAATTTCTGGCTTTTTGAGCAAAATTCAATCCCAATGCCGTATTCTTCTTCTATGAGCCGCAGAAATTCGAGCCTGAGGTATTGACGCAGATTTCTAGATATTCAAGTCTAATAAAGCTGGAAAGTATGAGGTAGCATAAGATTTATTCAATCTCAGATATATTCGTTTGATTTCTGTTTTCAGCTTGCAAAATTTGTTAACAGGATTTGATGAGCTGTCGGCGACTCGTACAAAGTTCAGAGCTTTTGGGCTAATTCATTCCGCTATTTGAGCATCCTTAGATTCTCGATTGATGTTTGTTCTCGATTGCTTGATCCTTTTTATTGCTGTGTTATTCTAGTTTTTCAAAATGGATAGCAACCATTTTTGAGTATTATTCTGTGGAAAAGTTTTGAAGCGCTTGACAGGAGTCCATTGTGTGTGTCTCGCCGTGAGAATGTACATATGAAACAAGCCATAGTCTTTGAGCTTGTACTTTGACAAAACCTTCCAGCTTCTCAAGGTTTGGCGTGATGTCCAAAAACATCGTCCTAAGATATTGTTCACAAACAACTCCCGAATATACCAAGAAAACTCGTTGAGCTTTTATGATAAATATCAGCAATGTACCCTTTCACTAATGGCAGTAACTCCTGAAGGAGCCACTTTGTTAGTGAGAAGCTCCAGGAATAAGACAGGCACAATGTCGGTCTGGATCAACGTTTCAAGTCGCGTGTGTGAGTAAGGTAGTTACTGTAAAACTTGGCTTCACTTCAGACATTCAATGTTTATAATCTCGTAGCAGAATTGAGATCTTGAATTTTGTTTCTTCATAAAAATATTCAACTGTAAGGCAAAGCACTAAGGGGACAGTGGAGACAATGGTTTGCAATAGATTTCTTGGAGAACGATGACAGCGGTTATTTCACGATTTAGCCTTTGTCGACATGATTAACCCCAACACTAACAGAGCTGGCTCGGTTTGATACGTCCTTCGTATACTGATGGGGGATGATACCAAAAGGCTTCCTGAAATGATCACCAAAAACGATTTAAATACTAGATACACGTTTTTTATTTTGCATGATGAACTCTATTGATGGAGAGATTACATGAAATTAATGTTGGAAGGATTTTCATTACCTTTTCGATGGCAACACAAGAAAAGAAAGGGAAACCGCTGCTTTTGAAAATGACTCAGGACCACTGGATTACAGCCTTGGTGGAAGGTCTTTGACTTATTGGAAGATACATACACGTGTGTTTAAAAAGGTTGACGAAGTTTTTGAGACAATCCCGCGAATTTTTATAAGTTCGAGCCTGTCATGAAAGTAGATTAATAAAGCCCAGATGTGACTTGACTGACAAGCAGCCGGCCTTGTACCAGTTATCATAAATCATTATTTCCAATTCACTCTTTCAATCCAAAAGCTCGTAAGATTTTGAACTTGTGTTTATTATATTCTCTTGGATGAATTCCTTTGTATAGATGGATTTTTCAATTTGAAATAACGGAAATGATGTTGATTTTGCATTTCATGGGATAGTGTCGGTCATGAATATATCAGACGGGTCAAAAACCAATGATAACCACGGGCAGAAAAATATACTTTGGTACGACAAAGTGACACAAATACAATAGAGTGGAGACTTTTGAGTCATATTAGGAGTGGAACAATAATAAAACTCAAATAATTAGAAGCTAGAAGAAACGGCAAGACACCATCTGATATGCAGCCAGTCAATGAGGAAATGTATATTATACGAGTCTATATTTAGTGTATGAAAAAGCCGCGAACCGTTCCTACTTGCAATACGCTCAATGTAAGAGTTTCAGTAGTTCCAAATCAGCACAGGGGTTTGTGGCCCTAATATTGACCAATCCTCAAAGCAGCAAAGTGACCCACGTGATTTGAAGAGCAGATCACGCACGTAGAGAACTGACACATTTCTGTGTAACACCAACAGAGTGAGCATATAGCAATTTGAGTGGGCGCCGGTCATCGAAAGCAGGATGTGACCCTACTTTTTTAAATTGGCAGCTTTGTAATTGATTTGAGACGGTCATTTTCTATGTTTTTCCGATCTGGTCTTGTAGAACTCACCGACCCGTGATTTTGAGGGGACTTGGCGACTTCCTAATTAGGCATCATCCATATTCAGTATGTTTGGAAATTTGTTTCAGTGATGTAATGAAGACAAGCCACGGGCAGAGAAGCTTATGTCGCGGGATCTTGGAAAGCCTGGTACAGGCTCTGAAATTTTTGTGCTTGAGGAATGAAATATTGGGCTAACCAGAAAGAGCTTGAAAAACTTAGGAAGGGTTGAGAAGGATATGGAACGAGCCTCAGAGAACTCGACAGAATTCAAAAGAAACTTAAAAAGAATTTGGAGAGAACTTAGAAAGAATTCAAAAAGAATCTACGAAGAACTTGGAAGAACTTAGAAATGGCTTGGAAAGGGCTTGGAAAGGGCTTGGAAAGGGCTTGGAAAGGGCTTGGAAAGGGCTTGGAAAGGGCTTGGAAAGGGCTTGGAAAGGGCTTGAAAAGAGCTTGAAAAGAGCTTGAAAAGAACTTGAAAAGAGCTTGAAAAGAACTTGAAAAGAACTTGAAAAGAGCTTGAAAAGAACTTGAAAAGAACTTGAAAAGAACTTGAAGAAAACTTGAAGAAAACTTGAAGAGAACCTGGAAAGAACCTGGAAAGAACCTGGAAAGAACTTGCAAAAAACTTGCAAAAACTTGCAAAAAACCTGAAATACTTGGAAGAACTCGAAATACTTGGGAGGCCCCGATCCATGGACACGCGATCAGCCGGCCTGCTAATGATTTCGCACCCATACAAGATCAAAAACAGGGTGCGAAAAAACGGGGCATGCCCAGACAGACGGGACAACATTAGCACCGCCATATTAGCGCCAGTCACCCGAAAATACCATCAACCAACTACCACAGACACCAACCAAGTACCAAAAACATCAACAAAAAACAGAAAAGTCTACAAAAAAATCTACAAAAAACCAAAAGCATTCACATAAAGCATTAAAAAAACCTTCACAAAAAACACCACCCAAAAAACACCACCCAAAAAACACCACCCAAAAAACACCACCCAAAATACCACCCAAAAACATCAGCCAACTACCATCGTCCAAAAACCATCAACCAAAAACATACCAAAACCATCACAAAAAAAAATAACAGTCATCATCCTCATCCACCAAAAACATCCACACCCACCGAAAACATCATCAAAAACACCCACCATCATCCAAAAACACCCACCAGCATCCACGCCCCAGGCCCACCCCTGAACACGCAGCCGCCGACACGTGCCCCGCGGTCACGTGGCGCGCGCGCCCGCGCAAAAAACAACATGTTCCACCAACTCCCAGCGGCTCCTCAAAACAAGCCCAAACGCCGGACACCAGATCTTCCCTGCCCCCGCGTTGCAGCCCCCCGTGCCCCTCCGGCCCCCTCCTTCCACATCCGCCGCGTCCACAAACGGACAGCTCCGCAGAAAAGCAACCAACGCGCCGCGCGCCAGCCGCTTTCACCCGCCGGCCCCAGAGCCCCCTCCAGCGCTCTTTCATCTCCACAAACACCCCAATGGCGCCCACTTTGATGCCCGTGCAGGGCGTCGCCCGCACCGGCGTGGCCGCCGAAAACTCTCCGGCCGCGTCCCAGGGCGCCAGCGCGTACCTCACGTCGCTGTTGGCGCACGCCGATTTGCACGGCGCAGGCCATCCCGGCATAGCGCCGATGGACCGCATCATCATGGCGCTCAAGTCCGGGCTCGGGCCCGAGACCGAGCACGCGCTCTCCACGTTGACGTTCTACTCGTGCAACGAGCCCAAGCTCGTGGACTTGGCCGCGTGCCCGCTCATTGGCAACGCGCTCATAGGGTTTTTTGCGCGGCCCTACGAGGCCATGGGCCGGGGCGCAAGTGAGGCCGTGAGCAGCGGCACCCCCGAGCACGAGGCCCGCGGCAGCGCCGACGCGCCGTTCCGCCCGGCCGAGCTCCAGGCCAGCGTGGAGGCGTTGCTCTCGCTCCGCAACGCCGCGCAGGACTTGCACAACCAGCAGTGGCTCAGTCGGGCGCCGCAGTTCCGGCAGCACGCGGCAGACGCGCTCCGCTGGCTCAACGCGTGGCTCATCACGCCCGGCACGCCGCGCCTGTACGCGCTCGACAAGGCCAGCGACACGCTCCGCGAGTCCTTGAAGCACCTCTTGGACATCCTTGACCCTTTGACGTGCTTCTACGTGGAGACGCCGCGCAACGATCCGTTGTTCGCGCAGTTGCTTGTGGTGTTGGCCGGCACCAGCGACAAGCACGTGTTGATGGTGGTGTTGAAGTGCTTGCAGCACCTTCTCTTCTTGGGTGGCGCGGGTGGCGTGGCCTCGCGCAACCCGGACCTGCCGGACTGCAACAACTGCATCGACGCCGTGCAGCCCGAGCACCTCCACGTGGCCGTGCGCTGCTTGCTCGTCAAGGACGACGAGTTGAACCACGCGGTCTTGCTGTTTTTGAAGCAGTACTTGGCGCTGGAGGCCTTGCACCCGCTGCACAGGGCCTCCGTGCGCCTGTCCCAGCTCCTCCGCTTGCACACGCTCGTCGACGCGGCCGGCTCCCAGAACTTGCACGTGTTGATGAAGCAGTTGCCCCAGTTGCTCGTCGCCCGCTTGCCGCTCGTGGACCCGCTGCAGGTCCCGCCGCCCCAGCCCTTGCAGCTCAAGAAGCGCTCCGCGTACTGCGGCGTGCCCTCGCTGACGGCAAAGTTGCCGCCTGACCTCTACAGCGTGATCTTGACCTTCCCGGAGCCCTTGCGCGCCACCACCTGGCTTCGCTGCTGCTACGAGCCGCACGGCATCGCGCCCAAGGGCGCCACCGCAGACCTGCCTGCGGGCGAGGTCACCCAGATCTCGCTCTGGAAGTCCTACGAGAACCAGTTCGAGGCCATCTGGAAGGACCGCTTCAACCCCAAGTGGCCCAACTTGCTCCCGGCCGTCGACTTCATCAAGAACGTCAGCCTGGCGTTCCCCAGCTCCGAGGCCATGGTGGTCAGCGTGCCTGCCGCAGACCCGGCCCAGCCACCACGCAAAAAATTCATCATCAAGGGCATCCAGCCCCGCCAGTTCCCGGTGAGCATCGACATCGGCAACTTCGAGGCGTTGCGCAAGAACACTGCGGTGTCCGAGGAGAAGAGCGCCGGCGCCGTGGCCGTGGGTGATGTCGACTCGGACGCGTTCCACGGCCACATGGACGCGCTTGTGGACTCGCTCTTGGCCGCGTCCGACGGCTTGTCCGACCCGTATGACGCCAACGCGCCGTGGTACTCGCCCATCAATCTCTTGAGTAGGGACATTCTCGAGATCCTCGTGGCGGCGCTCTTGGAGCCCGATACCGAGGGCCGCTACCGCAATGTGTTCCGCCAGTACAACAAGGACTGGTTGCCAGATTTGGTGTTTGCCAACCCGGGCCTCGTGGAGCAGGCGTACATTGACGGCAAGTGGTTGCAATACCTTTTGTAGCCAATGCAAACTCACGGACTGTGGAGATAATAGAGAGCAATTAGTAAGTCTCTGGCAGCGTTTCGCTGAAGATCTACAAGTGTGCTTTCTTCAAGTGCTTGGTTGAGGTTCTCACGAGAGCTATTCTAAATGTCTTCTTGACTCATTTGTTTAGCCGAAACGCTTTATAGTGCTGGCTGGTGGAAGATATCTGATGAAATGGCTTTGTCGAAGTACCACGTCGGATTCTTGATTGAAGGAGTTTCATAGAAGCCTAGGGTGAAGTATTTCATTGAAGCGTTGAAATTGTGGTTGGAAAATAATTTTGGTGGCAGTACCGATCAAGCTGTTCGACAAATGCTTTGAGTATTTCACAGATGGCTTGATTTGGATAACTACTCCACTGACCCGCTCTAACCAGTACTTGTGACAGCGCTCGATTACATGCATGAAAACGCTTCAGTAAAAGCGTCAGGCCGAATTTGACAACGCTCGACTCAATGGGCAGTACACACTCGGCCATATCACATTATATTCTTTAAAATAGGTTACATGATAGAATACCTATAGCAACTCCCTTCAATTCCCTCTTTACCACTGATTCTGGCCTAGTCACGCGGATACATATCACGTGACCCACGCGCGCACCTGGTGGTCCCATCTTCAAATCGTCATTCATCTCGCCAGTCATACGCCACACTAAATCATTCAAATATGGCTAAGCTTCCCTTGTCGGTCCGTATCACGGATATGGTGCATAGAACAGCCGTGTTGTCCCTTTTCGGCATTGCTGTTGTGGGCACCGGTAGCATTTTTTTCAACATCTACGCCAACTCGGATTTCGCTCGCATGAACCAGAACAAGTTGCGTTTCAACAAGGAAGACTACGAGCAGGCACGTGCTTCAGAGGAAACCAAAGAGTAGGTTCTCGATTTATCGGCCGGGCCTAGATTGCGGACCCTACGAAGCATCCGCATGGGTATATTGTACATAGTCAATCTTCAAAAGAACCTCCATTTGTCTCTCTATGTAGATCGTTGCACTCAGATAAGGTGACCAGCTATAAGATGTTGTGCATTCAAACTCACCACCTTGCTGTGCAAGTATCGATGAGCTTTCCCGGGTCTGTATATTCTAGTTGTTGCAGCCGGCAAAGTCGTTTCGAGCTATCGCACAAGCGGCCACCCACCAATACTGAATGTGACGAAAAGAGATAGTCAGGGTTTCTCCTTTACTGATCTGACTGAGCTGTGTTGAATGAAATCAAGGTGCGTCGTGCGCCGTAGGCCTGGAACATTTGGTCAGCGGTGGAGACCCTTTCAGTGCCTGTTCAAAAGTTAGGGATCCAAAAGCTAGAAGACACTTCGCAATTATGCCACGAAGACTATCACCAGGTCTAATGCTTTGAATATCGTAAGCTGGGATGGATATGCCCATTTATCTATGAGCCTCACTCTGCTATTTGCCCGTACGATGTCATTCAAAAAGCAAGTCTGTGATCTTGTGCCCAAGCAAAACGGGGAGGATCTAGTCCATTGAGTAAATTGTTTGATATCGGCAGTCAGCGTCCGAAGTAGGTGAAGCATCAGTGTTGGAGATTCTGAGCCGTGAATGTCTCTATAATAGTCTTGTTATAATTGGTAGCAATAAGTCATAAGCCGTTTTTTGGGCTTACTCTTCTAAATTATAACCCGTGCCAGTCGTGGAATGGGTGTTCAAGACTACTGAAGTTGCAGCAATACCAAGTGTCTTCTTAGGTTTACTGCCGCGAAAAGATAATCAAGGCGGTGCACTTTGCTTGCATCTGAGGCCATAGACTGTCTTCTACTGTTTTCAACCATAGGTTGAATTTTGTTCTTTTGGAAAACTCCTGGACTGCGGACGGCCCGGACACTCGTTTTCATCTTAAGCTTCGGAGCAGCTGCAGCGAGATTGTTTAAGGGGAAGCACATGTCGTGAGGTCCAGTTCTCATGCATTTAAAGCTCATTAAGCGCATTCTGAGCTGGGAATTCAACTTTGATTTTCATGCAGCAGCAAATCCATCACCTGCTTCTTGTGTTTGAGGTGTCTCACGACTCAAAAGACATCAAAATCCTCTTCAAATAATGTGGCATTAGAAAGACATCGCCAGTTTTCGAGACAAGGCAGGCCTTTTCATGAATTCCATCGATGTTCACATCCACAAACTCCTTTATCCTGCGTACTCCGGAGCAACTACGGAACAACCTCCAGTATGTTCTATGGTTTCAGGACTTTACCCGGTATGGGTTTTTTTTTCTGCTTTGAGTGTATTTTTCGCTTCTTTTGCGGTTTCTTTGCATGCCCCACGTGAAGCTTTTCAGTAAGATACTTGAAATTTCTCGAGTTGAATTCTTCGTAAGCGGCGTCCGCCTGTGGATTTAAAATGACCACGTCGTAATTGAACGCAAATGACTCGCTGCAGTTCGGACACTTCTCGACAATTGCGGCATTGGGTTCATTTTCAGGCACTTTACGATAAGTCCTCAAGTCGCTTAGAAGTCTACTGGAGAACACGCAGCCGCAAGGCCGGAGGTACACAAATGTTGATTTCGGGGTTTTTGACGTCTTCGTGACTGGACAGGTGACCGTACCCAGCGGAGACCAAGTTACGTGCACATCTATGAAGTCGCCTAGCCCGTTGATGTGGTCGAGTCTGGGGGTTGCGGAAACGCCCAACGTTCCACTTCTTTTGCTTAGTAGAAACTCGAGGAGTTGCTCTTTCAGGTACAACTTCCCCTGGTAGTCTGAGACAATGGCACGGCCTTGGCCATGCTCGTACAAAGGTAGAGATGTAAGCGAACAGACCGACAAGAGCGAGTTCTGTAAGTTTTCGATGGGCTCGTGGGTCAATGCATCGTTTTTGGCATATACGGCGCGTAGGTCCTGTCCCCTGGCGATCGTGCCCCCGTCGTTCCCCATTGTGGTGAGCGAATCCAGCAGAAAAAACGATGGATATAGTATGTGGCTAATATGCGTATTCCGTTTGCTGGGATCCGGCAATGGCGCGAAACTAGGCCCTGGATGCACGGCGAGAATGGGGCCATGCGGCAAGCCATAGGCCAGATGGGAAGGGCAAACAATGCCTGGGGCCAACTATTGGGCCCACATTCTGGGAAGCCATCTCTTCAGTTCCGGAGAGACCCTAAAAAAAAAAAACAAGAAACACGACATGGAAGGCAAATAAGATACCTGGTGATTTCTCTCCAGGGACTAGGATTCATATGGGGCCCTGCCGCGGAACGGCGCGAAAACAGGGCCGGCCCGAAGTTTGCGAAGACAGTACCAACACAAACATTCAAGCGCCCCTTTAAAAACACCAATGATTTTTTCAGTCATTATATCTTGTTTCCAATATTAATAGCGTATGCTCCAACAATTTTCCCGCGTCTTTCCCCTCCCACTATTAATGACCAACTTGCAAGACTGAGATTCCCCAGGCCCCCAGTGCCCGCAGTATTCCAGGTGGGCCACCGCGAACCTGGCTCCAGATTTTCGGGCCTGGACGCTCAACTTCCAGCACCAGAAAAACGATCCACTTCGAACACACACTCAGACCCACAACCTCACAACCACACACCCGTCGACAATGAGCCAGCGCCGCATCGACCTATCGCAGCTTGAGCCCCAGCAGATCGTCGAGATCCGCAAATCCACCGAGGAGGAAATCCAACATTTCACCCAGTCGCTCAAGGCGCTTCAAACGGCACAGCTGAAATTGCAGGATTGCATTTCGACCATCGACAACATGGACAGCACCGACAACTCGGCATTGCTTGTGCCCATGACCAGCTCTCTTTATTTGCCGGGGAAAATCAAGGACAAGGGCACGTATTTGGTGGATATCGGCACGGGGTACTTCGCGGAGAAATCCTCCAGCGAGGCAAAGCTGGTGTACCAGAAGAAGCACACCAAGTTGGAGGGCGACTCGAGGAAGCTCAAGGAGATTCTCGTGCAGAAAAACGAGATCATGAACCAGATCAACATGGTATTGCGGAAGATCATGATGGAGCAGGACCAGGCCGCGGAGAAACAGTAGCAAGGACGTACATAGCATGGCAATCGACAGAACAGGATTAGGACGTTGGGCGGCAAATGCCTGGGGTGGCCTTTTTCCAGTAGAGGTGGACATCGCAGGTCTCTGGGGGTTCCCGAATAGCAAGATGCAAGTGCAGCATCTCATCAATCTTTGTGCCCGAAAACCCCCAACAATTAGGGTTTGGTGTAGGATTCGGGGCAGGGGACCCAAAAACAGGCTTTGGTGTAGGATTCGGGGCAGGGCCTCAAAAGCTGGCTTTGGCATAAGATTCGGAGCCAGTCACCCGTCGAAGCTAAAGTAGCGGACACACCACGATGAGAACACAGTCATTCGCAGAATGGCTTCAGACCCTTTGGTGAAAAAAATGGATCGTCGCATCATCCTCGTGTTGTCTGCCAGACGAGCTTTGAGCCGCCGCCGGTGTTGGCCCTGGTCCCTGGGATTCTGTCTTCGTTTACGAACCGGAGCGGAAGGAAACTTGACCAATTGAATCGTCATGTGCTCAGAGGGCCGTCTGTGGGCCTTCCCAGCGTGACGCGTTTTCGCCACATCTCAGACATAGCCATCAGACATAGCCATCCGACATAGCCATCAGACATAGCCAGCCAACTCTACGGAGAAACATCCCCCCGACATTGGCCACAAAGGGGCTTTTGTCCAGCATAGCAGTCCAGCGCAGAGTCTGGAAGGGCCACCCTTGCACGCTCATAACACAATTCGAGGGGGACGGCCGAAGCGTTATTCTTCGGGCCTTGAGGCGCACGTCATCACTCTCCAATGGTTTGTGCGTTCTCGCAGCAAGACAGTGCAATGGAAGGACACGAGAGCGACTGCAGAACACGCGTCTGTATGGCCTGTGGGACCACGGCAGGAGCCCTGGCCAGCAAGAAAGACCTGGAGGCATGCTGCAGACCCCACAACAGGGGCCCACTCAACGGCCGCAGCCAAACAGTCTAAAGCTGTATGGCCAGACGCGAGGGGGCGCAGAGCACGCGGGCAGGCCCGGCGACGGACGCACCACGTGCCAACACGCCCAGGCCGGAGGGCTCGTTCCAGGATTTCGGCGCACATTCACCCAGTTCCCGAGATCTCGTGAGGTGTGCGATCCCACGCCTGCGCCGGCTTCTCCCTGGCAAACCAAGGGTCCCGATCCAGCGTTTTCCCGTTCTTTTCGGCGCCGCTGGGGCAGATACATGTAATGTCAGGGTATGCTCTTGAGCTTTGTCGGCAGCCCCTTTGGTTCACGATCTGGCCCGGACCGGCCCGATCCGCGACGTGTCCCCATGCGCCAGCACAGATGGGCGTTTTCTTGGGCGCCGCTCCACCGTCCTCTGTATAGTAGGGTACGCTGCCCAAGCCCAGGTGGGCCGCGTTGGATTCATCACATTGGAAACGCGGACATGCTCGATTCGATCAAACCGATCAAGAAAGAGCCTAGCTTACCAGAAAGAACCCGTTTGAGAAAACGAGTCCGGCGCCAGCTGGGTGAAACACGCTGCACTCCCCGTCCCTGCTGGGCCTCGGCCCTGGCTCGCCGGGCAAGTTCCAGCTGAGCCTGGGCGCGGGCTGCGCGCTCAGCTCCAGTCCTTGTTGAACACAAACGGCCCGGCAAACGCCGCACTGAGGTTCGCCGCCTTGCGGCCGCCAAGGCCCGGGATGTCCAGCACCCCGTCGCCCAGAGCCGCCTGGAGCACGGTGTTTCTGAACGACTTGCAGTTCGCTAGCAAGTTCACCACGTCGGTCTTGTTGACCGCACGCACCGCGGTCAAGGTGGCCACCACGCTGGAGTTGTAGTCCGCCTTGCGCGAGCCCTGGATGGAGGAGGCGGTCTTGGTGCGGGCCATTTCGTTCAGCTTCAACGCCGCCACGTAGGCCCCCGCCTCCTCGAACAGCCACGCCACCACCATGGAGAGGTCGTTCTTGACACAAACCACCGCGAGCCTGCGGAGCGCCTCCTGCGGCGAGTCGATGTCCACGACCACCAACAAAACACGCAAGGCCTGGTCGTGTGCAGGGCTGCTGGAGGCGTGGCCGCCGCGGAGCCGCTCGAGCCGCCGCCACACGTACTCGGGCCGGAGCCTGTGGTACTTCAACGAGAGGAAGAGCACCTGCACCGTGGCGTTGATGTAGTAGTCCAGGAGAATCTGGGCATTGAAGGCCCAGGGCGTGAGTTTCATCGGCGGGCTTTCCAAGAGCGGGTTGCCTTTCTGCGACGGCGCCACCTGCACCTGCGTGTACGAGTGCACGTTTGTGGGGCCGGCTCTTCTGCTGGCGTGGAGGGGGGCGGCATGGGCGGCCGATTTGGGGGCCGATTGGGGCGCCGTTTTGGGCGCCGTTTTGGGCGCCGTTTTGGGCGCCGTGGCTGGGGGCTTTTGGCTGGGGGCCTGCGGCTTCTGGGCCGTGTCCTGGGCCGTGTCCTGGGCCGTGTTTTCGAGGCTTTGGGCCGTGTTTTCGGGACTTTGGGCCGGCTTCTCAAGACGCGGAGGCGGCCGCCCTAGGCCCGGGGCCTCGTCTGTGGGAGCGGGCTGGGGCGGCTCTGCTGGCGCCGCCACGCCCACGTCGTAGGCCCGGCGCATTTTCTGCACGCCCGCCAAAATGCTGGCAAACGAGGACTGGTCGATGGGCTCGCCCATGGTGTTTTGTGCTTGCAATGTGGCGGTTAGTAGGGCGCCTGGATTGGGGCCGCGGAAGTTGCGGGTGGCGCGGCGCCCGGCAGTGGGGCCAGGGCCTGGAAGTGGGCCAGGGCCAGAAAACGCGCCAGGGCCAGGGCCAGAAAAAAGGTCCCCGCTCTGCCCTTCAACAGAGAGCCATGGGCCTGGGCAGCCGCAGAGAAGGGCCATGCTTTTCACGGGGTTTCTGGGTGGACCGGTCTTGTGTGTTTTTGTTTGTTTGTTTGTTTGTTTTTTTGTTTGTGTTTTTGTTTGTTTGTTTGTTTGTTTGTTTTTTTGTTTGTTTGTTTGTTTGTTTGTTTGTTTGTTTGTTTGTTTGTTTGTTTGTTTGTTTGTTTGTTTGTTTGTTTTTTTTGATTGGCGTTGTCTGTTTTGGCGTGAACGGAACATGTATTGGACGTCTTTCTGGAGCGGTGCTGCGAGCCTCGCGCTCAGGCGAGAGCCGGCTTTGGCTCGCTTTGGATTCGGCCTGCTTTTCTTTGGCTTAATTTCTTTGGCCTGCTTTTCTTCGGCTTAGTTTTCTTTGTCCTTTTCTTTGACTTAATTTTCTTTGGCCTGCTTTTCTTTGGCTTAATTTTCTTT
>NW_017387733.1:699471-755116 GCF_001664035.1 Metschnikowia bicuspidata var. bicuspidata NRRL YB-4993 | reverse complement strand
TTTTCTTTGGCCTGCTTTTCTTTGGCTTAATTTTCTTTGTCCTTTTCTTTGGCTTAATTTTCTTTGGCCTGCTTTTCTTCGGCTTAATTTCCTTTGGCCTTTTCTTTGGCCTGCTTTGGCCATAGCTGATGCTGCTAAATTATTAATAAAAGAAACAATAATACCAACACATTCAGATAGATTAATATCATTTATTAGTCCTATAACAAGTTTAATATCTGCTTCATTATGTTGAACTGTTATACCTTTTGGTCCAGGAATAACAATAACAGATCATGAATATTAGAAGAGATATTCAAGGTTGCTTTGATAACATAGATCCTAATTGCTTAATCAATAATGTACCTATGCCTGAAAGATTTAAAAAATTTATAAATACTATTTATTTCTAACTTTTAGCTTTCAGCCTAAGGATATAATATAGTTCTTGATTTTAAGTTAATCATGAAATACATTTGATTCATTCATTAGAATGGCGGTTAACTGAGTTCTCTTTGTAATGTTTATAATCTTAAAGGATGATTCCCTTTCAATTAAGGTCTTAGTTACGTACATTCTGAGTTTATATTTTAACAAATATATATAAGGAAGGAAAAGTAAGTTAAGAATAACTCACAAAGGAATAGCTAACAGTTAAAAATAAAGTATTAGATTAAACTATAAGTATTTAATAATCATTCTTTAGGTAATTCATTTATCAACTATTTTATTTAAACTCAGTAAGTCTCCTTTATTATTTTCAATCTTACTCCTGCTTTTCTTTGTCCTGCTTGGCTTTCCCATTGAATCCCCGTGAGTCTGTCTTGGCCAACTCATGTCGGACGACCCGGGCTTCCAGGGCCAAGGACGAGGATTTTGCACCCATTGATACTGCACCGGGGCCATGGCGGGAGGCCCACCAAATAGACAATCCGCCCGTTTTCCTTCCCACCGCCCTTTCAGCTTCACGGACTTTGCTTTTCTCTGGAACCCCGCTTTTGCACGGACAATCTAGTGCTACCGAGAGTCGTATACTAAAGAACCTGGTACGAGAAAACCGCGCCGCAGTGCGTCGTCTCTAATACATATGCAAATACCAGCAGGAATAATCACACGACACGTACCCACAGTTTATACAAATCACTGGGTATTCACCGCCGCCCCTGGCTACTCGCCGTCCCTGTTTTCTTTAAAAGTCACCTTTTTTTTCCGTGGGGCGCTTTGAACCAAAGGCATTTCACTACATCAGGGTGCTTTAACTAAAGGCATGGCCCAGGGTCGAGGACTAAATCAGAGGGCGTGTCTAACTAACGGCCCTTTTGGTTCAAATCTATGTGTCTGTATATAAGTCGGATTCATCACGTTTATGTTATTTATTACCCTTTAGCCCATATCAATATTTCACTATTCCTCAATCAGAAGAAAGATACAGAATATTCTTTATATTAAATCTCGTCAAATCATGGCCCTGTATTGAGGCATATCCCAGCTTCATCCCGTTTACATCAGCTATCACCCTTAGAACCATATCACTATTTTACCATCAGTCAATCAGAATAAAGATATTTTTATAAACTGGGACGTATGTCAGATCCATTAAATCCATATTGTTTACACCCTTTAGCCCCATGTCAATATTTTACAATTACTAATATAAATATAAATTAGAACATCATTTACACCCTTCAGATCCATGGCCCTGTACTTGGACATATCTCAGCTTCCTCCTATTAATATCAGTTATCACCCTTTGAAACCCTATTAATGTTTTTACTATTATGCGGTAAGACTGATGGAGAACATCTCAAATTGGATCTCTTCATATCCATGGCCCTATACGTGGACATATCTCAGCTTCATCCCATTTACATCAGTTATCACCCTTTAGGACCATGTCAATATTTCGCTATTACTCAATAAGAATATAAGTTTTGTCAAATCCATTACATGCATCTTGTTTACATCCTTTTATAACCATATCAATAATTTACCATCACTCAATCAGAATAAAGATTTTTTTCATATTAAATCTCGTCAGATCATGGCCCTACGTTGGCTGCGGCCCGGGCGCGCGGGCCTCACTGGACCAAGCGATTCTCCCCCACCAATATAAATAATACCCAATAATATAAATAATATCCCACAGCCCCAGCAACTTTGCAAGAACCCAAATTCCACAAACTCACATATCTACACACGTGCAAAATATTCCCGGCACCAAAAAATGCCAGCACCCGCCGTTTCTTCTCCTGGCGCCCGCCCTGTTCCTATTTCTATCCTCGCCCTCGCCCTGATCGGCCCTCGCCCTAGAGGGCCTCTGGCCCCGGTCCACATACACACCTCGCAACTCACGCCAACCACGTCTTCTTCTTCACCACCCAAAATGGTACGCATGACTGCCGCGGATCCGTCCAAACGCCCGCAGAATATACTAACCTCTAGTCGGCGCTCTTCAATTTCCAGTCGTTGCTTCTCGTCATCCTCTTGGCGATCTGCACCTGTACATACGTCCATGCCACCTGGCCCGCCTTGCTAGACAAAAACAAGAGCGGGGCGCTTGGCGTGTTTTGGAAGTTTGCCCGTATCGGCGAGCGGCTCAGCCCGTACGTGGCGTTGGGGTGTTTTGTGATGGCCTTCAATGTCTTGAGCGCATGAGTGTGCGGCTGCTGGAGACCTCGATTATGTAGTAATGAACAATGTTGTGAGGCCGTTTTCCACCGCTGCCTGGTTCTTCTCTGTTGGCTGTTGAGTAGCCGACTGTTTACTCAAATGGTTCACTTGACTGTGTGAGGAATGCTGGGTTTAGGATCATGAATGGGTCAAATCTGGTGGGATTCTAGCTGAAGAGCTCACCAGAACACACCACCTAAGAGACACGCCGGAACACAGCACATTGATGTATTGTATTGAGGCTTACTGATCGAGAACATGTTGCACTGTGGCTTACTGAAACACAGCTTAGGCATGGGAATACCTCGCTCAAGACAGCTATTAGTCATTATCACTTCACTGAATGGTGCCCATTGTCATACTTCACTGAATACAGCTAGTAACCATGGTTATACCTCACTGAATACAGCTCATTAGGCATTGTCATACTTCACTCAATACAGCTATTAGCCATGATTATACCTCACTGAATACAGCCCATTAGGCATTGTCATACTTCACTGAATACAGCTATTAGCCATGATTATACCTCACTAAATACAGCCCATTAGGCATTGTCATACTTCACTCAATACAGCTAGTAGCCATGATTATACCTCACTGAATACAGCCCACTAGGCATTGCCATACCTTACTGAATACAGCTAGTAGCCATTATCATGCCTCACTGAATACAGCTATTAGCCGTACCTTAGATACAGCTATCATCCAATATCCTCACTTAAACAGGCATTAGCCATTATCATGCGCCGCGAAAAAAGCACATTCACGGACCCGGGATCATGGCACGCCCTACACTCCCCACACGGCCCGCACCCCTACCGAAACTCGTAAAGCTCGTTCACAGCGTTGCAGAGAACAGGCGTGCGCTCGTTGCCCACGATCCGCTCCAACGCCGCCGCGTCCCACTTCGAGTAGAGCGTCTTCACAAAAGACAAGTCCACGTCCGCCTGGCCGTTGTATATGGACTTGCCCACGAAGCGCAAGAGCTCCTTGTAGAACTGCGGGTTCGCCGGGGCCTCGTACACCAACACGTTCTTGACGCCCGCAAGCTCGTAGCGGCGGAAGTGGTGCAATCTCTCCGTGTAGAGCAAAAGCTTGGTCTTGCCCGCCGCAAAGTGGTGGCGGGCCCGCGACACCTTGGGCCGCGACAGGTACTCGTCGATGGACGCAAAGTCGAGCTTGGTGTGGCGCTTCATGTGCGCCTTGACACGCACGTAGTCGAAGTACGACGGGATGTAGATGAGGAGCCCGTCCTCGTAGGACAGCTGCTTGGTGACCGCGGGGAGCACGGCGTTGACAAAGAACTTGAAGCGCGCGTCGTGGCTCGTCTGCGGGTCCGGCGCGTCGAAGCGCTGGAAGATCTGCTTGATCTTCAAGCCCACGGAGTTCATGATGCACGTCTGGGCCGTGACCACGGGGCGGAAGCGCGCCTTGCCCGCGAGGTTGGCGGAGCGCGAGAGCATGCTGTTGACGTTGGGCGTGAGGAACTCGCAGAACACAAGCGTCTGGCGCAAGTAGCGGGCCTGGTCGTTGATGGCCCACATGCGGATGCGCGAGAAGTCCGCGCCGTGGGAGTTCTTGGGGATTCGGTTGACGTACCTGAGCACCGTGGCCACGTGGTCCCAGTTCTGCATCTCGATCTGGTTGGCGTGGTCCACGACCAAGACCTCGATGGACGACAAGAAGTCGTACTCGCGCTTGGCCTGCTTGGGGTCCTCGAGGATCATGGACAAGCCGAGCGGCGACGCCACCAACACGTCCGCGTTGAAAAACGACGCGTAGAGCTTGACGGTCTTGCGCGTGAACTTGATGCCCACGCTGAAGAAGTCGCTGGAGTTGCCCTGGAACATGCGCCGGAAGTCCGCGGGCTTGGTCTCGGGCGGCATGCCGTCCTGGAAGAACTGCAGCTTGAACTTCCTGCGGTTCTCCTGCTGCTCCGCGCCGGAGAGCCGGATGAGCTGCTCCACCACCTCGTACGCGGCGTGGCGCGTGGGCAAGAGAATCAACGCCTTGGGCCGCGTGAAGCCCTGGTCGCGCAACTCCGGCTCCGCGGCGCCGGGCGCCAACGTGCCGTTCCGGAGCGCGTCGCCGTACGCGCGGAGCTTGTCGTTGTTCTTCAAGATCCGGTCACGCGTCTTGAACGTGTGGTTGAGCACGTGCGCGATGTAGAGCTTCTGGTACGCCGTGTTCGTGTGCAGCTGGCACGCGAAGCTGACGTCCCGGTACTCGAGCATGCGCCGGAGCACCGCCGCGTCGAGCGCCGTGAGCGCGTCGCCGTGCTGCGCCAAGTACCCGGCCCGCACCCTGTTTTTGACCGTGGCGAAGCTGCTGAACAGGCCGCCGCCGTCCACACGGCCGCTGCCGAGGGCGCCGCCGGGCGGCTCGTGCACCTGCGCCACGTACGCCGGGCTGCCGAACTCCGTGCGCTCGGCAAGCGGCCACTTGTGGCCGGCCGCGGCCTTGCTTTTGAGCTCGATGGCCGAGTCCGAGACCAGGTTGAAGTGCGCCTCGAACGGGTCGCAGGCAGGCGCGGCCCCGGGCGCGTCGTCCGCGTCGGAGGACGCGCCCGCGTCAGAGTCCGTGTCGGAGTCCGGGTCATCCGCGAGATTGGCGCCGGCATTGATGTCGTCGTCGGCACCCGGCGCCAGGGGCCGGTCCGTGCGCCGTTGCTCGGGGCTGCGGCGGCGGATCGGCGCCGTTTTTTGCTCCGCCGTCAAGAGCGTCAAGAGCGCGTCGTAGGCCTTGCCCTCCTGGAACTTGGGCGGCGCCGGGGCGGCGGTGGCGGGCGCCGCCAGCTCGTCTTCCAGCAGCGACGCGGGCTCCACGGCGTCTTCCGCGGCGGGCGCGGGCCGGCGGGCGGTGCGCGTCACGTGCCGGAGCTGCTGCCGCCCGTGGTTGGGCCGGTGCTTCTTGGCGCCGGCGCCGGGGTTTTTTGCGCGTGTGGCGGGGTGTTTTGGAGGTGCCATGGAGATGCCGTGGATGACTGGAGGGCCGGTGCGATGACTTTTCTGCGCGCAGGGCCGCGCTGCGCGTGGGGCCAAGCTGTGCCAGAGGCAGGCGCCGGTTCTGGGGCCGCGCTGGGGGAAGACGGCCTGGCCTCGGCCTTGGATGCGAAAAAGGGCGTTTTTTTTTTGGGCGGCGGCTTTTGGTTTTTTGGGCGGCTTTTGGCTTCTTGGGCGGCTCTTGATTTTTCGGGCGGCTCTTGTTTTTTGGGCGGCTCTTGTTTTTTTGGTTGCCGGGGGCGGGGTGCTTTGGGGCACGGGTAAGCTGTTTGGTGCTGTCTGCAGTGGGGCCGGGGCCAGGTGTGCTGGGGCCAGGTTGCGCGCGGGCGGCCTGGGTGGCTCTGTTCGGTGCTTGTTGTGTGTTTAGTTTTTCTGGGTGGATTCTGGGTATTTTGTCTTTTTCTGGGTGGTTTGTCTTTTTCTGGGTGGTTTGTCTTTTTCTGGGTGGTTTGTCTTTATTGGGTGGTTTGTCTTTATTGGGTGGTTTGTCTTTTTCTGGGTGGTTTGTCTTTTTCTGGGTGGTTTGTCTTCTTCTGGGCGGTTTGTCTTTTTCGTCTGTTTCGTCTATTTCGGGTGTTTCGTCTTATTAGTCTCTTTTATCTTGTCTTTTGGGTAGTTTCTCTTTTTGGTATTGTCTTGTCTTCTTTGCATTATTTGTCTGTTTCGTATGTTTTGTCTTGTCTTGTCTTATTTGTCTGTTTTGTCTTGCTTCTCTGTTTTGTCTTGCTTGTCTGTTTCGTCTGTTTCGTCTGTTTTGCGTGTTTCGTCTTATTTGTCTGTTTTGTCTTGTTTTGTCTTATTTGTCTGTTTTGTCTTGCTTCTCTGTTGTGTCTTGCTTGTCTGTTTCGTCTGTTTCGTCTGTTTTGCGTGTTTCGTCTTATTTGTCTGTTTTGTCTTGTTTTGTCTTATTCGACTGTTTTTTTCTGTTTCGCCTTCTTTGTCTTCTTTGTCTTCTTTGTCTTCTCTATCTTCTCTGTATTAAAGTCTCTTTTATCTTGTCTTTTGGGTGTTTTCTCTTTTTGGACTTTCAGGTAGTTTGTCTTGTTTGTCTTGTTTGTTTTGTTTGTCCTCTTTGCCTTCTTGGCCTTATTTGTTTGTTTTGTCTGTTTCTCTTGTCTTTCGGGTAGTTTGTCTTTCGGGTAGTTTGTCTTTTGGGTAGTTTGTCTTTTTTGTCTTGTCTTGCTTGTCTTGCGTCTTGTTTTCTGTTTTGCCTTGTTTTTCTTGTTTGAGACTTTACAAATCCGAATAAGCAAAGTTGTAGAAATATCAAGAAAAGCTTTCTTTTCACTTCTTCTTTATCTTCTTCTTCGCCTTTTCTCTGTCTTTTTCTTTTCATGTTTTCTTTATCTTTTTTGGTCTTCTCTTTTGCCTTCTTCTTTTCATGTTTTCTTCTTCGTCTTCCTCTTTTCATCTCCTCTTCTTCTTCCTCTTCTTTTCCTCTTTTAACAATAAGATCAAGCTTTGAGGGAAATGAGTACCAATTGACGAAACAAATCAGGTTGTCTTTGGAATGTCCGGCGCCAAGAACCTTAAGAAATTCCGTACCATTTCTTGGTGCTGCCAAATTGACACGAAATGGCCGAAATCATATAGTGGTATTTCACATGCCAACGGAATCTTGATAAACCCACATATATCCATTTTATGTCTTCTTCGTCTTCTCGGTCTTCCTTTTTTATGGTTTCTTCTTCGTTCTTCTCTGTTCTATTCTTCTCTCTTTTTGTCTTCTTTGTCATATTCTGTGTACGTCCCTGCCCTTTTGCCCTCTCGTTCTGAATCTTCTCCTTTGGATTGTTCGTCCTTGTTCGGTCCCTCGCCCCTCAAATCTCGAGCACCTACAGCCATCAATTCCTCTTTTTTCTTTTCTGTCCCCATCACATTCACCCATTGGCCCTTGCTGGCCTCTCGGCCCTCACTTATTCTATGTGGTTCTTTGTGACATGCGGCTTATCGTACAAGCCCGGATCAGCGTGCTTATAAGCGCATTGCATTCATGCAATTCTGTTGACTTCACCAGATACAATTCTGCTGATTTCCACCAGATAAAATTCTGTTGACTTCACCAAATACCCGAGCAGAAAAGCAGTTCTTGATTAGCCTTCTCCGTTTTGTCCACATGAACGTATTCATAAGGCGTTTCTCCAGATTAGTGATATTCAGGATGTAAACACCTATCGTCCGCGCGAAGCCCCCTAGTTCAACCGGTGAAGTATCTTAAATGTTAAGTTTGATATCACAGCTAACGAAAATAATATTCATTATACTGGCTTTCAGGTATAGAAGGTGGAACTTTTTTATAGGATAAGAGGTGTTTCAAACACAGACTTTACTTATGGTGCATCCTCTTTCATCAGTTGCAAGGGCACCTATGTGTATAGTCACATTGGCTGTTTATTTTACTCTCCTGACTACATGCGTTCTGGTCCAGCTCGTGGTTTTCATCTTGTCTTCCTTGTATAATCTTTATTTTTGGTTTCATCGATCAAAAGTTATACGATGAGAATTTGAAGGTGGAATCTCTTACTTATCCGTATCATTTTGTACCCGTACATCAACTAGAAAATCAGCATTGCTCAGTTTTATGGGTGGTGCTTTGTTTTAATAATTTTAGGTATGAATATGTATTTTTGTATCACTGTTGTTTCCTATACTATTCAATTTTTACCGCCTCGTACACGAATAGCACTTTAGTTTATTGGCTATCATATTATAATAAGCAGCTATGGATATTTACATATTTCCGTGTCTTATTAGCAATACCTAATCCTCTTTGTTCTTATCCTTTATAACCAACCCATTGAAATCCTTCTTAGGGGTACAAACTTCACTTTGAGATTGAAATTGATGACTATTTCCCGTTGGTGTTCAAATTGTTCGTTGCTTTCAAAATGCTTCAATAAAACAGCTGTAGACTTTGTGACCCAAAACTTGAAACTCTCTGAGAGACAGTGGTCACTTTGTGATTCGTTTACTTTGGATAATTATTGCTCAGCCAATTAATACTGCCAAAAGACCTCAAATAAAACTCGCTGAAGTTGATATGTATAGTATACATAATAGACTGCAATGAATCAAGATGGGCTTAACAAAGTTTTAATCACCTAGCTCTTCAATGGAATTTGGATGCTTTATATCCCCAAATATAGTACACATTCAAAACACCAGTTGTGTTTTATTCCTCAACTGTGATATGATTTTAAACACAAACTACGCGTTAGTGGCGACAAGATGCTGACCACACTCCTTGAAAGGTATAACTAATATCAGCGTCATAAATGAGGGCCCATTATATAAAAGTATCTTAAATCATATCAGTTCAGAATTAGTCTCAAGTGATGTTTAGATTTGATAGATAATTAATTTACCTGAAGTTTATGGTACCAGGTCCATACATCCATGTACTTAAACAATTTGAAGGGCATTTCACATCTTCCTTCACAATCTAGGGCGATTGCACAAGCACCTTCTTAAAAACTTGGATATTGATCACTTGTAGCTTTAATAGACTGTCGGAAAAGAACTACCTATCTTTGTTTTATGGTTGAGAGTCTTTGGGAATAGTACCCTCAGCTGTTGAGGAAACAAGAGAGCCTCAAATTAATGTTGAGTCAAAATGTAACGTTCTGGAAAACAGCGACAAACAAAATGCAAACAAAGTTTAAACATGCTGTGGTTCAGCTGTCTGCCGAAGCATCCCAAAGCAGTTTTTTATTCGCATAATGACAGTTCACAACTCAGAGTTGGAACTTCCGCTTAATTGATCTTCACAAGACATGAAGCCTACACTCAAGAGATATGAAATACTCTAATTTTGAAAAAAAGAGTCGAGTAATGAAATTATTTTACACTGGTGTCAAAAATTTATCTTGGAAGTTATTTCACAGCAAATACTTCTAGTGAAATACAGAGCTACATATCAGCACTATGTAAGATCTCACAGGCACAAGTCTAACTATGATATTCAAATAATTCTATGGTGGTAGGCCATATCACCGTCAGCAAACACACTCTCTTGTATGCTATAATATATGTGGCACAAACTCCGTCCCTAATTCACTCGCTAACAAAATTACAGACTCAATCAAACAATCTCAACTGTGAGACTTCGGGAGCAGAACTGCAAGGCATTTGTCTATTTCAAGAGCTTTTAGCTTCTTTAATTTGGGGAGCAAGAAATAGGTGAAGAGGCTTTAATCAAAACCTCCTCCTACGGACAAAGTGATTGACTCGAACTCATACTCAACTATGAGGCAAATGCGCTAATTTCAGTTAAAGTCATCAGTACGAGTTGTAAGTCTGTTTATAAAGGATGTATCCAATAGGTAGCAGAGTTTCTTTAACTGGGAATGAGCAGAAAACATACACAACAAACCAGGGCAGCAGTTTGGATAGTGATCTTGGCACCAGAGCTCTTTCCATAAACTCCCGCCCCTCCACATAATCCAAATTAATATGTGTGGGGCTCAACATATGTGGAAAAAAGTCTGATCCGGCATTTTGAGCATGCTAAGATTCCTTTCACCTTTTTTCCGAACGAGTAAATGTTCTTAATCCTGATGGACACAAAAGTGACAATCAATTACCAACAGAATGGGGCAGACTTTAACAGATGTCACATAGCTATAATGTCAGTCCCGACCCGAAGACTGGCTCATTCATGCCGTAGTCTAAAGGAATTCCTATTCACAAAGAAAAAGGCTGGAGCAAAAGACATATTATGTCAATCGCTCAAGTAAGCAGCTCACGAATAGTAATTACATCGAGATGGGAATTTTTCCGTGATGACCACAAAGACAGAATCTCAAGCAAAAGAAACCTTCGTGCTTTGGATCTTACATAGATGCTGCGGGTTTATATACCTCGCGTACGATTTCAGTCACTGAAACAAAAGAAACCCACACGAGCATGTCACTTTCGTCCAGAGAGAAAATTGCACGTTTATGAATGTAGGCAAAACAGATACGGCTCATATGCACCTATCTGCTCAACGATACTTTTCTATTGTGAATCATGTTTCTCGGCTAATTTTATACGTATGCTTCGGATGCACTAAAGGACCTATGGAGCTGCGCGTTCACCGAGGATGAAAAATAATCAAGCCCATCTTACCGCTAGCCACCGCTAAACATGGAAGTTAAAAAGAAAAAAGTTCAATGTATTTTGGCGTGACTTTTTTGGAGAGGGATGTGAGTTTTCATGGGAATTTGTGGATATCCAATTTTTACAAAGGATACTTTCGTCACTAATTAATAGACATTTGCGCGAAACTCACTACTAAACACATACTATGAGCCACTCTTCATACCAAAAAGCTGTTCATGATTTCCTGTGCCTTACCTAAGGCCTCATTTATGAGCTAGATCCGTGAAACTAAAACTTCAAAAACAGACTCATGTGCTCGCCGTCTGGTAGCATATACCACCTGGCATTGGGGCAATTCATTATGTACCTCTAGGGATGTCCCCAAACCTGAAAACCCATAAGATAGACTTACAAAACACAGCCATGCTTTTGTAACAAATGAGGTGAGCCACAGTAAAGCACAGTAAGCCATTATGAGCCATAGTCAGCCGTAGTCAACCATAGTAAAGTACAGTAAACCATAGTAAACAATAGTAACCATAGTAAACAATAGTAACCCTAGTAAAATCATAGTATATCGTAGCCACCATAATATACCATAGTATTAGCAAGCCACAGCAGATGCAGTAAACCACAGCAAATGCAGTAAATTACAGCAAACCACAGCATTCAGGTGTCCCCATTATAACTGGATATCCGACCACGTGACGGACCTGGCCCTGGCCCACCATAGCTAGTGCGCGCCCTGCCTGCTCTGCCATCAGCGGCCATATTAACTAGTGGCTCTAATTTCTGCGGATGCTGCCCGCGAAAACCCGCTCTTTTTTCTGGACCAGTGACTTCTTATCCCCTGTAATTTCCTGCCCCCTTCTTTGCCTACTAGTTGCGACTTTCTTCCTCGTGCAACTTTTTTTTTCTCTACTCAGAATCACTTTTTATACAACCACGGCTCCCAATTGTCGCTTAACATTGTGATTTGCAAACGGCCTCCACATACACATCCCGGGACGCCACAACCTGGTATATTCAGTTGCCCACGCCCCTTCACAAAAAGCCAGCGGGTACTTGTCCCTCCGCATTTTCCCTCCGCACTTTTCCCTACACACTTTTTTCCTCTTTTTTCCCTACACACATTTTCTGCGCGGCCCGGCTCCTGTGATTTCCGCACAATCCAGAAAAAAAAAGAAAGACGTGTTCCATGCCCTCCACGTGATATGAGACAGATCAAACACTACATCAAGTCGGTGCTCTCATTCACGTACCTCGCGCTCGTGGTGCTTACGATCCCATTGGCCTTCGATGTGGGCGGCGTGCCCTGCGGCTTGGCGTACTCGCTCTTTATCATGCTGCTCCACTTCTTGCTCACCACAGTGCGGTTGTTGTCCCACAAGTTCCCGGTGTTGGCCGTGTTCAACGGCTTTTTCTACGCCCAGCATCTCTTGCTTCCGAGCATCTTGATGTTCTTCCTCCTGTACTGCGCAGAGAAAGACGTGGCAGAGGTGCCCGTCATCTTCCTCTGGCGATACCTCCTAGTGCACCTGACGCTTGTGTTCACTGTTGCAGAGGGTTTCTGCTCGCTCTTGTTGATCCAAGCCATCAGCCAGACCTTGGAATGGCTTACGGACTACAAGTCCGATAGCTGGCTCTTCGTGTCCCTCATTGGCAGCGGCACCACCATCACCGGTGCGCTTTACTTCTTGTACAGAATCTACATCAGCCCGTTCACCTTGGACTTGGGCAACGCTTCCTTGTTGGGCCTGTTCCTCACCTTGACTGTCGGCTTGGGCTTGTACGGGATTGTATCGAAGAAGGGCCTGATGATCGAGTCCTCCTTGATCTTCGCCTACATTGTTCGCTGCATCTACGAGACCTTCCCTCTGCTCTCCCAGGATGCCACGCAAACAATCACCTTCCTATTCACTCAGACCACAAACAACTTGAAGAAGGAGCTTGTGAAACTCCCATACCCAGTTGCCGAGAAGATCCTGTCTGCATTGCCCGTTTTTGCGTCCAACATCCCCCACTCCTTCACCACGATCTACAAGTTCTTCATCTCAGCGGTGCAGAAGTTGACTTTGCCTGTGTTGATTAACTTGGCCTACAGAATTGGCGTCTTTTATGCCGCGACGAAAATCATCCCGTCCGTGTACCACGGGCTCCCATACTCACCCCCAAGAACGCCGCAGATCCGCTCAAGGCAAGTCTCTTCGTCTTCAATACCCTCCATACACCTTGCCGACAAAGACTCTGAGGCTAGGAGAGATCTACTGCCCACCAGAGCAGCTCATCACCCGAAGCGAGATCCGCCATCTACAATCATCAAATTGATCTATGCATACTCCCCATGTATCATCATTGCCGTGTACACGCATTTGATGTTGCTGTACAAAGGTGAGCTCGGCAATGAACTTAAGCTCTGGGGCTGGTGGGCCGGCGCATCGGAGGACAGCGTGTTCACTGTGCATCCTTGGCAGTTCTGGAACTGGATCAACATGGCCACCACGCTATTTCTCTACATGGCCGAGTTGGCTGGTAACACGGGAAGCACCAATTCTGCCATGACCAGTCACTGGAAAGTTGACTGATGACTGAGTGATCTTTCGATAACACCGGATGGTTTTGAGGTGTCGAGTCTCGTGAAACCTCGTATACTTAATGACATCTTGCTGGCAAACAAGATAACTGTACTATAATCTAATACCTATTCAATTTGTACCAAACACAGAATACAATAACAAGACCAGAAAAAAACTATCCGAAAACTATTCAAGCGATATTATCGGGATTACAGCCGGTGAAAACTTCAGAAACGTTTGCAACTCTCGTCCACGAATGATAACCAGCCATCTTTCCAGACTGTGAAACCTTCTCGGAGCTTGACTCTATGTTTGCTTTGATATCTCATCATAGTAATCACTGGCGAATAGTCCAGACAATACATCCCAAATCGTGGCGGTAATTTTGACTGTCAACAGAGAAAAAAAATTAAAGCCCGGTACATTTGACTGCACACGTCCCTAATAAGAACAGCAAGCTTTTTCGAAAAGGGTGACGTCCAGAGACAAGAGTGAGCTCCATTGTGTTAGCCACCCGATACGGTGGCCGTTTGCTATAACTATCGTTTAGGATTCACAATCCCATTGCCGAAAGAAACCTCAATCCTCCATGAAGAACCAAGGGAACACAAAGTCAAGGAACCCCAAGCCCAACTGAATACGCCAAAGTCCCTTATGCAAAAAAACTCTTGTGCAGAATGTCTGCCAGGCATATTTTCAAAGCCCTCACTATGCCATTGACATGAAGCCAACAAGACCCAAAAGGGGTTAGCAGGAGAAGGGAGTTACAAGAAAACGGCCTGACGACTATCCAGCAAAAGACCTTCAGTGCAGAACTTAGACATACCCAGCGAGATGGGCCCCGACAGAGTGTGAACGGGTTTTAAATTCCGCTACGTTTCCGTTATCGCGGCCGGAGACTTTCCCCGAAGCAGTAGTGTCGAGACACTGCGGCACGGTGGCCACTTAGTCAGCTTCGTAAACAAACCTTTGTCTCTGAACGTGGGAAAAAAGGAAGCGAGAATCCAAAGGGCATCGAGAGTCTTATATAGTGGAAAATTCAGCAGGACGTGCATGAACCGATATCACGCGCGGCACATTTGATGAGGGCTGGCGAGGTTCAGGACGCCCAGCAGCGACCGATAAATGTCGCGTTCGTCCGGAAACAAAAGTATTCCGGACTCGATGTCTCCGTGGAAAATAGCGGCCATGGGCCGAAATAGCAATTGTAGCGCTGGCTGAAGCCGCAATGTGTGCTTTGCAACTGTAGGAGCAGGCCACCCCCTTCTCGATGAAACTGTAACGGCGGGAATATATGGCTGGTCTGGGTATCGTAGCGTTTCCCGAGAATTCTAGGGAACCGTGCATGAAGCGTTGTCGGAGCCTGTATCTGCAAGGACCAGTGCCATAGATGAGTAGGGTAGCGAAGCTCAACAAGACGAACCTTGCAGACTGACTCGCAGGGCATCTCATGCGTGGCAGGGACACGTCTGTCTCCCGGCAGGCCCGAGTATTTGATGCGGCGAGAAATGCTATCATTGTTTCTGGGACGGTGGTCTTGAGAATGGGCGTGTACTCTTCTATGTATTTCCAGGAGTCGGCGAATGCTCTCGGGAAAACATCTCTGTGAGCGCGCAGGAAGACTGCTGACGACCCCTGCCGGCGGCCAGGAAGACCGAGGCGCGTGTGAGGAGGGCCTTCGGGCACGCGCGCAGACACGGTGCTCCGGCTGCGCAGATGTCCCACCAGCCTCACGAAAACACTTCCATCAACGCCGTCGGAAGAAAGCTCGTGACGCGCTCGTAGGTGCGGGCGCCCGAGCCATAGTACACCACGGACGGGCCGGGGCGGGTCGCGAAGACCAAGTCGAACAAAAGATGGTGCAAGCCCCGGAGCCCGTCGGAGCCGATGGACGGGCCCATGGCGGTGGAGCCCGCCTGCGTCTTCAGGAACGGCGCGCCGTAGAGCGCCTGCATCTCCGGCGACCAGCTGCGCACCTCGGCGTCCACCACGGTGGGGCTCTGGGCGGCCTTGGCGGCGGGCAAGGCCCGCGTGCTGGAGAGATGCAAGTTGCCGAGGCGCACCTGTGTGACGGCGATGCCCTGCGGGCGGAGCTCCTTGGCCAACGTGGCAAAGAGGTCCTTGAGCGCGTTCTGGAACATGGCCTCCGCGCCGTGGTACGAGAGCCGGAGGCTGCTGACGATGGTCGGGACCACGGCGATGAGCTTCGCCTGCTGGCCGCGCACGAGGTCCACGAGCCCCAGCCCCAAGAGCCGCGGGTACACGGCCAAGCGCGCGAGCACCTTCTCCCAGGACGCCGAGGGCGTGTTTTCGAGCGGGCCCAACGGGAAGTAGAGGCTGGGCGCAAACACCACGGCCGCGAGCCGGAGGAGGTGCGGCTCGGCGCCCTGGAGCGGCACCACCTCCGCGCCGAACACCGCGCGGAACCGCGCCACGGCCGCAGCGGCGTCCCCGCACAAGTCCACGTGCCGCACGTCGTCCGTGACCGGGTTCTGCTGCACGTACCGCCGGTCCTTGTCGTCCATGAGGGTCACGTAGACGATGAAGCCGCGTTTCTCAAAGTCGAGCGCCACGAGCCGCGTCATGGGCTCCGTGGGCGAGCCCACCACAAGCACCACGTCCCGGCGGGCGCCGTTGGGCAACTTGGGCACGCGCCGCCGGCGCGGCCGGCGGCTGCCGGCGGCCAGAAGCTGTTTGCGGCGCTGCGCCACGAGCCCGGCGAGCCCGAGCCCCGTGAAAACGGCGCCGAGAAGCGCGTGTTTGTGCGGCCGGGCGCAGCGGCCGAGCCGGGCCACAATGGACGCGGGTGGCGCCGCAACGGGGGGCGCAGACGCCCCGCCAAGGGGGATCAGGGGCAACGAGTCCCAGAGCGCGGCGGGATCGGGCCAGTTTTCGGCCTGCGCGTGGAGATATCGGGACGCGGAGTCGTACGTGGCGCGGAGCGTGGCGAGCGTGGCCAGAACAGGTTCGGCCACCATCGGAGGGGGGTATTTTGGGGGGAAAAGGGGGTGTTTTGGGGAGAAAGAGGAGGTGCTTTGAGGAAGAAGAAGGAGTAGTAGGGGGCTGCCGTTTGGCGGCGGGCGCGCGGCGGGAGGGGCGCGTCACGTGACGCGGGGTGCGCGCGCTTGAGGAGAAAAAAAGACGTGCCGGTCCCAGGAATCGAACTTGGGTCTGCTCGGCCACAACGAGCTGTACTTACCACTATACTAGACCGGCTTGTATGAATGTCCTTGATAGTGGACAGCAAAGTGGAAGCGGTTAGAAAGCTCGGGTTCGCGCCAGTATCTTGATGTGATCTTGAACTAGATCCGATGACCGCTGCCCCCTCATCCTTAGCGTGGGCTTTGTCCCCGTTTTATACAAAAAAAATGGAAAAGATGGGTATAGATGAATCTTCAAGAGAAGCGCCTGCTATGAGTAGGTTTTCGATGCTGATCATGCGAGAACAAGACGCACCGCTCTTCATCAACGACATGGCGGCGATTCAATCCGGTGCAGAACAAGGCAGTGAAATCCCTTGCGCCCGATATTTTTCAATCTGGCATTGTATCCCTTTTTAGTTCGCCGTGGAACGCTTAATGGAATTCCGATTGTTCATGAAAAGGCGGTGATGCATAGTATGTAATATCGTGCTTTCGCAGATGATGTTAATATCTACCTTGATGATAAGGGAGATTGTGCCAAAGCTGCAGCAATTATTTCGAGCTGCGAGCAAGCCAGCAGCCGTTTGCCAAGTGCGAGTATATCTAAACTTTCAGGCTTTGCTCCGCATTTCCCACGGCTCTCTCGAGACATTCTACCTTATCCGCAGTACATTCATGCCGACAATACGGGGTGGATTGGGCTCATTTCATCAATAACCTCCCATTCCGGTTCGTTCAATCGGGATACTATCTGCTGGCGATTATTGAGCGAGCACAGGGTAACGTGCAGTTTATCTGCTAAAAACTAGTTTATCAAGACATTGTCCAGTGTATGACCGCAAAGGAGTTGCAAGCCGTGGATGCTGGTATCAAACGTGTGTTTGCAGGCATTCGAAAAGAAGAGATATATGTCCGGCCTAAACATGGCGGATACAGACTCATAGAAATGAAAATACAAGTGCGTGCTCATACAGCTGGCGCTCTACGCTCGACACTCTCGACTGCACACGTTTGGTTCACCAAATTGCTCAAACTCAAAATGATACGTCACATGGTTAAACTTACTCGTGAAAATAGCCGAACTAGTATCAGACTCGGCGCGGGCCTATTATGGGTCGACTTTTGTATCCGACATGTTCTACAAAACCTATAATGGAAGTTCATCCCCAACGAATGTATCTATCTCGAAGCTTGGAAGGAATTTGTTGCAAGAACTCGTGACTTTCAACGACTGGTGTTAAGTACAATGAGGGAGCAACAGCTCTCTGCGTACACTGAAGTATTCGCTAGGCCTCATTCGAGCAGATTGAATATAAAACCTCATGAGATCGAAGCAATACAAGATACGGCGCTTCTTTCATTGAGCCGGCGCAAACAACAAGAACTTCTGCCGCTTTCCCGTTTCCTTGTGATAGGCCCGAGGTGAAGGCGATGAAACGCTGGCGAAAATTTGGGAAAAAATTATACAAACAAGAATGGTCCGTACAAGAGATCTCACTGCCATCTATCTATTCAACCACGACTCCTATATTTCCTTTGATAAGAATGAATTTGGGGAGTCACTGATTGAATGGAGGCTGTGGTTGAACAGCTGTTATAGCGATCAAAAATAATCCACCTCCACAATGTGTATGAGATTGTGCACTTCTGGTGACAAAGGATCGGCTTTCAAGGTCCGATGCACTTAAGGAAAATGCTAGCTCCTTTAAATACTTTCTTTGACAATTAAAAAACTTAAGAAACCTTTATCGGCTTGTTAAAGTCGTTCGCAGGGTTTATATGCTAAGGGACCAGGAGGCAATGACAAATGCCGCTCTGTCAAATGAATTATGGCCACGTGCCCTTAGAAATATCCTATGGGACGATGGCATTCAGTTGATATTATTCAAGTGGTTGACGGTTATGGGCAGACGTCTTTTCAAGAGCAGTAAATTCTCTTCAGGAATTTCGTGAACTGGTGCTCGCGGCTTATCACCTGAGCCAATATTGCGATCTTTTATAGTTTTTTCTCTATAGTTTTTCATGTGTGGTGGGTTTTACATCCCTTCAGTAACACCCTATACTGATGTCTCTTTAAAGAAGAAAAAGGAAGAAAAAGTGGGGCAGGAGCTAGACTTCGCCAAGCTCATGGGTTTATATGATGTGTTGTCTCCAGCCGACAGCTCAAGAAACTCTCTGGAGAATTTTTTAAGATTAAATGGTTTATCCCCACAATCTTTAAGGTATACGCTCGAAGACGTGGCATTTTACAGGAGCTGAGCTCTTAAGTTTTCTTCAACCATCTGAGTCGAAGCAACTACTAAAAGAGACGTCTAGGATTTGATGACATACTATCCGATACGTAAACAACTGCTTGTCAAAAAGGACTGACCATGCCGGTATCAAAGAAAGGGAAGGGAACGGTCTCGATACCAGGCACATATCCGGGAGCTGCTTAAAGGGATTTTGTATTATTGTCTAGTTTGTTCCTCTAATCAGATGAATCTACCAAAAACAAAAAATGGACTAAATACCATATCTCTTGTCTGATGAACTGTCTCTGCCGAAATTGGACGACGAAGTGATGATTTGTTTTTGAGAAACTGGAATGACAAAGTATCAGCCAACAGCTGTGGTCACATATTGACAGGATGAGGGTTTTCAAGTATATTAAAGGGCGAGCGCTTCTGGCAGTCTGAAGATGGTGCGACTGGAATAATAACCTGCTTTCAGCGATCAATACTTTGTATGGTCACAAAGAGTTGGTCTATCATGGGTCAAACTCCTATCCGAGCCAACAAGATTCATAATCACTTAGATTGATTGCTCACTCCTGGTGAATTCATCGAAAAACAAAAACAAAAACAAAAAAATCCCTCTCTCAATTCAAAAAGACATGTGAATCGTGCTGTGTTCCCCTGAGCATATAAATGTATGCCATTAAAAAATGCGGAGATCAAGCCATGTCGGGATACGTCGTGGTACTCAAGGCAACAAGCACTTTCAACAATAAAACCTAGGATGTTTACAAAAATCCATGAGGACAGAATAAAGCAAAGGCTTATTATAGAGAAACCGTGATGCAAGCTAGCCGTGACTTTGTTCGAATCTGTTCTTTGATTTGCCAGCCATGAATGACAGACTAAATCCTGATGCAAGGGCAAAGTGCCATTGTGGTCTCAATACTTTAATTAAAAGAGATTTTGAGCCACTGTCCCCATACTTAACTTACGGCCATGAATAACAGGGACTGACTTGCCTCACTGCACACGCTCTGAGTGACTCAGAGACGTACCTAGGTTCCAATAGTAAGTAATTTAAATATAATAAGGTAAAAAAGAGGGGTATCTTTTAAGCCTCTTCCCAGAGTCTTGGAATATTGTTAATTTGATGAAGGTGAATCTCAATGCACTTCAAGCGGTCAATGCCAATTTGGAAATTCTTGGAAGAATCAATTTTGTGTGAAGAGCTTTTTAAGCTGAAGCCATAAAGAAATGAATTTGACTTGATTTGTTTTCACGGTCTTTGAAATTGATTTTGAGAGAATTAACAAAGCCTCTGAACCTGCCTCGGACATTTGAGCTGAAGCGATTTGAAGAGACTTTCTGGCTGAAGAATTGTATGTACCTGTTTCATCATCTAATTTAATCAAAACATACAAAAAGATATATAGATTATAGTTTCTCGTCCACGCCTATCGTTACTCATGGTATGGTACTTATTCTACACTATGTGAATGGAATTACACGCTATGCAAGTTTGATATTTTCAGCTCAATCCATGTAATATTTGGGACCGTGGATTGGATGTCCCAAAGATAGAGGATACCCATTCTAGAAGTTGATGACCGAGGCTCAATACTCAGACATCTCATAAGATTTATAAGGTAGCAAGAGCGGGTAGTGACCTGAAATTATGAAGCCTGTGGACAATGTACTAGATACCATGATAAATAACAAAGTAGCGATGAATTGGCAGCAAAACCAGACATCAAGTCCCAAATCGGGCATTTTGCACATGAAGCGGTGAAGATGCTAGTTCTATGGTACGTCTACTTTGGAAAGCCGAAACACTCTTATTTTTCAAAGGTCAAGTAGCCAGCTCTGAAATAAGCCCATTTTTTTGGGCTTCGAGGGGCGCCTCACTTATCTGAACTCTTAATCTGTTTCTTGAAAAGCTACGGAGATTCTTGTGGCCTTGTCAGCCTCTGGATGCGAAAATGCAATTTCTTTGAATCTTTAAGTCACACTAACTTTAATCAATATAGAAGTCGTTAGGGTCTTTATATGCTTGGTCAGAAGCACTTAAAACTTCTCAAAGTCAAATGACGATATTCTTTCTGCAAATCAGATTTTTGCTCTAAGCTTTATCTCCCTGACTTTAGTTGTAAGGGCTGGATGCTGACTGAATACCCGATGATTGGAAGGAAAATTATTTGGACGTCATCGGCAGGTGTGCAACTAGTCAGTTGCATACATCACCCGCAGCTCAAAAAGTATAATGAACGTCGTCATTTCAATTAGGCGACCGATGCAGGCCAAGGTCAAAGGATTCTGCCACAAATGACTTTCCCTAGAAATTAAATACTATGGGCAGGAAGCAGACTCTTGTAAGGCGATCGGCTCGGACGGTGCAAGTGAGACCAGCACAACAGCTATATATAGAACACATACCGCCATATAGAACTTCGAGACATGTATAGAAGGTGATCCTGGATCTTTTCATGCACGCATCCCAATGATGTTAACGAGCTACACTCGTAAATTGGAAATGCAAACATGATATGGACCGGCGACATATCAGGATACGGTCCGTCTTTGGACAGCCTGGTATCCCATATCACCTGCTTCGAGGTCGGACGAGCTCGAATCCACTCGAATCTGGACAGCGCACATCTGCTTACAGCATCATCTTTCTAAAATTTTTGATTTTCGATTGTTGGTTATGTCATGACTTTTCTATATTAAATGAATCAACAGATCGCCGGTTTACTCGCTCTCTCTGGCAAACTCCTTGTACATGTCCGCGTCTGGGATGGCTCCACAGATGGTCTCCACCATGATACCGGTGACCAAGTATGGGTCGATGTTGGAGGCAGGTCTTCTGTCCTCGAAGTAACCGAAGCCCTCCTTGGCAACGGATCTGGGGATTCTCACGGAGGCGCCTCTGTTGGCAACACCGGACGAGAAAGCGTCCATGGAGGCGGTCTCGTGACGGCCAGTCAATCTCATCTCGTTGTCCGAGCCGTACAAGGTCAAGTGCTCCTTGTGTCTCTTGGCCAACTTTCCAAGAGCATCCTCGATGTGCTTCATGCCGCCAGCCTCTCTCATGAGCTTGGTGGAGACGTTCGTGTGGCAACCAGCACCATTCCATTCTCCGGCCAAAGGCTTGGGGTGGAAAGAGATCTTGACTCCGAATTCCTCGGCGACTCTTTGCAAGAGGAAACGGGCCATCCACAACTCGTCTCCCATTTTGATTCCCTCGCAGGGTCCAACCTGGAATTCCCACTGGGAAGGCATGACCTCGGCGTTGATACCGGAAATGTTCACGCCCGCGTGCAAGCACGCTCTGTAGTGGGCCTCCACAACGTCTCTGGCGTAGACCTTGCCGGTTCCAACTCCACAGTAGTATGGGCCTTGAGGAGCGGGGAAACCGCCCTTGGGCCACGCGTAAACCTGGTCATACTGGTCGAACAAGGTGTACTCCTGCTCCAAGCCAAACCACACCTCCTCGTCAGAGTGTGCGGACATGAGCTTGGCACACTCGTGTCTGTGGTTGAATTTGTTGGGCGTGCCGTCGTTGTTCCAGCATTCCGTCAACACAATGATGTTGTCGCCCTTTCTGAAAGGATCAGGGTAAAAAGCAACTGGACGGATGTAGATGTCGGAGTCGTGGCCGGGAGCCTGGCCGGTGGAAGATCCGTCAAAGTTCCATTCTGGCAAGTCCTCGATAGACAGCGGCTTTTTGGACAACGTTTTGCACTTGGATCTGGTCTGGCCCTCGGAGTCGATCCAGACGTACTCAGCAAGGATCTTGCCTCTTTGGTCCAAATCAAGATATTTGGACAATATAGCGGTTTGTTCTGTGATGGACACCATGGCTAGTGTGTTTGTGGTTTTTTTTTGTAGATAAGAAGCCGCAAGAAAATGGGGCAGACTTGGTGGGTGCTTTTAGGGCGGGGCTAGCAGCAAAGAAAAGAGGTGATTAGCAGGTAATCGGACTGAAAACAGCAACAAAGAAGTGAGGAATTTGTTAGTGAAGCAAACAAAAAAAGGAAGCAAAACTTTTGGTGAATCGCAGCAAACACTGGTAATTAAATACCAGAAAAGGGAGGCCAGTCATTGCGACCTGGTGAGCACCGGCATATGCGCCGGTGCGATAAAGGACGCAGGCGCGGAAAAAGCAATACGCACCGGGCGTGATTGGGGAAACGTTTAGGCGGTCGGCCTGCACACAGCCGGGCTCTGCAGAAGAAGAATCCCGATAAGAGAAGTTCCCGCGACACGCACCTGCCTTGTCGGGATAGGCCAGGCGGAAGCCGGCGGCCGCGCTGGTTTGCGCTGCGCACCTGGCCTATCCGGATCCGCTCTTCCACGGCAGAGCGCCCAGGCGCGCAGTACGCTCTGGAAACCCCTGCCGAACCAGGAGACGTCAGCATTAATTGTCCGGCTAAGACAGGGGCGCTAGGGCTATTTTTACGTTACGGGGATTATTACTCATAGATCTCACCTGTCATATGCCATGTCAGGGCAGACTACACGTAAGGCCCCAACGAGTAGCATACCGTTCAGAAAGACAGTATATGGCAGAGACAAGTGTTGTGGCCGAGGAATACCAAAAAATAAAGATAAAAAGTATTACCCAAATAGTACGGAAGAAGTACAAGATCAAGCCGCTTGGCCGGTGAAAATCTCTCCTCGGAGATTCGAGCCGCGACCGAAAAGTGCACCTTCGCACATGATAAGATTTTTTTTTTTTTCGAAAACCTTGATTTTGGTTGTACCTTGGCCTTTCCCTATTCGGGAAGTCTGAGCAGCAGAATAGAGTATGAGTCCACGATTCCACCAGATATGAAAAACACTCATATCGCCCGTATCGCAAGTCACAGATGAGCCAGGACGGATGCCGAGAATTTTCTATTCTGCGATCAACAAACTGATCCGGTCTTCCGGGCTTGACTCCGCCTCGGGCTTTACAACAAAATGAGGTGCCGCAACTCGTAACTGGATTTTCTGAATTAGAAGGGTCTCCGCACTCCAGTCGGGCCAGCGTCGCGCCAAGCTCTTTTGGTTTAGTTTTCTGGCATACAGTATCCTTATCCGCCAATCATGGCAAGAGAAGAGCGTGCCGGATAAGCATGGCCCAGGTCACGCGACGAGACCTGCAGGCAGCAACCTCGGAGTTTAACTTTCGAGCCCCCGTCGCCTGGGCCATATTGTTATGGAAATGGCTCTTTGCGATGTGCCGGACTCGTTTCCTGTCATGCTCGTGGATCTCTGAAACGCCATGGCGCCCGCTTCTCTGAGGGTATTGGAGCTGATTCGGGGGTCCCGAGATGATATACTGGCATTTGCGTTCTGCCCGATGACTGAGTGTTGACTTCTGAAACACCGCTGAAACATTGCAGAAGCTTCGAAACATTGGCTCTCCTTTTCTTATCTAGAGACGTCCGTCGCAGACTTTATGCTCTGTGCATGAGCATCGCCAGGCCTACACATTGATAAAGAAAGGGGCCTTATTGTCCGTGCTGGGGCCAATCTCCGAGCCGCGTTGCATTATTGTTTTTGGACTGGCGTGTGTTATTCCAGGCCTGCAATGGCTCTATCACCAAGATATGAAGATGCCATGGCAGTGGTGGTTGATGACAGTATTGGTATTTTGATGACAGTATTGCTAGTTTAATGACAGTAGTGCTGACTTGATGATATTAGTGCTCGTTTCGATAATATTAGTGCTAGTATTGATGGCAGTAGTGCTAGTTCTCAAATACAAGTGCTCGTATTGATGATAGTAGTGCTAGTTTGTATGATGTGAGTGCTAGGTTCGATAGTATTAGTGCTTTTGTTTCTGATATTGATGCTAGTATTGATGACAGTAGCTAGTGCTAATTTCGATATATTAGATCACAGTGCTAGTTCTGATGACAGTGTGCTAGTTTTAAATTGAGGGAGACGTCAAAGCCGCTAGGCGGCAATTCCTTCATGACTGAATGAGAGCTCTGAGAGATAAAGAGACGCTGGAGATGTGCAATGCCATGATATGTGGCACTGGGTCCCATTGCTTGTTCCGTGTATTTTGAAGGGTTCAAGTCTCGGTGTGTTGGTAGCAGGCATTTGGATTGTTGTAAGATTCTGAGCAGGCGCGTCAGGAGACCAGTATTTGAAGTTCAGGACGTTTTGACATTGGGGCTTTGTCTACCAGTGCTGGAACCCGAAACCGCCCGATGGGACCATGGTCCAGTTCTTTTTTGAAGCTTCTTTGAAGGTCATGTATTTGCCTCGACCCCACCCTTACTATCTTTATCTGACTTCCAGTGAACCCTTTATTTGAGACCATTACGCTGCCCACCAGGGCGTCATTTAACCCTCATTAGCCTTCATCAAGCCCTCGACTAGTTCATATTAATTCTCATTTCACCTTCCACGAACGCATTAATTAACGCTCACTCAAGTCTCACTAAACCGTCATTTTAATCTCACTCAACCGTGATTTGATTCTGTCTTACCCGAACTTTCTTATACATCATTTAAATTCACGTATCAGTCATTCAATCCTCACTCAACCTCATCCAGCCCCAATTCAACTCTAATTTGGATATCAGCCCTAATTTAAGCCTCAACACATTTAAGCCTCAACTTATCTAAACTTCAACTCATCTGAACCCAACTTATCTGAACCCAACCCATCTAAAGCCAACTCATTTCTCAACCTCATATAAACCCAACTCATTTAGACCTCAACCTCATATAAACCCCATCTCATCTAAAACCTAACTCATTGAACCGGAACCAATTTAAACCTCAACCAAGCCCATTCAACCCCCGTTAGACCTTATTTGGCTCTAATCAAATCTCACCCCTCCTTCAAACCCACCTCATCTAAACCCACCTCATCTTAACCCACCTCATCTAAACCCACCTCATTCAACCCAACTCACCCAACCCCGCCCCGGCTGCGAAAACAGCGCCGGCAGCCGCACACCCGTACACCGCGACAAGCCCCGACCCCAGACGGCCCAGGTATATCCTCTCCATCAAATCGCACCCATGTCTGAATCGGGAAGCTTGCTAGGCGGGCCGGGCGCCCCGGCACCCGCCCACCGCCTCTCGATTTTCACCGTTTCTATGCTCGCCTTAGGCGGACCATCGGGACGGGTCTCTTTTGTTTTTTTTCCATGGCCACGCTCGTATTTCGGGGCCCACTCATGGCTTTGGCATCCATGTGCTATGGGCCTTCATCGTAGTAATCGTGCTGGAGGTCACGGCCGAGCTCGCGGTGTTTTTTCCCGGCAGCGGCCTGATTGGGCAGTTCCAGGTCTTGTTTCTCGCAGGCCCATCGGACTAGCAAAAAGCACCATCTACTGGTTCAGCTGGGGTTTGACCTATGCGCTCGGGCTCTCGATTGCCGTGTCGGTATGCTCGTTCAAACTGCTCTCTTCCTCGGGTTGTGGTTGGCTTTCCCCGCTTTCAACTTGCTCCCCGTGGACGTGTGTGGCCAGATCGAGTATGGGATCACGCTCGGCAAGGTGATGGCCAATTTGGGGCTGGTGCTCTTGATGGCCGGGCCCACCAACTACTGGAGATTTTCGTGACTGGCAGCGGCGGGCTCGTGCATGACGCCTTGGCGTTTGCGGGTTCTGGGTGTGTTTGGTGGCGCCGGATAGTGGTGGGGCAAGGTTCGATGGAACTGGGGCGTGAGAGACTATTGTAGCGAGAGATTCATTGGAATTGGGGTGGGACAGACATTGTAATTGGGGTGTGAATTACTATTGTAATTGGGGTGTAGAATTACTGTGACTGGGGTGTAAAGGAGTCACTGGAATGGAAGGTTAGTGGAACTGGAGTGAGAGACTATTGAAATTGGGGTGAGAGATTATTGTAGTTGGGGTGCGGAATTACTGTAATCGGACAGTGAACGAGTTCCTGTAATGGACGGTTATTGTAGTTGGGTATGAATTACTATTGTAGTTGGGGTGTATATTTACTGTGAATGGGGTGGGACAGACTATTGTAGTTGGGGTGCGGAATTACTGTAATCGGACAGTGAACGAGTTCCTGTAATGGACGGTTATTGTAGTTGGGTATGAATTACTATTGTAGTTGGGGTGGGACAGACTATTGTAGTTGGGGTGCAGATCACTGGAATTGGAGGGTGAAAGAGTTGCTGTGGCGGATATTATCTAATTTTGCATAGTCGGGCTTCACCGGGTATATATTGTTATTTAATAATAGTTTTATAGCTTGTGGGGGGAATTTATGACCAAAGGTTATACTTCGGGGTGATGACTGAAATAAGTTTCATGTTTGAATAATTGTTTTAATTATTTTGTACTAAATAATTTCTTTTTTTAAATTCAATACCCCTAAAATTATTTCATAAACAAAGGCCATAACTAATGTAGATCAGAATAATATTAAAACAGAAATTCCGTATATATCATTTAAATAAGCACTTACAGCATAAGGTAAAGAAGATATTTCTAAGTCAAAGGGTAAGAAAAGTATAGCAACTAATATAAAAGCAATACTAAAAGCAGATGTGGATTGTTGATGGCGTTGGGATGTAGAAGACTATTGTGATTGTGGTGTGAAATAGCCACTGTAATGGAAGGCTATTGAGATTGGAGTGCGAGAGATTACTGTAATGGGAGTTCCAAAGATTCTTGTAATAAAGATTCATTGAAATTGGGGTGGGACAGACATTGGAATTGAGGTGTGACAGACCATTGTAATTGGAGCGCAGAGTTACTGTGAATGGGGTGTGGAAAAGTCACTGTAAGGAAAGGTTCGTGGAATTAGGATGCGAGAGACTATTGTAGTGGGGTGTAGAATCACTGTATTTGGGATGTGGAGGAGTAATTGTAAGGTAAGTCATTGGATATGGGGTGTGAATTACTATTGTGGTTCGGGTGTAGAATTACTGCAATTGGGGTGTGAAAGAGTTACTGTGATAGAAGGTCATTGGAACTGGGATGTGATTGACTATTGTAATGGGAGTGTGGAAGAGTTACTGTAGTTGGAACGTGAGAGTTTTGCAATTGGAATGTGAACTAGTTATTGAAGTGGGAGTGTAATAGAAATTCTGTGATTTGGGTGTAAAAGACTATTGTAATTGAAATGTGAAAGAGGTTTTGTAATGGGAGTGCGGAGAGTCGTTGCAATTGTAGTGTAATCTAAGTATTGCAGTTGGACTGTGGATGACTTATTGAAATTTTAGTATAGAAAAACTTTCTGGAAATGAGCTTCGAAAGACCTTACTGTAGTTTGGGTATGAAAACTTAATAAGACCATGAAAGACTTTATATGATGATGGTTATTGATCAGTGTGACAACCTCAATGAACCTGACCTTGATTGTGTGGTCATCTTTCTTGGAATTCACAAGCGAGCATGACTTCTTGTTTTCGGACTCTTGAAAGTCCAAGTCTCATTGCCCCTGTAGCAGCAGGAATGAGTTGCAATATTGGCGTATGTTTGTCTTTGTATCCGGATTGTTGTGTTGTATCAAATCATAACGTTCTCCCCCGGCGTTTTGTAGGCGTACTATTCATGGAGCCAAACAGAGACAGCTGCGGTATGATACATGATATAGTATCAGCCCCAAACGCTAGCACAGCATCAGCATCTTCAGAGTTCTCCAAACGGAATGCTATGTATAGTCTTCATGCATCTGGTTAACAGCTACTCGTCTCGACATGCTTCAGAAAAGCCCGGCTTTCTACAATAAAACACCGGCAAGACTCAACCGTCCTTTTGGCAGTCAGAATCATACATCATGTGGCAAAATAAAATGCCGTGGTGAGTATATGTATATTTTGTTGGCCCATTTGATATCGAACCAAGGTGGGGGACTATTCGTGGCTGAGTACCATCAAAAATCAGCGGCAAGCCAAAAGCTCAGAAGAGACAGTGGAATGGCGGCTGGTGGGATTCTCAAATAGTTGCAGGACTAAAACGATGAATATGTAAACACCGCTGGGCATGAGATTTGTCTTGATTCTGATTGATTACTGAATTATCAAATTTAACATGGCAAGAACCAGGTCGCTACAAAAAGCATTACGTTGCTTGATGTTGGATGTGTTCAGGGATCAAAAAGGACATAGGAAAGGAGCACAAGTTCAAAAGCGACTGAGAAATCCACCGTGGAATGATGTCCTGGAAACAGTTCGAGAGTCAAACAATAGATCAAGGCGATCTCTAAATATGGACCGGAATGAAACAAAAACCACCCGAAAAAAACTGCAGGAAGTCCAAAAAAGGTTTGAAGTGCGTTGCTCGACCAAAACAAACAAAGATGAAACCATGAGATCACCTGAAGATGACACCACATATGATGCGAGAAAAGTCAGAAAATGAAGCCAGAAATAATGCCACAGAGTTATCAGAAATGGCACCATGGAATGATATGAAATAAACTACACGAGTATCAAACAGAGTATAACACTTGATTGTAAGAGAATAGCTCCACGGGACAAGGACAAAGGCACTGCACGAATTTTGATTAAAGTTTGAGACGGTATTTCCCAGGGAGTAAAAGAGACCCGAGACCTCGAAGAATAATACGCAAACGAAAAGAAAGGAACTAAACATTAGCAAAAGGCCCAAACGGCTTTGCCAGAGAATAAATCGACCAAGAGAACTGACAACACTAGAAAGATATCGGGAAGCACCAAGGTTTCTACACCAAAACCACAGCTATAAAACACTGTATATAGATCAGCAAGGTGTGGCCAGAAAATGACAGAAAGGCACTGCAACAATGCCAGCTAGATTCCAAGCAGCGTTGGGGGAAGACTAAATAGACCAGAAAGACGTAGCCAGAACACCAGAACACGACAAGAAAGGCAGGAGAGAAATTCAAGGAAGAGCTCCAAGCCGCGTTGCCGAAAGACAAAAATAGACCCGGAGATGCTGCTATATTACAGAAAACAATATGGAATCAGAAGAAGGTATCGCAAGAACAACAGAATATTTATAAATGGCACCGCCAGAGACGAAAACCATTCAAAGACCAAAAACGGCACTAGTGGAAACTCAGACCAGACCAGAAAAGCATTGATATATCGACCAAAAGATGCACTAGATCAATCGATGTTGCAGCCCTAAACTTGGAAGTCAAAGCCGGAATTCAAAGCCGGAAGTCAAAGCCGGAAGTCAAAGCCGGAAGTCAAAGCCGGAAGTCAAAGCCGGAAGTCAAAGCACTAAAGCCAGGCTCTACTAGATCAGTCAAAGCTTGGGGCCTATTTTTTTCAGAGCCAGGATTCAATCAACACTGTAGTCAAAGCCCTAAGTAAAGCCAGGTTCGACTAGACCAAACCAAATTAGCCCTAAAGCCAGACTCTATTAAAACGCCTCAATTGAAGCCCTAGATAGAGCTGGATCAACGAAATGCCATGTTTTTATTGAACAGTCAGAGTCACTTTGTCCGTACCAGTTCTTTGATGGTTGTTAATGAGGGTAGGGTAACGAGGGTGGGCAGGTGGAAACAGACCAGAGATGGATCCTATTGAAGAAGGCTACTTCGGACCGTTTCTGCCCCACACTTCGACCCACATCCTGGATCCTCCAAGCCTTAGGGCCAACCCTTATCCCGAAGTTACGGATTTATTTTGCCGAGTTCCTTGATGAACTCAAACGCCGTTATCAAAGGCCAGGCTGGACCAGCCCTAATTAAAGCCCTAGAGCCAGGCTGGACCAGCCCTAATTAAAGTCCTAGAGACCAAAACCCGAAAGCGAAAGCAGAGCCCCAAACTAGAGCCCACTTTCAAAAGCCGAATCCAAAAAATCAACACGTGTTCCGGCCCCACAAATATAGGCCCCGCGCCCGGGCTTCCAAACGGCCCGGCCTGCTGGAAACAGCCAAGCCCCTGGAAACCCGCACGCCAGTGACGCTAAAAAGCCCGCGCCATACGAGGCGCTAATTTGTCGAGCACCACGGCCGGCGTCCAATTCGAGCCAGTTCTGGAAATAGGCTCGATCCAGCAAACACGTCGATTTTTTTTTATATTGACGCCACCTGGGAAGCGTTGTCTTGAAGCACCCGAAGCACCTCGCCTAAAACACGCCCGGCCGTGACATTTAGAGCACGGCAATTCTTGCCCCATCTATTTTTTTTTTTCGCCGGCATCTCCAGCGGCGCACGGCCCGAGACGCCCTTGATACAGGGATTATATCACGTTTTCCTTTAGAGCCGGCGCCCTATCAAAACACCGAGCCAGAGAACCATAATTTTTTTTGGGCATCTGCAAGCGACCGCAAGACCAGAACCGCGAGTCGCCACAAAAAGCAGATTGGCACGAAGCAGCAGAGTCAAGTTCTCGATACAAAGAGGTGTTCGATACAAAGCGGCAAGAGGTATTTATTCGTGTATAGTATCAGCGGCACGAAGCATCAGATACAAGGCAAAGGTATTTATTCGTGTAAAGTACGAGCTGGCCAAAGCATCAGATACAAGGGTATTTATTCGTGCAAAGGAGCAGGTTGACAGGAACATCAGATACAAAGAGGCAAGATATCATATCTTGCAAAGTAGACACAAGGTCTCATTTGTGTGAAAGCAGAGACACGGAGTATTCGATCCAAGACAAGGTCTTCATTCGTGCAGAGTATCGGGTTGACAGGAATCATCAGATACAAAGAGGCAACGTATCATATCGTGCCAGGTATCGGATTGCAGGAATCATCAGATACAAGGTCTCATTTGTGTGAACTCGGAGACACAGAGTATTCGATCCAAGACAAGGGTATTTATTCGTGCCAGGTATCGGATTGACAGATACAAGGTCTCATTTGTGTGAACTCAGAGCACGAAACATCAGATATAGAGAAAGCGGCACGAAACATCAGATTCGTGTAAAGGCAACTCGACACGAAGCATCAGAACTGCCGCAAACGCCGCGGGATAGATCCGAACGTCTGCGGCTAGCACGTCGGCAGCACCACAGCTTTGAACAAGCAAGGCCAGTGAGTTCCAGACGGGCTCGCAGATCCAGGCCACACACACCAGGGCCAGACCAGCAAGTTAGCGCCAGACTCGGACTTGAACCAAGTCCTATAAAGTTAGTGCCAGACTTGGATTTTAATCAAGGACCTATAAACCTGGGCCAGGCCAGCAAGTTAGCGCCAGACTCGGACTTGAACTAAGTCCTATAAACCAGAGCCAGACTCGGATTTCAATCAAGGACCTGTAAACCAGGGCCAGACTCGGACTTGAACTCTAAAACCAGGCCACACGACCAGCCTCCCCCACCCACAGACCCCCACCCATGAGCTTCCTACGCAGAGACAAGTCCAAGTCGCACTTGCCCTTGAAAGAAACGGCTGCTGGCCAGCACGTCTCCCCGGGCCAGGCCTCCCCGGCGCCCGGCGTGCCGGCCATGACGCCGCTCGCCCAGCCCAGCGCGCCCCGCGAGACTCGTGAAAACAGCGCCGAGCCGCGCGACCACGAAAGCCCCGTGCTGTCCTTCCAGATCCACAGCGTGCCCCGCAGACAACCGCTTTTGCGCTCGCAGACCGCCGGCGCGGCGTCGCCACACAGCCTGGCGTCCGCGGCCCGGTCCGCGTCGCCGGCAGCGGTGTCGCCCAGCACACGCGAGTTCCCCGGCGGCCTAGTGCGGCCGCCCACGGAGGGCTACTCGCCGCGGCTGTCGTACGCAGTGCTCCCCGCGCTCAGTGACGGCGAGAGTGCCGGCGACGCGGACGCCGTGGTCAAGGACGACTACAGGGGCTTCCACAAAAGCAAGGGCATCCGCGCCAACGTGCCGCCGTTGGCGCAGCCGATCAAGCCGCGCTTCCGCAAGAAGGGCAACGCGTTGCTCGGCAAGCTCATGCACTCGGGCCGCAAGGACTCGGACGCGCTGGTCCAGTCCGCCGGGTCCGCCGAGGCGGCCGGCGCCGGATTGCCGGACGCGCTCCACCCGGGCTTGGGCCGCAAGAGCGTGAGCTCCACCGGCTCAGCCAAGCACAAGTTCCGGCTCCCGTCCATCTCGCTGCACCACCACAGCAGCATGGCGCCGGACACGCCCCGCCACCACTCGGTGCTGGAGGAAAGCCGCGTGTCCGAGCGGCTGTCGGCGCCCGCGTCCAAGCAGGGCTCCGTGTCGGGCGCCGCGGGGAGCCCGTCCCGCATGTTCGACTTGGACTTGAACTTCGACGAGATGCAGAGCATCCTCCGGCAGCCCCACGGGCGGGACATGGGCGCGGCGTCCCATCGGCGTGAGCTGCGCGAGCCGGCGCCGGACGCGCCCGTGTCCAAGGACGCGGCGCCGGACGACCCGCTGAAGAACTCCAGCTGGAAGGCGCCGGACTCCTGGGACGTCACCGCCCTCGGCTTCTACTCCAACACGGCCTCGGCCCCGGTGTCCGGGCTGGAGGACTCCGACACGGACGGCTCCCGCAGGTCGTCCACGGGCGAGAAGTACTCGTTCGACCACTCGCTGGACAACTCGTCCACGGCGTCCGGGGCCAGCAACAGCGCCGCCGACAGGAACGCGGAGCCGGCCCTGGCGCTGGCCGCGAAAAGGCACCGCAAGAGGGTGGACCAGTACCCGCCCTTCCCCGAGAAGGCGTTCCCGATCTTGTACGGCAGCGTTGCCAACAGGGTGCGCATCGCCGACGAGAAGAAGTCCGGCAACCACATCATCAGGGTGTTCAAGGACGACAACACCTTCACCACGGTCCTCTGCTCCCTCGAAACGTCCGCCGCGGAGCTTCTCGTCATGATCCAGAAGAAGTTTTTTCTCGACAGCATCTCCAACTACCAGCTCTCGTTGTACGTGGGCAACAACGTCAAGCTCTTGGAGCCGTTCGAGAAGCCCTTGAAAATCCAGACGGGGCTCTTGACTCTAAGCGGGTACGAGGAAAAAGACAATCTCAGCCTCATGGGGCGAGAGGACTTGTCCTCCATCTGCAAGGTGGTGGTGGAGAACATGGCTTTCCGCAACCTCACGCACGAGGAGGAAACCTCCCTCTCGAGGGACTACATCAACGTTGACATATCTAGTCACAACTTGAAAACAATCCCCATCAAGTTCCACCAGCACACCTATGAGATCGAGAAACTCAATGTGTCTGACAACCCTGCCATCTACATTCCATTGGACTTCATACAGACTTGCTCCAATTTGAACAACATCAAGTTTTCCCGGAACGGCTGCTCGAAGTTTCCCTTGAATTTCCTCGAGGCAACGGGCTTGACTGGTCTTCTGATGGAATGCAACTTCTTGGATGAGATCCCTGCTCGAATCAGCCACTTGAAAAAGCTCGAGTCATTCAAGCTTAACTCCAATCAATTGTACTACTTGCCTAGGAGTTTCGGGAAGCTTTCTCACTTGGTCACGCTCAACTTGTCCTCCAACTGCTTCCAGCAATTCCCGGAATGTATCACAGAGCTCCTGAACTTACAAGACCTTGATTTGTCCTACAATGACATGACCAAAATCCCTGACTCCATTGGCAAGCTCACAAAATTGGTCAAGCTCAATTTGAGTACAAATAAGTTGAGCAAGACTTTGCCAAATGGTATGTCCAAGTTGGTTGAGTTGAAAAGATTGGATATCCGTTATAATAAGATTTCCAACATCGATGTTCTTGGTTCTTTGCCTAACCTAGAAGTCATGTACGCATCGAAAAATTACATCTCTAGCTTCAGTGACAAAATGGAAAGATTGAGACTTATTCACTTCGACAGAAACCCGATTACATCTTTGGAGTTCGAGATCGCCTTGCAGATGCTCACAGTGTTAGACCTTTCTAAAGCGAAGATCACAGCTTTACCCGCGGAATTCGTGAGCCAAATTCCTCACATTGAGAAGCTCGTCTTGGACAAAAACTATTTGGTGAATCTTCCGGACGAGATGGGAAATCTACCAAAACTTACTCATTTGTCCCTTTTCGGAAACAATATTCAAAGTATCCCGGCATCGATCGGACTGCTATTGTCTTTACAATACTTGGACTTGCATTCTAACAACATCGACTGTATTCCATCAGACATTTGGAATTTGCATAGCTTGTTGTATCTCAATGTTTCGTCCAATATTCTTTCCAACTTTCCCAAACCGCTGTTTGCTGCCACGAAAAAGATGTCTTCTGCCGCTTTGTTCAATGACTATGAGGAAATCACCAAGGACGGCCGGGCAACAGTTGGAAACAAGCTCATATCTCTCGCAGACAGCTTGAAAAGTTTGCAGATGGCAGATAACAATCTCAACGAAGAAGCGTTTGAGTCCATCGCCCTCTTGACGAGCTTAAGAGTATTGAATGTGTCTTACAATGATTTCACAGAAATCCCGGAGGGAGCACTCGCCAGGCTCACACATTTGACAGAACTCTATCTTTCTGGAAACAGCTTAACCAAATTGCCAGCTGAGGACCTCGAACATCTTCCGGAACTAACACGCTTATTTGTGAATGGTAATAAATTGCAAACATTGCCATCCGAGTTGAGCAAATGCCAGCTTTTGGGCCATTTAGATGTGGGCTCCAATCTCTTGAGATACAACATATCGAATTGGCCGTACGACTGGAATTGGTCGTACAACAAACGTTTGACATATCTTAACTTCTCGGGAAACCGAAGGTTCGAGATAAAGCAGAGTTATACCATGAACGAGGAAACAAATGAGCCTCTAGACAGTTTCTTGGGTCTTGAAAACCTCAAAGTCATTGGCTTGATGGATGTCACTCTCACGACACCCAGAGTCCCAGATCAAGGTGTCAATGCGCGACTCCGCACGTCTTCTTCTGAGCTTGACGACGTTGGTTATGGTGTATCGGACGCGATGGGGAACTCAGAATCCGTTGCTTTTCGAGACTCATTCATTCAGAAGTTTAGAGGGAATGAAAACGAGGTTCTCATTTTGTCTTGTGACGGGATTGGCAGCTCGATGCATGGCCAAGGCCACAAGATATCATATTTGACCAAGCAATTGTTTATTCCAAGCTTCACTAGTGAACTTTCGAAAATTCAGTCGAACGATGAAATTCCAAATGCTTTGAGACGTGCCTTCTTGACATTGAACAGGGAGGTCAATTCCGTGTTTGCCAGTCGGAAGTTCAATACATTCACACCCTCAAGCAAATACCCGGAACTCAATGATTTGAGCCTTCTTGAGGATGCTGCCAAAGGATGCTGTATATCTGTGGTATATATCAGAGATGGGGTTGTGTACTCTGCAAATTTGGGTGATATGGAGATTGTTTTATCGAAGAGCAATGCCGACTACAAGTTGTTGTCAACAAAGCACGACCCCACGCTGCGCAAAGAGTTTGAGAGAATTCGAGCATCGGGCGGCTTTGTTTTTGGCGATGGTGCGCTTGATGGAGAACTTAGGATTTCACGTGGTGTTGGGTTCTACAACTATGTTCCTCACACACATAGTGGACCTAGTATCTCAGTGTACAACCCTGCCGGTACTGACGCGATTATAATCATGGCTTCGAAAGTGCTTTGGGACCATCTCACACATGATCTTGCAGTGGATCTTGCTAGACAAGAGAAGGATGATCCTATGCTAGCCGCCGAGAAGTTGAGAGACTACGCAATTTGCTATGGGGCTACAGACAAGCTCTCTGTCACGGTGATTTCTTTGGGTGATCAGAAGAAGAAAAGGCAAAAATTGGCGTCATCTTACATGAACCTTGGGAAGGACACCGAGCTCTACACCGGGAAGAAGCGCAGAGACCGTGGAATGCCATCTGGTGACACCGCATTGAGACGATTGAACGACGAGATCGAACCACCCATAGGCAAATTGGCGTTGGTTTTCACTGACATCAAGAACTCGACGTTGCTTTGGGACACGTACCCCGTTGCGATGAGATCTGCCATCAAGTTGCACAACACTATGATGCGGCGTCAGTTGCGCATTGTAGGAGGCTACGAAGTCAAGACCGAAGGCGACTCTTTCATGGTGTCTTTCCCAACACCGACATCGGCACTCCTTTGGTGTTTCATTGTTCAGAATCAGCTTTTGAGTGAAGACTGGCCGAACGAAATTCTCGAGACCAATGAAGGATGCGAGGTGACGGACTCTCTAGGAAACCTCATATTTAGAGGCTTGTCGGTGAGAATGGGTATTCACTGGGGTGCGCCGGTATGTGAACTTGACATGGTGACCCGCAGAATGGATTACTTCGGGCCCATGGTGAATAGGGCGTCGCGTATCGAGTCGAGCGCTGACGGCGGACAGATTGCCGTGAGCTCGGACTTTTTGAACGAAATGGAGCAGTTGTACTTCTTGCACGACCAGATACAGTCCGGGGAGACATCGTTGGAGGTGGCCTATGGCGGTAACACGGGGGCCGGCGAGATCATAGAGAAGGAGATCAATTCCATTGAGGACATGGGTTACGAATACATCGAGCTTGGCGAGCGCAAGTTGAAAGGTTTGGAGACGCCTGAGAACATCGTGCTCGCGTTCACGAAGAATCTTGCCAAACGATTCGACATCTTCAAGAAGAGAATGTCGCAGGACGCGGAGTCGACCGGCAGGGTCCTCGGCACGTTACCGGTGGACTCTGTGTTGTTCTTGCGGTCGCTCTCGTTGCGGTTGGAGCACATCTGCTCGGTGTTGAACCTGGGGTACAATGGTACGGACGAGAAGTACGGGAAGTATAGCGGGGACATCTACGCAAACAGCATCAAGAACAACCGGCAGGAGTCGGACGTGGTGGCGCTTTTGAACCACGCGGTCACGCGGGTGGAGCACTGTGTTGCGGCGCTTGAGTTGCGCCAGTCGTACCAGGTGATGCGTGGAATCGAGGGTCCGCTAGACTTTACCGAGAATCTCGGCATATGGACGATAGTGGACGACATGAAGCGGATTATCGCCGGTGCGGGGATTGCGGGGAGTGGGGCGTGAGCGTGAATACGGTCCATGGAGGCCAGGCAGATTCATGATGGAGGCCGGGCAGATTCTCGTGATGATGGAAGCAATTATGGTGGAGCATTGATGATAAAAGAAAGGATGTGATGGAGGAAAGGATGATGATCGAAGGATGATTGGCGCAGCGGAGAAAACGAGAAAACGACGAACGCCTGGGAATCATAGTCGGTGTTTTGGGACCATGGCTATCAGGACGAAATATGCTGGATTTCATCCTGGCGAAAGCTGATTATTGGCGGAAGGCCATTATTAGTGGCTGCGGCCGGAAAGCCCCATTATTAGTGGCTGCGAACAAAGCCTCAGCGTTAGTGGCGGCGACCGGGGATTGCGCCATCGCCCGGCCCAAGTAAAAAACAAACCGGCACATCCGATGAATCAACACGGCCAAACCAAGCAAGACCCAACGCATCCACGCCCCGTCCAGAATCACGCTGCTCCAATGAACCCACCGCCCCAGGCGAACCGGCGCGTCACGTGCCGCGCCCTCGCCGCGCTCGCGAAACCCGGCCGCGCCTAAACCACAGATCCAAACCACAGATCCGAACCACGTTTTTCCCGCCTCCCTGCCGCGTTCTTGCACATCTTTCCAAATGCCGCCGGCAGTCCGACTTCCCGACGCCCGGCCCCCCGACGCCGGGGCCCTGGCGCTCCTGCAGGCGCCCGCAACCACGCTCGCAATGCCTCACCCCACGCTACCGTGGATCCGCGAGGCGCGTTTTGGCATCACGTTGGGCGAGCGGGCAAAAGCCATGGGCCGCATGGCGGCGGCCTCGCCGCTGCTCGGCCCGGCGGACGTGGTGCACTGGGGCCGCCACTACGGCGAAAAGTCCGCCCGGTTCACGCACAACGCGTTCGAGCCCGCGGCTAACGGCCTGCGGTCGAAAGAAGAGGACGGCTACGTGGGCTATTTCCACCACGTCAATGGCGTGGACTACGTGGGCGGTGCGGCCGCGGCGCTCGAGTACCTTGCCGGCGCCGTGGGGCTTGTGCGCAGCGAAAACGGCTATCTGTGGCGCGCTGGCGTCGACGTGGGCTCGCTCGGCACGTACCACGACAAGCCCATGGTGGTGACGCTCTGCGCGTACAACACGTTTGCGCGCGCCGAGCTCCGCGTGCGGCTCGAGGTGGCCGTGCCCCGCTCGCGCCGCTCGCCGGTGCCCGTGGACGCGCTGTACACCATCTACTCGCACGTGCTGAAGAAGCTGCGTGTGTACACGGGCGCCAGCGTGCACGAGGTGGGCGCGGCGTTCTGGACGGAGCTCGCGGCGCTGGCGCTCACGCGGCTCGTTTTGGCCACGGACGACGCCAGCCGCCGGCTCTGCGGCACGGTCAACTTGCCCGGGCTCGCCAGCACGCCGGAGCGGCTCGCGGGCGCCGTGCTGCTGCTCGTGGCGCTCTTGCCCAAGGGGCACCTTGCCGGCGCGCGGCCGCGGTTCGGCCCGCCCAGCACGTGCGGCGCGGACTTGGTCAGCACGGCGCGGTTCCGCAACCACGTGGTGGACGCGTTGGTGCGGCTCGTGGCGCTCGACAGCAGTGGCCGGACGGCGGCCCGCGCGCTCGACGAGCTGGTGCGGTTGCACGGGCGGCAGTTCGACGTGGTGGCGTGCCAGCTCCTCAAGGCGGACGCCAGCAGGAACAACGACCTGCGGTTCTTGCGCATGGTGCACGAGCACGTGGCCACGCACGGCCGTCAGCTGTGCCAGGCCGCGTTGATGCTCGTGGAGCAGGCGCGGTTTCTCCTCGCGAGACACGCGCACGCGCTTGCCATCCCCGTGGCCGCGGACGCCGTGGCGCTCTTGCCCTTGGACTTCGACGCGTGGCACACGTTGGCGCTCTGCTACGTGATGGCTGGCCAGCACGGCCGCGCGTTGGAGACCATCAACGCGTTCCCCGTGGCGTTCCCGCCGCTGGCCCCGGCGCAGCCGGCCGCCGTGGATGGCGTCCTCGACAGCTTTGCCACCACGTACATGGAGCGCGCGCAGCACAACCAGGGCGTGGACTTGCGCACGTTTGAGGCGTTTTTCCCGGCGCCCGAAGCATACGACCGCGCGGGCGAGCCCGTGGCGTCCATGGCCACGATATGGCACGAGCAGTTCCAGCATCAGCGCCACAGGCGCCACCCGGTGTGCGGGCCGTTCCACCAGTCGCCGCTCTTGTTGGCCACCAACTTGGAGCTAGCGGCGGTGGACTCGCGCCTCATGCGGCTTGCGGGGCCGGGCGCCACCAAGCTTTCTCTTGCGGCGCACTCCGCGGGCGAGCCCTGGGCGTCTGTGTTGGACTTCGACTCCAAGTCCACGTGGGGCCGCACGTACGACTTGGTCACGTTGCTCGTTGCCTTGGTGGGCTGGGACCAGTTGGTCCACATCAAAAACGCCACGTTCCGGGCCTCGGCAACCGCGGGCGAGGACGACTTTGTCGTGGATCACCTGAAGCTAGGCGCGCTGTACGCCCGCCAGTGGCTCCAGCTGTTGTTTCTAGTCGTCTACGAGGATCTCAAGGTCATGGTGCAGATGTCCAGCCTGGACCAGGACCGCAGCGCCCTCTCGTGGGCCCTGATTGGCTTCATTGGCTGGGCTTGCAAGTTCAACTTGAAGGACACGCTCTCGGCATTCCACACCAGCATGTCTGGTCTGTCCGCCGAGGCGGGCTTTGACTACTATGGCACGGTGAAGATGCTCGAGATCTACAATGAGTTTGTGCTCAGCGACGTGTGCGCGTCCACCATCGACCCTCTCTCTAGCATCTACGACGGGCGCCAATACACGAACAAGCTAATCGTCCAGAACGCCTCGCCTGAAATACAGCGGGGGTTCGTGAAGCAGCTCCAGGCAGGAATCTTCTCTTTGGACAACGTGCTACTCAGCTTGTCGAAGCTCGTGAGCTGGAACGTCAGATGGTACAACTATATGCCCAGCTCGTTGGTTACGGAGACATTGATAAAACTATGTGCGGAGTACGACGCGCTCGTGGTGCGGTCGCGGCTCCAGATCTTGATGAAGTCGCTCACCAAGAAAGATAGCAAGCCATCGGCGACATATACGCTCCGAGCCATGTTTGCGGCACCCCCGGACGACCCCAGAACGCCCCACGAGTTTGTCGAGGGCGACACGATCATGGTATACATGGCGCAGCTCCTCTCATGGATTGAGCTGCTTGCCGAAACAAAATAAAATACTTTGCATGCCGCTTACTGGCTCTTCTTGTGAGAAGAGACCTTCTCCGAGCCGAGAACCTTCTTCCTTTGCTTGATCATGTACGTGTACAAGTTGTACAAGCCAGGAGGATAGGTGAAGAGAATGGCCACGAGAAGCCAAGAGTACCAAGGCCCGACAACCGCCTTTGCTTGCCCGAGACTCTTATAAATCATGGTCATCTCGGAGGCCACGCCGGTGGGGTACAACACATAGAACAACGAGTATCTCAACCACGTGAGCCAGTATGGCACCGAGCCGGCATCTTTCAAATTGGCTGCATAGTACGAGTATCTCACCACCTCGGTGATGGACCACGAGAGAGTCAATGTCACGTACGCCCAGTGGTAGTTGGCAGGCGAATCAGGAAGGAGCTGGACGATACCAAGCACAATCAAAAGACGCGAGAACACCTGCGAAACCGTGGTGAAAACGGGGGACTTGACTACCCCCGTCACGGAGTTCACGATCTCGACCACCGCGCAACACTGGATAATCGTGAGAATTAAGCTGGACTTGTCGAAAAGATGGGGTTGGCCCAACAAAGCACCCAAAAACACGGTGTTGAAAAACACAATCGACCACAACGAGGCGGAGATCGAGTTGTAGGCAATGAGCCATTTTTTGGGGTGTGCCGAAGGCGACGCTGTTCCAGGCATATTATTCCTATCGCAATGGGAGCCCTGATTGATTACGAACGATCGTCTGAAAGCTCGAGGCAGAGGGTATGCCGAGGATGAGTATTGAGCCGGCCATTATACACGACAGGTCGCGCAAATGTCGTGCGACTACAGCAAGGCTCGACAGAAGCACGGTATTATGGCGTTATGCTCCCGGAATTGCCGGCGGTATAAATCATCCTTCTAGGGCTGTCTCTGTGATTTTTCAAGTCGTGGACTCATAGTACAAACCCGAGTGTCTTATTGGATTGGTTTCTCAGCGGCGCCTCGATTCAAGGTATTCATAAGATGCGAAACGAAACCATCCGTGAAATTGCCCACGACAGTGGGGAGTCAATTTTGTCATTCAACAATGCACATGCTTCTTTTTGCTAGAGCTCGAAGGCGTCTTGGTGCTGCAATGCTTCGCTTTCCAAGAATGTCGCGGGCCGTAGATCAAGACATGGTTTCGGCTGCTCTTTCTACGCATGCATTAGAGCTATATACATGTTAATGGCACCCGCCCCGAGCCCGGGCCGTATCATCCCCGGATGGTGCATTGCTTGAAGCGCAAGGGCATGGTCACGTGCCGCGTCACTCGGACTTGGCCACAAGGTACTTCTTCCGCTGTTTCCACATGTACAGGTAGAGAAACACAAAGCCTGGCACATACATCAACATGCCAAGCGCCAAGAAGTAGTAGTAGCCACCCGAAACATGTCCCAACGTCTTGTACACCACCACGGGCTCACTCAAGAGTCCAAGCGGATACAACACTATAAAAGACAGGTAGCGGAGCCAGAGCAAAACCCGCGGAACGTGTCTGTTTTGCTTGGCCGCATAGAACGAATAGCGGATGATTTCCGTGATGGACCACGCTGCGACAAGCGCCGAGTATGCCATGCTGTAGTTTCCCGGCGATGCGGGCACGTAGTAAGAGATTCCTAGAGTGATCACAAGACGGGCAAAAAACTGGAGAAGAAGCGAGCCCAAAGGCGAGGGAACAATGCCCACGAGGGCATGTGCAATTTCAAAGATGGCATTGGCCGTTTGCACCTCGGTCAACAACTTGTGAGGAAAAGCAGAGTATCCGACATGGTAGAGCTGGCCCGGGATACGGTCGATAATGTCTTTAAAAAGAATAACAGCCCATGCTAATGCTGAGAGCACATTGTACGTTTTGAGATACAAGCTGAGCATTTGTGTGGATTGGGACAGTCTGGCCGGGGCAGGTAAGCGGTGCCCGAACATGTTGGAATCACGTGGCCGGTCACGTGCCGTCCCGCTAACGCCAGCGGCCAGTCTGCACCAAGATGGGTGGATTTTGTGGAAATGATATCTGATGATCAAACATTCAAACATGGTCGGTCTCATCCAATTTTTTTGGATATTTGAGTGAAATTCGGTTTTTCGCTAGAGTAATGAATCATGTTATAGACACCTCAACTGCGTCAGAAGCCCGGGGCGATTGATATTCCAAATATAAATAGAGAACGGGCGGGGAAATAATACTATATTCAATAAATCTCGATTACATATTTAGATGTGTTTGGGGCGTAAGTTCGAGACTGTTGGCTCAAAGGCACGTTACTGTTTCTACATCTAATAGCGTGCGAGATTAGTCTTTTGCACCCAACGCAAATCTAGCCTTTAATAGCAGTATTGCCTCCGAGCTCAGGATTTGGTAGTTGCAGTCGTTCCGGTCTTCAGAAGGATGAGCAAGCTGTTGTGTTTCTCGAATTTTGGGGCAATAGAAGTGGAGACTATGCTTGGGGATATTCGATTCTGGCCCGCTGTATTTTGCTTCGGGCCTTTCGATTTTGGCCCCGCTGTTTTTGCTTGCTGGGCAATTTCAGTGCATGCTGCTGGTGTAATTTTCTTTTGTTTGATTGATGCATGTTGCCTCCTGATTTTTTGGACTCATGGCTTGTAAGGATGTCACAGGTCGTGTTCGCTCTTGGTGGATTTGGTTGTCGTTCCGCCCCGATTTCTGTGTTCGGCGTAGTTTTTCCTGACTTGGGAATGATCAAATATTCACTTTTTTTCTTGCTTTCAGATTAGATCGTCTGGGATGACTCCGAATCATTGGGGGTGATCAGAGGGGATGAGGATTCCCTAGAGGAACCGTGGGTTGGCGCCTACTTTTCGTTCGAAAAGGCCGGTGAAAATCGATGTGGCTGGAATCGCCTGCAAAATGACTGGGTGGCTCTAAGTAATAAGGATGGGAGACAGGAGAACACCAGGGATTGTGTGCATGAACGTGTCTGTCCAGCCGTCCAAATAAACAAGCGTCCTTGAATCATTCCTGTCTTTTTCCCGTGGAGTGATTTTATACCTCATGATCAATTGATGGCTTTACTGTCGAAAGAATTAAAGAGGAAAGATCCTTAGACGCAAGAAATAGTGCTTTTAAATGAAAGCTGTTAATTCTTTGAACAAACCAAATAGATCAAAAAACCCAGGAAATGATAGTATATCACTTTTTTGAGTAAAGCCTGGTCTTGCAGGGCTTTTCTGACTGGAAGAAAGAAATGGATGTGCGTTTGTCTGCGTATGCCCTTGAGTTCTTTGGAAGGACCGTCGCCTCTGAGACTTTGCTGATTGAAGCCGCTTCCTGCCCCAACTCCTGTTATTGGATGGCGAAAATTATTCTTGTCCTTGGGAAAATGGCCTTTTTTTGGGAATCTTTGCTTCATGCTGGAGGGAACCCTTTACCGGACTGTTTAGCAGGCAATACCACCAATGACGACGAGTTTTAGCAAAAGTCATTGATTGGGAAACTGCCATACTGGTATATCCAGGACAAACATATGTAGTCAGGCCAAGTACAGGTATTCACCAAGTATACGTATTCAGGCGAAAGCATACGTATTCAGGCGAAAGCATACGTATTCAGGCGAAAGCATACGCTTTCAGGCCAAGGACATGTTTTCAGGCTAAGTATACATCTTCAGGATCTGTATACGTCTTCAGGATAAGTACACGTCTCCAGGCTAAGTATACGTCTTCAGGATCAGTATACGTCTTCAGGATAAGAATACGTCTTCAAAATAAGCATACGTCTACTTCAATCTTTTGTGGCTAATGAGATCCACAACTAAGCTATGGTCAAAAAAGGGTTTGAAAGTAGCTGTCGGTATAGCTTTGTTGCAAAAAACCTTAATGTTTTGACCGGTGAAATGCATCTCTCGCTATTGACACGGTCTCATACACCAGACCCAAACATGCGCTTTCACGAAATGAGCTAGAAAACCAAGTTCTGCTATCATAGGACTTCTCGAACCAGTAACAACAAAACCGCAAGTAGCCGCTCTGAGAAATTTGCATGCTGCAGATCTTTGTCATTGCGTCTTTCAAGAAATTCATTGCAGACTCGATCCACTATAACGCAGTGGAAAGCCGACTCCCGATATACGATCGAGCGACATGACAAACTCTTTCCGATTCAAGTCGCGTTTAACTCGATCGTTGGAGGTGTTGGAAAGTGACACATTTTCTGTGGCCTTTGTGTATACTTCGCTGCATGGCGTACGGTTCAAACTTTGTAATTTTGAAGATCACTGTGGTTTTCTCTGAGGCACCGACGGGCACATCAAAAGTTTGTCATCATAGCTTGAATTCTGCTAGTCCGTGTTGGGCCCGTAGCAGAGACAATGAAGTATCATCTTTTGGGGGAGCTTATGGCCGAGTCGCCGAAGTTTTCATTGTAAAACTAATAGGCTCCACGAGTCCTTCTTTTTCGGGTATCCAAAGTGGTCTCCGGAGCAGCCAGGGTGTCGTCAGAAATGGACCCCACAACCAGCCATTCCAACCGGCCTCTGCCTTCCTGTCAATGTCTCGCATATATCCAAGAAACACCAAATTAGACCTGCCACCATCAATTGATTTGCGGGAAACTCGGGGGGCTTCAAGAAATGCCCAGACTCGCGTACTGTGTCCTACTTCGAAAGTTGGGCCACCTGTAGCCAAAAAGTATGTGTGGCCAAATCCAGACAGCAAGCGTCCACGGCCATATCTCCGTCCAGCTTGTAGAAACCCTCTTGAAACCAGCTGGCTTTTCTGCCCCCTCACCTAGATTGCTCGTCACACGCCATTTCGGGCCACCACGGCCTTTTGTCAGGTATGTCAAAAAACAAGAGAGCTGGCACGTGTCCAGCTGTCCCCTACGTTAGGGCGGCCTGCGCCCGGTTCTCCATGGTCTTATATTCGTTATTTCGTTGCCCCGCACAGGGGTTCTCTAGCAAGGTAGGGCTCATGCCGGACTCAAGTGCTCGTCACTCTGCTCCTGGCGGTACTTGGCCAAAATCACGTCCAAGCCTTCCTCGTCACAGGCAATGAGATTCTGGTCCCAGTCTACAAGCAAGGGCGCGCGGAACACAAGCGAGGGGTCAAAGTCAGGCTCTTTCTGAGCCACGAGCTCCGTGTAGGCCTCGTGGATTTTGTCGTACTCGTTCTGCGAAAACACACGGAAGCCCCTCTCGTTGTGCATACCCAAGGCCTTGAACGTCACACACGCGTCCTTGGACTTGGTCAATTTGTCGTTCAAAAGCGGGAACACAGTCTTCAACACTTGCTTGCTCTCCTCGGAGTGCACACAGTGGGAGTGGATGTCCTTGAACTGTTGGTACGTGGGCATGGCCTTGGCCATCAAGTCGATCTGGAAGAGGTTTTTGTCCTCGTTCAATTTGAAGTACGCCCTTTCCAAATTTGCGTACACGCGGGCCAGTGTGGGCACGTGAGCATTGTGGAATATGGAGATGGTGGCGGGTGTGTTCTGTAGCGATCTAAAGAACGACATGTCAATGTGCTGGCGCTCCGGGTGAAGGGAGGGATTTGGTGAATAGGCTTGTGTGGTCCTCGACGGCGGTCTGTACCAAGAAATATAAATATGAGGATATGCTCGTTTAAATAAGAAAAGTGGCTTGAAAAGAGTGTTATTCTTGAACTTAAAAAGGGAAACGGCGGTAGGAAAAGGGAGTTGGGGGTGGCCTGATATATGTGCGTTTGCGTGGACTTCAAACCCCGGATTGCGACCCCTCGGCTCGGCAGGAAGGATGATTCAAATGTCGCCGCGGCCCGCGACATGCACCATCTCCGATCATCCGCACGTGTGACGCTTGCACAACCCCGGGTACCCCAGGTCACCCCGGGCTGAGATCATGAAATGCCATTGCGGACAGTGTCCGTCATTGAACATGGATGGAATATTAATTCTAAGTACAAGTTTGAAACAAAAAAACATTCATGAGTGAAGAGAAGAAAATTTGCTATGGATTCTTGTGGTCATGCCCCGGAGAAGCATTTATAAACCAGCAGACGGGTGCGCAGGCGGTGGCGCGACATTTGTGCGAGAGAGTCTCGGGGATTGACTTCCTTGTCGCGCATGGGCTCGGACTTGCCTGCCGTGCAGGGCCGTGAGTCTGATTGCGACATTCTCCAGTTTTTCCGGCATGCGGTGGGGCTCTCCAGCGCCACTGAGAATAAAGGCGATGTGAGGTGCATTCATTAGAGATATTGAAATGGGAGAAGCCATCAGTCTATGTAGCACGCGTCGCATGATTCCTGAAACAAACCATTGGTTTATGTAACATGCGTCGCGTAATGCCTGCGTCTTTTTAGTTTTCAAATAGTGGTGGTATGTGAGAAATAAACTCAATTTTCAACATTAGCAGACAGCCGCGAGTAGATAAGGCTTCGGAAACGAGTTCCCAAATCCAATAAGATCTTTGATAGGCAAAATCAGGTGTAGGCTTTATTTAGTCACTAGTCAATATGTGATCCCCCAATCTGAATCTGGGTATTTGCTAGATCTGCCAGTGTCAATTCCATTTTATCGCCATGCCACGTTGCTTAAGTGCTTGAAAGTCAAATAGATCACATTTTCTCGAAAGTCACGGGGTAGATTCACAATTTGATGCTATCTGAGGATCAACACCAACTACAAGAGTAACACAGTACTGGCCGTCGCAGAAAATTACCTTTACAAGAATGTACGGTTCTTCCCTGGGAATCAGTTTTTTCGACATTCAGATTTGGGGTTTCGTCCCGTAGAGCCAAATCATCTTGAATAGAAGTAGTTGACTGCTGCACATAGTATAGCAGAGATTTGCTACGAGTGTCATAATTGAGCATTGAATCCATTGAAGCCTTCGATTAGCACATGGAAGTGTATCGGAGTATTCTGGGAATATATGGGAGTATTCTGGGAATATATGGGAGTATTCTGGGAATATATGGGAGTATTCTAGAATGTATAACATCAGGGCTGGTTAATTCGACGTTCACCCACCCATATGCTTCACTGGCTTTTTTCATTACAGCTGGAAAACAAGTCTGATGGATGGAGCCGTGTGAAAGTGACTGAAACGGTGTACTTTTGTGATTTTTTCTTTTTTTTATTTTCTTTTGTTTCCAGAATCCATGACCGGGGGCTGTGAACTCAGCTCAATTGCCAATCATCCATGCGTGGAATTGAATATGTAGGGCAGGCTGGTCAAAGCCAGTGGTCATTTATATCGACCAGTATGTGACTGAAAAGCCGAGGCCCACTTAGATACATCGGTGTGGTTTTGTATACAGCGGCGAAAAGCACAAGACACTAGGCGTTGGTTTGACGGCAAGTGTCTAGCTAAAGTCTTTTTTTGAACCAAAAAACAGTCTTTTAGACTCAGCTGGGCTTTGTTCTCTAACGACAGCTTGGAACAACAGGAAAGACACGCAGTGAGTACATAGACAAGATCCTCTCCATATGTGATAAATGGACTTGTCTGGTTGGAACGTTTCAACGGCATAAACAGCATGTAATACAAGCAAACCGGTTATTTCTGAGCGTCGCGTGGAATCTTGGACCCATCCACAACATATTGGCTATTGGACTTGCAGATGCTACCACGACATCCGGGTGCCCTGATGCAAACAGTCGGACCATATTTCACGAACGCCACATACAAGGTGAGGAAGTCTTGCAAATCGCGTCAACATAATCCGAGCCGAGCCCAGTGAAATAAGGAAAAAGCATAGTATGATAATGAGAGAAGAAACTGCCGCATGGACCCAGCACTGGTGGCATCATGTTCATCCACCAAAGCGTTCCTCGTATATCTGCTTGGTTCATAGGCACTACTACATGGAATGCTGGATTGAAAAGAGGAGTAAAAACATCAGTATAGATCCACAGAAACAACAATATAGATCCACAGGAAAAATTAAACATCTGATTCCCTGATCCTAGACTGTATCAAAACCGCCCCGAAAATAGGGAGTTCCAATGAAGGGCTCCAAGCTCAGTTTGGAAATCCCCCAAATCGGGCTTGTAAGTGACCTGGATCGAATATGTGTAAATGCGTCTGATGGCAAATCTTCCGGGATTCGAAGCAATCTACAGTCGTTGGTAAAACCTGGGCCTAGCCGACTGCGCTATTACAAGAAACCAGTGATCTTTTTTTAGAAATCAACCTGAGTGCACCCGGGACCATCTTCCTTGATGGATACGAAAGCAGAATAAGGTCTGGGTTGTTGGCAGCTTCTAAGTATATATTCTTATCGCATATGAAAAATTGGAGGTCTAGTATATATCGGCATGTCCACGATCTATTTCTATGCGAGTTGTCGGGTTCAAGTCAAGGCCAACCTTGGTCGCGATGTAACTTCAATAAAAGAGAGGACGTGGTGCATGCCGTGACATATCTATGTAAAGTACATCTTCGTCATATTTATCGAGATTGGCAAAATCAAACTGCAAGCTCTTCACTTTCGAAGCGCCTCGTTCCTTAAATGCCCCCAAGTTATAGAGATGGCGGGGCCGGAAGTGAATTAAACTTACTAGAACTAAGACACCAACTTATTAAATTTTATAGTTTTGACTTACTAGAATATCAAAACTCAAGTTCTTTAAGACTTTCGAACATCGAGTGACTCGAATATTAGAGCTCAAACATACTAATAAAACCTATTGAATTTCTTGAACATCGACTAGTTAAAATATTGGAACTACGATTTTCCAGCATTCTGGAACACAGATTGACTAGAATTTTACAACGCAGACTCACTGGAATTCAGAGCATCAACTTACAAGATTATTGGAGCACAGACTAACTAGAATATTAAAACACGTACTCACTAAAATATTAGAGCACTAACTTACTGGAAGTCTTGAACATCGAGTGCCTAGGGTATTCGAGCTACGACTCATTAGGATAATAAATCGTAAACTTTCCACATTCTCACAACACAACCATTCACAATCCCAGAGCACAGAAATTCCGCAATCCTAGAGCACAAGCTTAGCAATTCTAAAAGAGGATTTGCTTCTTGGAGAACTTGAGCAAAGCCTAGGGAACGGTTTTTACAGAATTGTCGCCAAATCCTTGAAGTCGGCCGTGTCATCGAATGGCCCTGTCCAAGGCTACAACAAATCACAAACTAGAAATACCGAAAAACTCTACCACGGTTCCACAAACGACATTACCCAATTTCAACAGGAGAGCCCTAGACCCTTTACAATTCTTCAGATAGTGCTCACCACAAGTGCACAAAAAAAATTATATAACTTTAAACGTTTACCCCAACAATTCCAAGAAGAAAAGGACCATAGATCTACAGAAAACAAACAAATTCGGTACTATAAAATAAACGATAACTGATTTAATGAGCCATTCGCGGTTTCACTGTATATATTGTTTATACTTAGACAGGCATGGCTTAATCTTTGAGGCAGGCATATGACTACTGGCAGGATCAACAAGATAACTACAGAAACTAAATTTTGTTGGATTGGAGCTGAAAGAGTCCACAGATTTCTCTTCCTGTTCTGATGGGTATCAGGGTTTGATACTTGGTCAGAACAGTTGGAGGGGGTCTGAGATTCCCCCGTTGATTTGAAAATTATTTTGCTAGAAGATAGCCAAACCCATCATTGCTTGCCCCGACGCTCATTGGCACAAGACTGAAGGATTCTTTAAGTCCATGCCGACTGGTCGAAACCAAAACCAACGCAGGCTCAGAGGCCAAAGAGATACTATAGACAAAAAGTAGAATAAGAGAGATTGAGACAAGAAGAAAAAGAGAAAGATTGAAGCAGGTGGATTTAGTGACTCTACAGAGAACAAACAAATTCACCATAGCTCTACAGAAATGAAACAAACTTACCACAACTCTTCAAACAACAAATTCACCATAGCTCTACAGAAATCAAACAAGCTTACCACTACTCTGCAGAAGCCAAACAAATATGCCATAGCTCTACAAAACATCACAGAAAAATTCAATAATTTAAGAATTCACCAAAACAATTCTTCAGACAAAAGTACCATAGCTCTACAGAAAACCAACAAATTTTCCATGGTTCTACAAAAAGCAAAAAGAATAACCATATCTCTACTCACTTGCCACAACTCTACAAACAACAAATTCAACATAGCCTTACATAAATCATACAAACTTACCACAGCTCTACAAACAAACAAATGTGCCACGGCTTCACAAAAAACCACAGAAAAATTAAACAACTTTGAAAATTCCACCAAGACCATTCTACAGACAAAAGTACCATAGCTCTACAGAAAACCAACCAACTTTCCATGGTTCTACAAAAAACAAACAAAATTACCATAGCTTTACAGAAATCATACAAACTTACCACAGCTCTACAAGATTAACAAATTTGCCATGGCTCCGCAAAAAACCACAGAGAATTACACCGCGGTCCTGCAGGCAACATCACCAGGATCGCACAACGTCAACTTATCCAAGAACACATCTCTTCGCGCCAAATGCCACATCGCCTGACCACAGTGCCTGTATGCAGAACCGTCTATTGTCGGCTCTCCCCTCAAAGCATTTCTTCCAGCCACACTCTGAATACCCAAACCCAGCACTGCCGTTGCCCTACACTGGTGCGTTTCCAGCTGCAAGCACAAAAAAAAGTAAAAAAAAGGCCCACACTCATTGCCGGCACCCAGGACCCAGCGCCACGAGGCCGCACACCCGTGCCTCCCGCCGTGCTCTGCGCGCCCCAGCCGCCGCCTACAAAAACACCAAAAAAATTTTCTTCGTCTCTTTCTTCCAAAACCAACCCCTGTAAAATGTTCCCTAAATCCTGTTACAAGTGCGGCGAAACCGGCCACATTGCCGACGACTGCCAGCAAACCGAGAGATTGTGCTACAACTGCCGCCAGTCCGGCCACGAGTCGTCCGCCTGCCCTGAGCCTAAAACTGCCGCCACCAAGCAGTGCTACTCCTGTGGCGAGACCGGTCACGTGCAAGGCGACTGCCCCAGCAGTGCCCAGGGCGCCAAGTGCTACAACTGTGCCGAATTCGGCCACATTTCGCGCGAGTGCCCCAAGAACGAGGCCGCCGGAAGTGCTCCTGCCAGCACCGGCCCTGCGCCCGCCAGAAGAGCGCGTCTGGCCAAGGGCACCACGTGCTACAAGTGCGGCGGCCCCAACCACTTTGCCAAGGACTGCCAGGCCAGCTCCGTGAAGTGCTACTCGTGCGGCAAGAACGGCCACATTTCCAAGGACTGCGACCAGGCCTCGGACAAGTTTGCCAAGGCGTGCTACAACTGCGGTCAGACTGGCCACATCTCCAAGGACTGCGAGGCTGCCGCCTAGGCGCCTAGTGGTGGAGACCGAGTTGGAAGAAAAATCAAGGAAGTGGGTGTTTTTTCTCGAGTGAAGCTGCGAAGATGCGAGGGGCCGGCGAGCGGTGCCCCTCTTGAAAATTTTCTGTACATTAAACTTAGAACGCTGTAACGACCACGACTCTCTTTGCTGAAATCTCTTCGTTATCAATACAATTAGATCTTTTGCGAACACGCGCATGCAGCCCTGCGGGGGCTTGTAGAAGCCTGGGATCGAACAGATCCGGACTGTGGGTAATTGCGGGTCTTGTCCAATTCCACGGTCTTGTTGAATCCTGGGGCTTTCTGAAATTCAAGCTCTTTTATGGTTCGGGCTTGTATAGTTCATCTGAAAGTTCCATGGTCTTAGTACTGGCTTGTGAAATTCAAGGTATCTCTAAACTTCAAGGTCCAATTCTGGCTTGAAAATTCCAAGGTGTCTCAAAGTTCCAAGGCCTTCTCTATTCTAGCTTTTTCATTCCAAGGTATAACAAAATTCCATGGTCTTGTCGATTCTGGGCCTTGCCCTGGCGAAACAGTCCACAGGTGTTCGATTGCACAGTCCGAAGAACACATGTGCCTTTGGCTGGAACCACTTGCGAAATGTCTCGTATACTTCCTCAACAATTGCCTCTACTTGTCTGCCATGAAAAAAAAAACATGAATGGGATTTGGGTCCCGACGTTTATCTTGTACTAAAATCACCAAAGATCATTGTCTCTGTCCAGAAAATAAAATGGTTTTTATCGCTGATTGTTCTGCATCATTCTTTAATTTGCTGGACCGGCCCTGTTGATTACCATCGTGACTCTGTGAATTCACCCGGGAAAAAAGCTAGCGAAGATGCTTTAATTATTGATTTTAATACTTCATGAAAAAAACAAGCAAATGGACACTCCACTATATATATTAACTGGTATGCTGGACACCCTGGTGGTCACCATAACTACTGCGGTTCAAGTCGCGATTGGGACCCAGCAAAAAAAGATGCGATTTCTGTGGATCGAACACAGGACCTTCAGATCTTCAGTCTGACGCTCTCCCAACTGAGCTAAAGCCGCTTCGATGCTAACAAAGATATATACGCACTATATTCATAAGTTGTTAGAGGCTGTAAAATCGATGTAATATATCTATATATTCCAATCGTTTTCATCATCACTACACCAAATTCGTCTCTTTATCCCTGCCCTAATTCAAGGCGATACATTTGAATTCCATCTGTCCAGGCCATGACTAACAGAAGAGGACGGGCCAAGCTAAGACACTTGGTACGTAGCTGGGAGCTGTTTGAAGGTTTTTTATATATGTTATTTATATAGTTTTGGCTCTTTAATCAGATGAATCTACAAAAACAAGACCTTCTTTGCACACACCAGATCTATAACAACGGAGACGCCCCAGACGCTTTCTTTGTGCATATCTACAGCAACAGTAAAACATTCAAGTCCTGCTGGCAAGGACTGGGACTTTCCAAGCCCATAAAGTTTTATGATTTCTTGGCTCCGGCAGACATCTCTTTGCAGTAGTCAACATATTAAAATGGTCCGTTCCCACCATCTTCAAGGCATACACAAGAAGCCCTTGGCGAGTCGCAGGAATTGAGCTCCTTAAACTCTCTACATCCATCGGAGTTAAAGCGACTACTAGCAGAGACTCATTCCGGGAATTGATGATTTAATCCAATACGTAAACAGAAACAGCAAAGAGAAGCGTCCAGGCCATGATTGGCAGAAGGGGCCGGGCTGGGCTTCGTCGCTTGGTACAAATCTGGGAGCGCTTTGAAGGTCTCTTTTACATAATATTGTATGGTTTTTCTTCTTCAACCAGGCGAATCTACCAAAAGAAAACCCACAAACAGGTTTCATAAGTGTGATGTTGTTGCTGACTTGGCGGTGATATTCATGCGTCATGATTTAGCAAAACAAAATATTTAGAAGGAACCAATGCGGCGGTTATAGATGAGAAAACACTCTTGACACATGAAAATCACATCTACAACTGCTGCTCTTTGATTACCCATGAAATGACAAAAGTGTCTGCTGAAGTCTTTTGCACTATCCCAATTGTGGTAGATATGGTTTCTAATTTTTTCCCCAAATCAAAAAATGCTTTTCCAAAGATACTGCTGGCATATTCTTGAAAACGACAATCGATCTCCGGCACACAATCAAGATTAAATGACTGAATTCTAATCCACCAGGTGATATTTTAGAGCACATCCTTCTGAATAATAGCCCAATGAACCCACGTGATCGTCTCAGTGGACTATAATTTCACTCATGCCTGATTAATATGAGTTTTTTTTTGAGCTCAATGACATACCTAGTGTGGGACAATAATTGGGTCATTCCAGAATCGCATGTCTCGATATATCCATAAATTTCCATGCATGGCTATACCAAAAAGGATGAAGCGGTGACACTGATGAAAACCCTAAGCAATTTAAAATGGGCTTTGGGGCTGTGATTTCAAGCTTGTCTCTTAGTACTGCGATATAATCTTCTCTAGCGCATGCCCCAGTGTTGCCGTTCTGAACTATGGTTGACATTCACAATATTCGTTCTTGAACAATTTCTTTATCAAATATATCAGGCCAACTCCTGAAATACGGCACTATCAAAAGGACTTGTACATAGCAGTACCATCGTTTGCTCTCTACTCCGTGAGTACTGATCCAGATCTGTCTGTGAATATAAGCAGATTATTCAGGACATTCCATGACACACAACACCGAGGAATAAGCAGAACCACAGAAAATTTTCCAAACATCAATCACAGAATTCAGGAACCTATCGAACCCAACCCCCTATCTCAATTAAATTCCCCGTCAAAAGGACAAATTTCCAAAATCGATACCTGGTGTGACGTTACCACGTGCAAACGCGTTGCCCATTTGTGTCTCGACTCATTTTATAAAAATATATACTTTAAACGAGATCAACTCGATCGATGAACGAAAATTGCAAAAAGTTTGTGACATATAAAGACGTAAACACCCGGGGCCACACTTTATTCAGTGTGTAAAAAATATTGACTCCGGCGTGATTCGAACACGCGCATCTTACGATAACAGAACTTGAGTCTGCCGCCTTAGACCGCTCGGCCACAGAGCCTTTGTATGATTTTGTGTTATGATACGACATCAGCAAGATTATAGATTCTTGGCATCCTGTATAATACGAAGGACGAAGAGTCTAAACATTCCTGATCGGGGTTACCCCTCACCTACTGTATAGAAGGGTTCCGAACTATAAAGGAGCGTGAGGCTGAGACATCCCTGAAGAAGGATAACACTTTTGAGACATCGAGAATACGACAGATAGACTAGGCCTATCCACTAAGGCTGAACTATCTATAAACCGATCTACTCGTAGTTTAAGAGACAGCTCCAGGCTGTTTCATAATATTCGGTATGAAATTCCGGTGTAGTGTAACGGCTATCACGGTTCGCTTTCACCGAGCAAACCCGGGTTCGACTCCCGGCACCGGAGAATTGTTTTTACATCGTCAAACATGTCAGACTTCCTGTGTGTAATTTTGACCGAATTTTTTATGCACCGGCATCACGCCTCGTGCACACAATAATACCTCGTGTCATGCGTATAAATAAGTTGACAAGCAAGCAAAGTCTC